>NC_071989.2:83710000-84019500 GCF_028885655.2 Pongo abelii | reverse complement strand
ACAGAGTAACACAAATGGAGGCAGAGTGGCAGTAAAATAGTAGTAATAAGAATTAGGAAGGCAGAAAAACCTTACAAGTAGATAACCCCAGGCAATGGAGGCTCAGCTACTAGTTTACCTGCCCTGACTTTGAAGGCACTTAGTTAAGCTGTATCCAAAGACTCTGCCTGCTCCCTCACCACCAGGACAAGAGGTGTTGAACAGGAGAAGGTGGCAGGAGGCTGAAGAGATGCCAGGTGCAGAGTACTGGGTGAAAGGAACACACTCACTGATCCCTGGACATTATCCTATTACTGTTTGGAGGAAGCAAGCTCCTCTTTGTTAGCACGCTATGCTCTGAAAGTCAAGGCCGCTGCCAAAGTCAGTGCCAGCTTTGATCATTCAGGGATTCAGCAGCTTTAGCAGGGCATTTGAAAAGTGCCTAACAATCTGGTCAAGTCTTGTGAGACACAAGATTCTAGGTAGATACTGCTAAACAGCACCAACCAACAGAAGAATATCTGTACTCCACAAATGAATATCAGTATGGCCTAAAAGAAAAGTAACCTGAGCCCAGGTGCAGTGGCTCACACCTGTAATCCCAGCACTTTGGGAGGCCGAGGTGGGTGGATCACCTGAGGTCAGGAGTTCAAGACTAGCCTGGCCAACATGGTGAAACCCTGTCTCTACTAAAAATACAAAAATTAGCTGGGCATGCTAATGCATGCCTGTAATCCCAGCTAACTCTGGAGGCTGCGGCAGGAGAATCACCTGAACCCAAGAGGCGGAGATTGCAGTGAGCCGAGATCATGCCACTACACTCCAGCCTGGGTGACAAGAGTGAAACTCTGTATCAAAAAATAAATAAAAATTTTTAAAAAAAGTAACCTGAGAGTTCTTTTCTAAGACTCCACAAACACAGGAAGGTATGACAACAAAACTCAATCTATACCACAATAAAAATAAATGAATTAGAAAATTAAAAAGCAGCCACGAGTGGTGGCTGATGCCTGTAATCCCAGCACTTTGGGACACTGAGGCAGGTGGATCGCCTGAGGTCAGGAGTTTGTGACCAGCCTGGCCAACATGGTGAAACCCCATCTTTACTAAAAATATGAAAAATTAGCCACGTGAGGTGGCAGGCACCTGTAATCCCAGCTACTCGGGAGGCTGAGGCAGGAGAATTGTTTGAACCCGGGAGGGGGAGGTTGCAGTTAGCTGAGATCGCACCATTGTACTCCAGCCTGGGCAACAAGAGCAAACTCCGTCTCAAAAAAAAAGAAAAAGAAAAGGAAATTTAAAAGCAAAATTTAAAAATAAAGATAATTAAAAAGTTAATCTGAGCTTTACATCATATTTATTGCTTTCAGGAGTAACCTATCATAAGAAAATATTTGGAGGTCGGGCATGGTGTCTCATGCCTGTAATCACAGCACTTTGGGAGGCTGAAGCAAGGAGGATCACTTGAGCCTGGCAGTTCAAGACCAGCCTGGGCAACATAAAGAGAACCCTCTCTACCAAGAATTAAAAAAAAAAAAAAAGAAAATAGCCAGCTGTGGTAGTGCATGCCTATAGTCCCAGCTACTTGGGAGGCTGAGGTGGGAGGATCACTTGAGCCCAGGAATTCCAGGCTGCAGCGAGTTATGACTGCACCACTCGACTCCAGCTTGGGCAACAGAGTAAGACCCTGTATTAAAAATAAAGAAAATGTTTTTAAATTCTCTTCTTTTGAAACAAATTGTTTTACACTTTAGACAGGAAGTAGGGCCTCATAAAACTATTTTATGTTGCACTATTCCCACAATCACAGTTTTAAAAAATCTATTTTAATTCAGGCATGATTAACTGACCCAAAACCAATGACAGTATTATTTAGGTTGGACACCTACAGTGTAAGAATTCAAACATACACAAAGTGACTGACTGCCTTCCTCCACTCCTTTTATTGTCCCTCAGCAAGTGGTGGTGGCTGTTGGCATTTAATGTCCATTTGAAAAAATCCCAGTAGTGTTTTACTATTCACTGGTCACAGGCAGGGAATTTTCCTATCCCCAAAAAAACACTGTGGCAAAGCTGAAGGTGATGCTTATATTAATGAATACTTTGGTGAGGTTAACCACTACCATCTCACTAAACTTAATAACAGCCATACTTTCACCTAAACAAACACAGCCTTTTATTCATCTTCCAAATCTCTACACATCTTTGAGTTTGTAGAATGTGCCCAAGGATGCCACAGTGACTATTCCTGCAGAATATAATGAGCAACCGTATCTGTGCCAAATGGAGTCCCCTCTCCTTCCAAAGATAAGCAGGCGACTTTCTAGTCAGCTTTTCAGCTTGGCATTGTAGCTGCTGCAGCAACCATAGCAACCATTTTATTCTTCTAGACCTTACAGGGCCACGTCTTCATGGGCAAAGCAAAGGAGGAGAGTGGCTTCCTCCCAGGTTGTAGCACAATCAACCATAGATGCACAACTGTACAACTGTAGAAAATGCAGCAGAGGCCAGGAGCGGTGGCTCACACCTGTAATACCAGCACTTCGGGAGGCCAAGGCGGGTGGATCACCTGAGGTCAGGAGTTCGAGACCACCCTGACCAACATGGTGAAACCCCCGCCTCTACGAAAAACACAAAATTAGCCAGGTGTGGTGGCACATGCCTGTAATCCCAGCTACTTGGGAGGCTGAGGCAGGAGAATCACTTGAACCCGGGAGGCGGAGGTTGCAGTGAGCCGAGATCATGCCATTACACTCCAGCCTGGGTGACAAGAGTGAAACTCTGTCTCAAGAAAAAAAAAAAAGAAAAGAAAAAAGAAAACGCAGCAGGAGGGCTGCTTAGAACATAAAAGCTCAGACTTCACTTCATAGTGGTATGGGGTGGGAGGAAGGTGAGGGAATTAAGGGAGGATAAGGGGGAAGACCAGATAACCCAACACTATAGACTCTTCAAATAAAAGCAGAGCATGCAATACTGTTCCGATTCTCAGTAAGTTATTTTTCTTTATAGTTTATTATTTTTAATATTATTTTAAAATTAAAAATAGAGATGGGGGGTCTCACTATGTTGCCCAGGCTGTTCTTGAACTTCTGAGCTCTAGTGATGCCCCCCTACCTCAGCTTCCCAAAGAGCTAGGATTACAAGCATGAGTCACTGCACCTGGTCAAGAAATTATCTTCGTTTTTCCACATTCCTTGTGGAAGCTTGCCTTCATCTGGAATTTTCCGGCACCATACCACTTATAAACTAGAACCTAGTCATGTGTTATTCTTGTTTAGAATTAGGCAGAAATACTACATTTCTGTTTACGTAGTTTCGGACTGTGTTTTTGTTCCTACTTCATCATAAGCATGTTCCCATAATGTCATCATCACATTTAATGGTCAATTCCTTAAATGTACAGAATACCTCCAACATACAGCCCCATAAAATCAGCCTGTCCATGGTAGAAATGGCAAAGGTTTTGGAAACATAGACTTGGACTCTAATCTCAGTCCTTTGGTATATTCTGTCATCAAGGCAATTTACCTAAACATTCTGAAATGTAGGTTTCACGTCTGTAAAATGGGGAGCTGCTGCAGCTCACAGCCTGTTGTGAAATTAAATGAGTATATAAGGCATGGTACCAGAAAGGCTATTCTATGATCTGTAATTACCTTGAGCTGTAAAGATAAGAAAGCAACCTAAAATGATAACATTATTGAAAAATGCTTATGATACAGTAGGAACAAAAACACAATATAAAACTACATAAACAGAACTAACTTGATTCTAGAAAAAAATAATAATAAATGGAAGAGCCAGGCACAAAGGGGCTCATAGATACTAGCAATGTGCTAACTCTTAAATTGGAAAGTCATACCCATATATTTAGTATTCCTTAATTCATACATATATGTTCCATGCACTTTCGTAGACATGATCTATTTCACACACAAATCTAAGTTAAAGAGAGAGCAAAGACACCAAAATGTCTTACTACTTCTATAGAGTAAGGTTGTAAATGGAATTTATTTTTTATGCATTTCTATATTTTACAAGCTTTTTACAACGGATAAGAAAAAAATTTTAAGTTATAGCAATGCTATGCTTAGCCACACAGTCTAGCTATGGGAAGAACATCTCCATTTCTTAGGTCTCTACCTCTACCAGTGAACAAATGCAGCCACTCTAAATCAGTATCTGCATTCATTTTTAATTACTTGGGAGATTGGGAAATGTCTATTCTTTCAGGAAGTGGTAGCATGCAACAGAAGAAAGTCAATAAAGTTCTTTTAGGCTTTTTTTCCCCCCTTTCAATGGATTTTATTTATTTATTCATTCATTCATTTTGTTGAGACAGGGTCTCTCTCTGTCACCTAGGTTGGAGTACAATGGTGTAATCACAGCTTCCTGCAACCTCAACCTCCCGTGCTCAAGCAATCTTCCTGACTCAGCCTCCCAGGTAGCTGGGACTACAAGTGCATGCCACCACACCCAGTTAATTTTTGTCTTTTTTTGTAGGGATGAGGTTTCACTATGCTTCCCAGGCTGGTCTTGAACTCCTGGGCTCAAGGGATCACAGGCATGAGCCACCAGGCCCCAGCACGAATATATATATATTTTTAAGGAAATTAACAATTGAGTTCTTACTGTGAGCCTATTCTCTTGGTAACAATTCTGTGAGGCAGCTCTTCTTATTCTCATTTTACAGGTAGCTTAAAAAGGTTAAGCAGCTTGCTCCAGAGTTGAGTTAGTAGGCTGACTAACCATTTTGCACAGCTTCACACTACTGTCTTACCTTGAAACTGGAGCCTTTCACCAAATGCTGCTGGGTATGTGTGTAACGCCATGCTTTAAAAAACTGCACAGACAACATGCTAAGGTACTACAATCTAAGAAACAATTGGCCCAAAGAGCTCAGAGAATTTTATTTTCTGCAACACCTCTCAGGCCCCAAGTAGGGAGGTGACAGAATCTCTCCCCTTTAAGGGAGTTGTTTTATTTCTGAATGGGGAAAGAAGGAGATTTGGACAAGAAGCAACAATACTTTTAATATGGCTTAAGAATAAATCTGCTAAGAGGCCAAGAGGTAAAGCTGCTGTCTGATTCAAAGACAGAGGGGCAGAAAGAGCGAGCCCAGGTGCTTACATTTCAGAAGAAACCCTCCCCAACACAAAAAAGACAACCAAGTTTATCGCAGCAGATCTGTGTCAGCGTTAGTACCTGAGATAGATTTTGAGAGTAGGTTAGGGGAGATGGCTTCTTGTGTTAAGACAATCATAATCGTGCTATCTCCACTGGTGGCAAATTAGAACCCAAATTCTCTGCCAGGTGGTCAGAATTCAAATCTTTGATGTCACAGTAATGGACATCATACCTCCCTGCTCTGTTCTTCACTAAAAGAATTGCTAATATGTCTGAACAGCAAATCCAAGAGTTTGCCCAAAAGCCACTCTCCTGTTTCTACTATTTTCTTTTCATCCTCTTGCCTGCAAAGCCCCTCATCTCACATCATAACAACTCTCCTGTTGGGGGCACTATCTAGAACCCCAGACATCAAGCCAGCTCCCAGGTAACCAACCCTCAGAGATGTATCAACATTGTCTCTTCCACTGATTCTAAATTATGGGCCTAGAATGGCAGATACTCAGAGCCAATGGGCCTTAAGGAGATACACCAGGTGAGCTCAACTAACACCCAGTTGTGCAAATAGCAGTATGCCAAACCCAACATAAACCACATCAGTAGCTGCCATTTACTGAGTGCTTGCAAGGTTTAGGGATGGTTGTAAATTTTCATTTAACCCTAAAAACCCTAAGAGAAGGGAGTCTCCCTATTTCACACATGAGAAAACTGAGGCTTTGAAGTTCTAACAGCCCAAGGTCACAATGCTGGCATATGAAAGAGCCAAGATGCAAACCGACTCCCTGCTCTTCACCACAGCTCCTGCCTGAGGTTTGGAATGAGGAGGGCTTGGCTCTATTTCTGTCTTTGCTACAGAAGTGTGGCATGACCTCAGGCATGTCAAGTTATTGAGCCTCAGTTTCCTCATCTGTCAAATGGATGTTACATCATCTGCCACATTCCCACAATTTGGATGCATTCAATGAAGAAGAGCTACAAAAACATAATGCTGAAAAGTCCAGCATTATGCAAACATGTGGCATTCAGAAGAGTGGAAATATGTAGATACTTGTTTATTCAACCCTGTATTCTGAAAAACAATTGGCCCAAGAGAATGCTGAAGCATCTCTCCGTTCTAAATTTGAATATGTATGTCATGCACAATCACAATGTCCATGGTGGGGACTGCACAGGCTCTTTGCTCTTACTATTATGAGACAGTTGGAATGTTTGTTTTTTCCTTATCCGGGACTTCCAAACTGTAAGAAGCCCATAACTTAATAATGCCTTGCTAAGTTTGGTCAGTGAGCTGGAAACTTAGGATACGCTGAGTACATGGAATCATAAAATATTTCAAAGTCTAATCACCAAAACACCAACCTCTCCGCACTTCAAGGGCCATAGGTGGTGGCCAGTGTACCTGTGTACAGCAAAAAAAAAGGTTCCAAATATTCTTCAGGGCCTCTTAACCCTTGGTTAAGGGTGTGGTCAATCATCCTTCCATGTCGTCTTACAAATGTACCTCCAAATCATTAAATCGTTTTGCATTGTGGTATCCTGATCTCCAACAGCACTCTCACTTTGGCGTTTGCAATACCCATATAATTCTCAGCATTGTTCCTCAACATTCTCCCATACAGAGGAGAGCTGACTGAGCATAACTCCGAGCTAGTGTAAGGAGGGGGAGCCCAGTAGAGAATACGAAGTGCCAAACTTCTCATTTAAGAATGCCAGTGTAAGAACAATCCAAAAATGGCTTTTTTCAATTTAGAAAACAAATGAAAGTTTAAAGCTTGACAATGAATCTGAGTGAAACAAAGCAATGGTTATCTTCACTGAAATGAGTACTTATTATAAACATTGCACAAATAATAAAATAAAGTTTTACATTTTAGAAAAGATTTTTTAAAAATCACCTTTGCAGGGATATTTCAATTATTCCTTACAAAGCAAGAAGTTTTGAGGTCCTGAAAAGCTCCTTTGGTTGGAAGACGTCAGACAGCCACGTTTTCAAAGAAGAGAGCTTTGTCCTCAATAAACTCCAAACCTCAGAAGGCAGCATTAAGTGGCTGTTAACAGTTAATATCAGGCAGCACAAAGTGGCTTTATCTTGCTTTCCAATCAGTATTATTAAAATATAAGCCAATATTTTTATCAACCAAATGTTTTGCTAAAAGAAAGATTTGGGCTGGGTGCAGTGGCTCATGCCTGTAATCCCAGCACTTTGGGAGGCTGAGGTGGGTGGATTATGAGGTCAGGAGTTCAAGACCAGCCTGACCAACATGGTGAAACCCTGTCTCTACTAAAAATACAAAAATTAGCTGGGCATGGTGGCATGTGCCTGTAATCCCAGCTACTCAGGAGGTAGAGGCAGGAGAATCACTTGAACCCAGGAGGCAGAGGTTGCAGTGAGCTGAGATCGTGCCACTGCACTGCAGCCTGGGCAGCAGAACAAGACTCTATCTCAAAAAATAAATAAATGAATGAATGAAAGAAAGAGAGAGAAAGAAAGAAAAATATTTGGTACGTTTGCCTCTACTCTTTGAAACACATGTGAATATGAATACCATTTGTAGCAAACAGACTCTCTCCGCATGATACCCCCACAATGTTCACACCTTCATGTAGGCCCCTCTCCCTAAGTACAGACAGAACCTGTGATTTGCCTCTACCCAACAGTAGATGGCAAGGGGGACAGACTGTACTCTTGTGATTACCTTGCATCATATGAGACTCTGTCTTACTGGCAGACTTGTGCTTTGTCTTTCTCACTTTCCTTTCTTGCTGGCTTTCAAGTGCAAGCTCCTATGAATCCTTCAACCCCAGGAAATACAGTGTTGCTGACCACCACATGAGCAAGGAACCAGATGCCTTTCTAGCTGAGCCTACAGATGAGAACCCAGTCCCAGTCAACACTTTAAGGCAGCCTTGAGAGAGCCTAAGTAGAGGACCTATAAAGCTATGCCCACATTTCTGAGCTAAAGAAACCATTAGATGATAAATACGTAAGCTGCTAAGTTTAGGTAACAGAAAGCAAACATATCATTACTGTAGTCATTCTCTGTAAAGTGAGTAATCACTTCCTAATTCAAGGTTTCCAAGTTTGGTTCTCTTGAAGGAAGTGCCATGCCTCCGCTGAGGGCTGCTCTTCATAAGAAGAGCCATTTGTTCACTGAGCTTCACTCTGTGCTAAGAGCTGTGTACACACTTACCTCAACAACCTCAACACTACCTGATACGGTTTGGATGTTTGTCCTCTCCAAATCTCATGTTGAAATGTGATTCCCGGTGTTGGAGGTGGGGCCTGGTGGGAGGTGACTGGATGATGGAGACAGATCCCTCAAGAATGGCTTTGTGCCATCCCCTTGGCAATAAGTGAGTTCTCACTCAGGTAGTTCATGCAAGATCTGGTTGCTTGAGTCTGGGACCTCCCGCTTCTCTCTCCCTCCCTCTCCTGCCATGTGGTACACAGGCTACTTCTTCACCTTCCGCCATGATTGTAAGTTCCCTGAGGCCCTCTCAGAAGCAGATGCAAGCACCATGCTTCCTGTATTGCCTGCAGAACCATGAGGCCATTAAACCTCTTTTCTTTATAAATTACTCAGCCTCAGGTATTTCTTTATATTGACTCAAGAATGAATTAACGCACTACCCCACAATGGTTCTTTGAGGAGAGGGATGATCATTATACCCATTTCAAACATCTTTCTCCTTCCCAAACTCTACTCCTGCCAGCTGGTCCCTGGCAGCCCAGCAAGGCCTTCCCTCTGCCCTCCAAGAACTGAGTCACCTGAGCAATTCTGTCCCTCTAACCAAAAAGTGCCTAATAGACCAAATTGATCATGATAAGCCCATGTCCTACCTAACAGGCTCATGCCCTTGGACACAGCTCACTGTTAAACTATCAAACACCACGTAAAAGCGTGAACATGCAGAACAGACCGCTTGTGCTCTAGGCTGGTGCCTCTGAGTGTGGGTTCAACCAGTGCTTCTCAACCATTTTCATTACTGTACTCACCCTGAGGATATTTTTATAACATAGATATATTGTATATCTATTTATTGTATATCTTTTATATATATGTATGTATATCTGTGCTTTATACATTTAAATAGGGTTTTATTTTTTATTTATTTATTTTTGCCTTCCAAGAACCAATGTTTACCTCCTGCAGGGAGATGCTGCCTCCACTGACAAATGGGTTATGTAATGAAAAGAAAACACCCTCACAGTCTAAATGGAAACTTTCCAGCTGGGAATTTAGTAAAGGTCCCAATTCACTTTTGAAAGTTACTTATAAGATGGCAAGCTAGCTAATTAAAAGTTATCCAAAGGTTTGCACACGTCCACGTTCTCTGTTCTGATTTCCTGAATCTTCTTCAACAGCTTTCTTTAATGGGGAGGGGGTAGGGACAAGGAGGGTTGAGTGTATATGTGTATGTCAATGATGCATGTGTGCACAGGAGAACAACAGGCTAGGTGACAAGACCAAAAAAAAAAAAAAAAAAAAAACACAACAACAACAACAAACTGAAAAGCTTCTGTGGTGTGGTCCTTTTAGGAATTATTCTTTTCCATCTTGTATTCTATCATGTTCTTGTTATTTAGCATTTTGTGCTGTGTGTGTTTAGTTCTCGAATTAAGAGGCAACGGAATGCTGAGGGCATGTACAATTGTGGGGGTATCCGAAATTCCCCCAAAATAGTAATGATGGAGAACTTGTCACTGTTGTTAGGAATAAGTGGAATGCACCCAGACCATGCAAGCCAGAGAACCAGAGGACCTTATCCTCCGGTTACAACATTTTTATCCTCCACTTTAGCCTTGCAGATTACAAATCGTTTCTAATATGTAACTGAACCCTTTTGCCACGTTTCTTTTATCTGAAAAGTCGCTTTCGAATTTTCTTTTCTAATTATTGTGCCCATTTTATAGAACTTTGCTCTAAGAATTTCAAAGAGAAAATATGTCATTTGAAGAAAACAAATAACAGGGAAAATATACAGCTGGCCCTTCGTATCTGTGGGTTCTGCATCTGTGGATTCAACCAACTGCAGATCAAAACTAACAAGACAACAATAAAAAAAAATACAAATTTAAAGAACAACACAGTAGAACAACTATTTACATAACATTTACATTACATTAGGTATTATAAATAATCTAGAGATGATCTAGTATATATGGGAAGATGTGCATAGGTTATATGCAAATACTACATCATGTTATAGCATGGACTGGAGCATCTGTGGGGGCTCCTGGAGCCAATTCCCCGAGGATACCAAGGGGCAATTGTATTTGGAATTTAGGCTGTGACAGGATCAACCTTTCTTTCTCATAAACAAAATCCACTTGGTAGCGGGGAAAAATTAACTAGACCGTACTAGTAAGAGCAAATAAATTACAAATCATTCGACAAATATTGACTGAGCTTCTTCTTTGTACCAGGCACTGTTCTAGACATTTGAGACACATCGTTAAACAAAACAGAAGTTGATTCCTGCCTTAAAAAGCCTACCAAATAAAAAGAAAAAAAATCACTAAATTAATTAATTCCAAAAAAAGAGCCACCTATGTGGTGGGGGAAGCAGTATGGAGGATCTGACAAGAAACAATAGTAAATGACACATCATGGCAGAAGGTAATCAGTCATGACAACAAAAGGTAGGACAGGGTCAGAGGGGTCAGAAGGGCCAGGGTTAGGGCTGGGGGACAGGTTACAATTGTAAATAGGGTGGTCAGTGACACTTCAGCAGACTTCAAAGAGGTGAGAAATCAGACATGGAGACACACAGGGAAGGAGGGGCCTCGGGGAGCTTTACAGGGGTGAGAGGAACAGCAAGGAGGCCAGTGTGCTCAGAGTGGCTGGGCTGAGCAGGAGATGAGGCCAGAGGGGTGGTGAGGGGCAGGCGTGGCCCTGTGGATCTTCATGAGGACTTTGGCTTTTACTCTGGGTGCGACAGGAGCCATTGTGAGTGTGGGGAAGAGAAGTGATGCGATCTGACTTAAGATTTAAATGGATCACCCTGGCTGCCATGTTGAGAACAGAGCAAGCGGGGACAAGAGAAGCAGCAGGAGACCAGTTAAAAGGGACTGTTGACAGCATCAGGGAGATGTCCGGTTAAGTGACTAAAGCAGCACAGGCAGCATTGTTTGTTTCACTGTGAACAAAGCCCAGATCTGCAATCCACGATCTGCACATCCTGTGGCTATGCTGGTACTCATATCAGTTAACCGGCACCCTATCACCTCCTGTGGATTTTCCTTCAGGTTGGAATCTTCTCACTAGAAACGTGACAACTAAGGTGATTTTGTTTTCATGCCCCTTTCTCCTCAAGGGACACTACTCATCATAGACTCTCCATGGCCTGGCACACGGGACTCACTTTGTAGAATGAGTGAAGAGTGGACTGTGTCTTGGGTCGGGATGCTCCCTGCCTAGACTACTGCAAAAGTCTCCTTCTCTGCCCAGTATTCCTCTGCTGTCATCACTAGACTGTTTGCTCCCATTTCTTCAAAGTTACAAAACCTTCACACACTCTTCTGTATGTCAGGATAACACCCAAATATCTTTAGCCTAGCAATCAAGGCTCTCCGTAACTGGCTTCCGGGATTCCTTTCTTCCTTCCCTCCCACTGCTAATTCCAGAACAGGAAATCTCTGCTCCAATCTTTGCCCAAATACCTTGCTCCTTCTCAATGCTAATCTTTTCCTTGTGCTCCTCCTCGTTCCTTCACCCCAGCTTATGGAAATCCTATTCATCTTAAGGCAATATCCCAGTGCTACCTTTTCCTTTAGCCTCTGACCGCTACCAGCAAGATGCTTGGTCCCACTCTGCCTTCCAGGGACAGGATGCCTGAGCCATCCGGCACCTCACACTCCAGAGAACATGGCCTGAAAGCAGTCCACAGGTGCATGCTGTGCTCTGTTTCACTTCACAGATCCTCTGCTTAGCAGCACAGCAACCTTCCTCAGGTACATGCCTGATTTCCCCACCCCAGGTAAGAACTACTGGGGCCAAATGCATCTCAAACTTCTCTGAATCCCTTTTCACAACCTCAGCAGATTCATACAGTTGATCAACATTTACTGATGACCTGCTTATGAGGTTATTACTAAGGTAATGAACAGGGCTGTGTCTCACTGCAGCCTTTCTATGACATGGGAGATGGCAGGTGAGCAAACCAACAATGACTGCCCAGTGCAGGATACAGTAAGAAAGGTGGACTGGGTTTTCCAGGAGCATTGAGAGGAGACAAATCAGTAACTCTGGGCATATGGAGCCATGGGAGGTGCAGAACAAATGCCAGGGAGAACTTCTGGAGATGAAGGTACAACTCAAAGGTCCTAAGGGACTTGTGAGTTATGCAGGGAATTTAAGGTGAGGGGAGCAACATGTTCGGAGACATACAAATTAGGCAGAGAACCACAGGGTACTTGCTTTGCCTGGAGGGTGGTAGGTATGTGAGAGAAGAGAAAAAGAGGACTGAACAACCAACAGGAGCCAGGTATTTGCTGATGGCTATCAGAGGCTAAAAGCATATGTCAGGAAAAGAGAAAAGTTATGGGAAGATGAGAAACATCAAGAAATCCTGCATACCGGCCAGGTGCGGTGGCTCACACCTGTAATCCCAGCACTTTGGGAGCCGAGGTGGGAGGATCACTTGAGCCCAGGAGTTTGAGACCAGCCTGGGCAACATAGTGAGATCTTATCTCTACAAAAAATAAAAAATAATAATAATAAAGAAATCCTGCATACCTCTCCAACAGATAAAAAGCCCTATAAAACTGTAACACTGTTACCGATTCTATTTAGCACAACTCACAGAAACATCTATTAAATCAGTATTGTTTCACATTATTTAATTAAAGGAAGTGTGAGGAAAAAAGGCATCTTCCTAATCTTTCCACTGTATTCCATCTACTAAGACTTTTTCAAGGTTTAGCAAACAAAACACACCCAGAGAGCCAGTGCTAACCATTCAGAGAAGCATCAACAAGAACATGAATAGTTTCATCATGCTTATACAAACACGTCATAAAACACAGCAACGACAACATGCAAGACAGAAACAATCTTCCAGGAAGTAGAGGAAGTGAGAGCATTTTAAAGCACATGTCAATTATAACACATTTATTACTATGTAAAGATGCAATAATGCCATGAAAGTTTCCAGCTGATAAACCCAAGGACTCAAAAAAAAAAAAAAAAAGATGAAAATCTCCAATGCTACATATTCTAAATGTCATATTCATTTTACTGGGCTTTCCTTTTAGAGGTGCCAAGGAATACGCTTTTCAACTTGAATATTTAAAGAAAAATGCTTAAGGTTGTTCAGCCCTTTGGTCCTAGAGCCTTAATCTGTTCAGCTTAAATACATTCTGCCACACAGATTCCATAGTATTTTTTTTTAACTTAATGGTCTTTTCGTGTTTGAAAGTCACAATAGAAATAAAGTAGTATCCAGCTGAAAAATTTTAAAAGGCCTATAACCTATACAGTTCCTTGCTGGCTGTTATAACAATGACAACAAAATAGCTTTTTTCTCATAGCCACTATTATGTTTTAAGCTACATTTTGGCCAGGCCGCCCCACTTAAGTAGGACCTTAGGGTTTTATGTAGTTATTGTTAAATCTTTCATTCTCTCCACATCCACTGCACTGCTCTTAAGTCCTAATGGTCTCTAAAAGCATTCCAAACAAAGGACATTAATTTTATTTTTAGATTTAAGTCACTATTTGATAAATGCCTTAATGTAGTTCATAAGTGAATAAGGAAACAAATAAAAATGGGCATTCCGGGGTGATGGCAGTTTATTAACTCAGAAATTAAATCCAGATACAAAGTTATCCTTCTCCCCTCAAAGTACCAGCAATCCCACACTGGTAAAATTCCTGAGAATACTGCATATTGTTAGATATGCAAGCTCCTAGAGTAGATCAGAGTTGCCTAAATGAATCATCCTCAATCTTGTTGCACACTAAAAAAAGAGATACCAGGAGAAAGATTTTCTCTTCAATGCTTGTAACATAAAACCTGTCTTCCTCCTGGGAAGTCCGCAAGAATGAAAACGGGTATAAGGCAATTTACATTTCAATGAAAAGCACTGCTTAGAGTGAATTGTTATTTCCAACCGACACTCTCAATTTGAGGCACACATTTGAAATACCATGGTGAGCTGCCAACAGAACTCTCTTCACATACTGGGTCAAGGGCTAAGAAATTTCCTTGCAGCCAGATTAACAAAGTAAAGTGAATGTGAGTGGTGAAGTCCGTAGTGTGCATATGTGTGGTGTGGACGTGGAGTGTATGTGTCTGACAGGGGAGGTGAAAAGGGAAATGAGAAACAGGAGTCAGAAACAATCCTCATAAAAACAACAGCTTAATTCAGATTTTATCAAGATAAACTATTATTTTTAAAAGTGTATGTGGGCTGGACATGGTGACTCATGCCTGTAATCCCAGCACTTTGGGAGGCCAAGGCAGACAGATCATGTGAGGTCAGGTGTTGGAGACCAGCCTGGCCAACAATGGTGAAACCCCATCTCTACTAAAAAAATCCAAAAGAGTTAGCCTGGCATGGAGGTGTGCACCTGTAGCCCCAGCTACTTGGGAGGCTGAGGCACAAGAATCGCTTGAACCTGGGAGGCGGAGGTTGCAATGAGCCGAGATTGTGCCACTGCACTCCAGCCTGGGTGACAGAGCGAGACTCCATCTAAAAAACAAACAAACAAACAAACAAACAACAAAAACAAAAAAGACTGTATGTAGAAGAGGTCAGGGATGAGGGTGGGGTGGCGAGATGAAAGGACATCTTTACTGGAAAAAGATGTTTTCCTAAAGTTACTTCTTGGCCTGAGAAGTGACAGAAAACAAAGGTGTCAGCTCTAGTAGACAAAACTACAGAGTTTTAATCAGGAAATGCAGCCTCCAGAGACACTCACTGGAAGGACTCTGTGCAGTCTCTGGACTGCAGGGACCAACCTGCTCCCACCAGGCAGGCTCTCCAGATCGGCTCATCCATAGGTCAAACTGTTCACCTGCGCATTCCATGGAACCCTACCACTGTGAGGCACAGAGGGAGAGAGGACAAGGCTATATCAGGCCCAGGCTGGGAAGGAGTTTAGAACACAGTAGAAGAACAAGGAGCTGGGAGCCTGGCTTCACATCTGGGGTCACCCTTTTCCAGTCGTGTGACCCTGAATGATTACTGAACCTCCTACCTGAAGGGAGGAACAATACCTATGTCATAGGACTGCTGTGGGGGCTGGACTTAACAGTGGATAGGACAACTTAGCCGGGTGCTTGGCCAAGGTATGATATTTATTAGCTCCTATCTGTCCTTCCCAAGCCCACACACCAAGAGAATCTGAAAGCAGAAACTTTTGCCTCTGTTTTAGAAGCTAACAGATGGCTAATCTTACTAATATAAGCTGGTGGATTAGTCTGGCCATTACAGGGAAAGGGCAAACCTACAACCTCTCTCCTTGAGGTAACATGTACCTTGTATCTTCATACCTCCCTTACTGAAGCAAAACCTGATCAAACTGTTCGAAGAAATGACTTGTATAAACAAGATGAATCCTCAAAAGATGAATTATAGAATCTCAGTTTCTCTGACCTTTCCCCAAATGGATATGTTTTTAGATCAGAAGAATTTTATTCTAGAAAGTTGACCTTATAGTTTATTGTTATTCAGAAGCACAGAATCTTTCACAGGGAACTTGATATTTTATCCTACACTGCTCCCCTAGGTCAATCTTAAAAGATAGGCATTCATTATAAACTGAAAACCAAGAAAAAAACAACCAATAATTTTTTAAAAAAAGAATATTTCATCTATAAGAGAAGGATCTGACCTTAGCTTGATCAATAGAACTTGATTAACAGATACCACAGACAAATGTCACACTTTGATGCCAAAGAGTAAGCTAATTTCTCACTAACAAGAATTTCTCCTTCCCTTCACCTCACATTTATAATAATTTAAATGAGGATTAGGAACTGACAGCTATCAGTTACCACGTCCCAAGGAAACTGTCCTCACTGCTAAAACAGTTTTTATATCCATTATTACAACCAGTGCTCACAGCAGTCCTATGACTTGGTATTATTCCCCAAGAAAACCAAGGATGAGAGGCTCAGTGATCATTCAAGGTCACATGAATGGCAAGGGGTGATCCCCAGATGTGAGGACAGGCTCCCATGTCCCACAAATCAGCCCTAAACTCCTTTCCGGCTAGGGCCTGACAAAGCTTATTCCCTGTCCCCAGTCATGGCTTCCCAATACGGTTCTACCATTTTGAATTTTGAAAAGGACTGGACATATTCCATGTGTCTGAGTATTCAAACATGTTTTCTAACCCACTGCTTCAGGACAGCTTTGGGCTCTGTGTTCTGGAGGCGAGCTGTGCCAGGACAGAGTGGAGAACAGACAAATGCAGTGTCTGGCCAATGTACACCTACCCTACGTAGGAAAAGACCCTGCCCCCCATTCTCTAACCCCGCTGCATAAAAAAAAGCGCATACATGTGCCTGAGCACTGCTGCATGCAGATCTGCCTGGAGGGTTGGTGAAGTGGAGGAGGGAAGCTGCCTTATGATGAAGGGTTAGAATGGCTAGACTCCAATATCCACTTTTGCAACATCTTCAAACTTGAATTTGCATACCAATATACAAATAAAGCCAACTTCAATTAATAAATAATACTAAAAAGATAAACTTTTTTCTTACAGTGATCTTAAGGGTAAGATCCACATCCACATCCCCCCATTCAAACTGACAATATGAAGTACCAATAGGCGCGGTGGCTCACGTGTGTAATCCCAGCACTTTGGGAAGCCAAGGTGGGTAGATCACAAGGTCAGGAGTTTGAGACCAGCCTGGCCAACATGGTGAAACCCCGTCTCGACTAAAAATCCAAAAATTAGCTGGGCATGGTGGTGGGCACCTGTAATCCCAGCTACTCAGGAGGCTGAGGCAGGAAAACTGCTTGAACCTGGGAGGCAGAGGTTGCAGCGAGCCGAGATCGTGCCACTGCACTCTGACAGAGCAACACTCCATCTCAAAAAAAAAAAAAAAAAGAAAGAAAGAAAGAAATACCAATAAACACATACACAGCAATCAAAGTGTGTAAAAATATCACTATTGTATATTACATGAAAAAAAACCACTATTGTGCTTAAAACAGTGTTTGGCAAGGACCAAATGCTCAGTTATGATAAATGCAGGTGACTAAAAAATTAAACATCATATATTCTAGATAGTCCTCAGGTTAAATGATTAGTAACCTCATAGGTAAGAAAATGTGCCTAAGACAGATATAAAAAGGAAAATAAGTGAGAAACAGCTCACTTATTACTTATAACTGAGCTTGTAATGGTGGCTACAGTGGCAAACAAAACAAAACAAAACAAAACTCTGAAGAAGTTTAAATTCAGTGATCTTTTTTATGATATTTAGATATACAATCAGCTTCTTTTACATGGGTGTTGTCACTTTTAAGGGTGTGATAACATTCATTTTATTAAAGAAATCCTTTTTTAAAAAAAAAAAAAAAAATCACTGAATTGGCAAAATAACTTTAATTTGTTTAGGAAAAACTTCCCCCTAGTCATCTGACAGGACTTCAGCGCTATTTAAGCAAAGTCAAATAGAAGCATCTAACAGGTTGATAACTGTGCTTAAGGTCTGAAATTGATGAAATTTATGTGTTGAGGATGAAAATGAGTTTATTTCAACATAAAGCAGTATATTAATATAAGCCAGAAACATCACTAACGTTATAATCTAATACATGGTAAAATCATTTGATGGGGGGACATAAAACTGGGCAGAATTTTAAATCCATGTTTTGGAGACCCAAACAAAATCTAAGCTAATATTTATGTATAGGGCAAACATGCTGCAACCAAATGAGATTTATTTATTTAAAAGATGGCTAAAAATTCCCATGATAAGCTTTTCAAACTATAACCTTTTGTACTTTTAGTCCTTGGCAACTTTCTTCATGAAGGTTCAGCTGAACACCTTTATACCAAAGCAAATTCTTCTTCTACATTTTAAATGAAATCTACTGTTCAAGCATATTGCTCTTTGCATTAGGAACATCCTGAATTTCACCAAAGTTACCATAGCAACTCTCATTAATTGGCCCTTGTCTGGATTTTTAAGGGGAGAAAAAGGTGAATCTAAACATCAAGGATCAAGTTTTTACAAAAATTAAAACCAGAAAAAGTGTATGTGCTGAGGAAGTCATTGACAATCTTCCTACTAAAGCTGTGGATAAAAATAAAATTAAGACTCAAAGTTAAAATGTACTTGAAATATGTCAAATATATAAAATACAATTGGAAAAGGTCACCCTTCCTCCCATCCAGAAGCTACAGAGAACAGGACAGACCCGGCAGTGCACACCTGCTCTCTCCCTAGAACCACACCTGGGGGGCTGTACAGAATGAGTGCCTGGCCAAGGATGACACACTCAGGATCTGTCCAAGTCCAAACAGCAGCTCTGACACCCAACTCTGGCCACTTCTCCAATGACTACATGGACATTCAACTCCCCACGTGTGGCCTGTACTACAGAAAGATATGATTTCTACAAAACCTCCAAACACTAGGACCCACTTAGGACTTTAAGAACTAACCCATGCAAATGCAAATACTGGGTGGTTTTCAATGTAACCAAGGAAAACTCCAAGGAAACCAAGGAAAAGTATAGCCAAGGGGGGAAAAAAGGTTTGTTTACTCGCTATTGCAATTAAAACACAGCAAAAGAAAAATTCTGTCCTCACTACACCACAGCAAATCAGAACCTAAAACTAAAGCAAAGACATTTTGAAGCTATTTATGGATAATATTTTGCCATATGTGAATATGTTGTTTAGTAAATCTTTATGTGTCAAAAGGGCTCCAAATATTCCACAAAAAGATACTTACCCAAGAAGCATGGTCATCCAGACAACTGGGTTCTGGCCTGGGCTCTGGAAATAGGCTCAGCTCTCTTGCCTCTTTGCCCATTCGCACCCTACCTCGAGGTGTTATAGGGAAAGCAGGTATGAAAATGATTTTGAAAAAAGAAGGCTGGACACCATAGCTCACATTTGTAATCCCAGCACTTTGGGAGGCCAAGTCAGAAGGATTGCTTAGGAGCTGGAGACCAGACTGGGCAACACAGGAAGACTCTGTTGCTTCAAAAAATTAAAAGCATAGCCAGGCATGGTGGCATACACCTGCAGTCCCAGCTACTCACAAGGCTGAGGCAGGAGGATCTCTTGAGCCCAAGTCAGGTCTGCAATGAGTCGTGATCATGCCACTGCACTCCAGCCTGGGTGACAGAGTGAAACCCCGTCTCAACAACAACAACAACAAAAAAAAAAAAAAAAAAAAAAGAGAGAGAGAGAAATGAGGCCACGTGTAATCCCAGTGCTTTTGGAGGCTGAGGTGGGAGGACTGCTTGGGCCCAGGAGGTCAAAGCTGCAGTGATCAATGATTGAGCCACTGTACTCCAGCCTTGGTGACAGAGCAAAACCCCGTTTCTTTTCTTCTTTTTTTTTTTAATTATACTTTAAGTTCTAGGGTACATGTGCACAACGTGCAGGTTTGTTACATAAAGACCCCGTTTCTAAAGAAAAAAAATCTTTTTTTTAAAAAGGAAAAGTGCTTCATAGCCTGATATATTTAGTGATTGCTTTATAGGATGATGCACAAAAGAACCCTCTGCCCAACATTCTGACACTTAAAAACATGATGGGGGAATACCCCATAAAGGAGGAACGAACACAGTACTCTGAAGGGGGAAGCAGAACAGACAGGTGGAGACCAGCTAGCACTAAGACAGCCCTCCCCACCTAAGGGGCCACCTGTCACAACCTGCACCCCCACATCTGCAATGGCAGCTGGACTAGGTTATTCCTTGTAACCCTGAGAAGGTGTTGACACCTGACTAAAGCTACCCTCCTTGTAAGCCTTCATAACACATGAAATTACATGCTCTATTTTGAGTTCTTTGAAGTTTCGTTTGCTCTTTCTATGGGGCTTAGCTTAAATTTAGGTTTTAAAGCAAGACTCTTCCAAAGAAATGTCTGGGGCCCAAGCTGGAAGTCATTTTAACCACTACACCTTTGCCGAGAACCTGCTGGACAGGAAAAAAAAAATTATGAACAATGAGACAGTCTTCGCCCTCAAACAACGTGTATCCCTAACATCCTGAAGTCAGGAAGGCTTCTCTATTCGATCCACATTGTGTCCCCTAGTTCTTTAGGGGAATTCTAGAAGGCTTCTCAGGAAGAAGGAAAAGCTATTATTCCCTTGACCCTTGCCTATCCTGCGGCTCTTCCCAGGGGCCTCTGAGAGGCTAAGGAGATGTCTGTTTAGAGTCTTCTCCCCATCCCCCCAATTCTGCTTGGCTGGCATGGGGTGGGGATGGAAAGAAGAGGCTGCAGGACTAGCATAAGAGAACAAAATTATAAATCTGGCACTTAGCAAGAGCAGACACACACATACCCCAACCCATGGGGGAGCTGAGGTGAGCCTAAATGAGCTTTATTTCAGGAGAGGTGCTGTCGTACCGCAGTGCTCTGGGTGGCCAGGAGAAAACCTGAAGCCTTTTATGTGCTTGACTCGAAAACACCCAGTCTATGTGCTGCCCACATTACCTGTAAGAGCCAGTGACTTAACATCCAGCCCTATCCAAGATGGTAGGTTAGAGAATCAACATTTTGACCACCTTATTTTTCTCCCTGAAGGAGATGCCAGTTGTTCCAATACGAATTATATTTAAAAGCTCAATTTGCTGGGCCAATATTGCTCCAAATATTTCCTTGATGGATGCTTTCTTCACCTTGTAAAGGTATAATTAACCACATGCATACATTTCTAGGTTTAAAAAGAGGTCTCCTACTCTCCCGGTGCTACAACAGAGGGGCCTGTATCTGGTATTGAGAATATTGTTTACAGAAGGAAGATTCCACTTCTAGGTTGTTCCAATGTACTTATTCTTCCCTGCATAAACCTACTCCACCTCTATTTATGCTATTCAGGAAGTAAATGTGCAAACACTATCAATAAAAAGCAGCTGAAGGTGCACATTCTTTGACTCTAATTAAGTTGGGCTGCCTGATTCACAGCTGTTCCTACTACTGAAAATGTTTTTCATAATAAACAATGGAGCTTAGGAGGTATTTTGTTCCATGTTTCCACACTTTACAATTTATAGCAACGTAGCGCTTAATTTTTAGGCTGCTTTTCACATCATAATGCTGGGATGTAGGTGTGAAAAGTGTTCCTGGACCCATTTCATAAATTCAGAACTTCAGCCACAGAGACAGTGCTTTGCTCAAGGCCACTCAGGCACTAACAGAACCAGGACTAGGAAAAATAAATTGACTATGGTTCATACATTGTTTGAGAAGAACAAAATCAGCATGTTACCTCCACACATTTCAGTCAAGGCTACATTGAGCCTGATAATTTTATTTGGATAATGCTGCTCTGATAACCAAGGGGCTATATTTTCTATTGTTTCTATTGTTTCTGCAGCTGTACACAATGAATAACTGAGCCTTGATTTTCCTGTGGATAAAAATTGGACAATGTTTGCCTGAGTAGAAAGAGAACATCCTTCCTGGCCTTTATAACAGTAGAGACTTTGTTTTTAGTCCTGGGTATTAACATGTCGATATTGGGCCACCCTCTTCCTTCTGTATGTACTATCCTCTTCTCCCTTCAGCACCACCCTTATGAAATTAGGTAGTATGGGCATGTCTTAATTTAATTCCAATGACTCTAAAGTAGGTGGCCAATCTTGTCACAGTCCATCAAGTCCTTTATTAAGAGAAAAAGACAAATGCAACATGGATTTGCTGCCATCAGAGACACCTGTTGACCAAGAAGTAATTTTTCATCACCACTTTATGAGCATACATTTTGGTTATTTAACTTCAGGAACAAAGCAAGAGGCTATCAGAAGCAGAGGCTACGGTGGCTGGTATCACCATTTCTTCTCTACAAGCTCTTCCTGCAAAGATGCCACGCTAGCATCCACTCACCCTGGATAAAGGTAAGGCAGGTGCACAGGACAGAACAAAAAGAATGCATCCCATGCTACTTGTATTCACATAAGTACTTGGTGAGTTTCTCCTTTCTGTTGTAAATGTGAATATGGGAAGAAAACTAAGGGAGAAAAAAGTTAAGTGAACCTCATTGGTAAATTCTCTGTTTCTATTCTCTTAAAGCTTTAATTTGCCTCCTAATACATGAAACACAACACTGTAACCTTTCTTGTTTCTTCCTGGAATAATCAAAAGATCCCTAAGAGGCTCCTGTTAGACTAAAGGATCAAGAATGCAGGGCCTATTCTCTCCAACATGGCAGCTTCTAGCCCCATGTAAGTATTAAACACTTGAAGTGCAGCTAGTCTGAGCTGCAGTGTCCTGTAAGCATAAAATACACACCAGTTAGTAAAGACTTAGTATAAAATAAAGGACAGTAGCATATCTCATTAATATTTTTGTACATTGGGTCGGGCGTGGTGGCTCACGCCTATAATCCCAGCACTTTGGGAGGCTGAGGCAGGCAGATCATTTGAGGTCAGGAGTTCAAGACAAGCCTGGCCAAAATGGTGAAACCCTGTCTCTACTAAAAATACAAAAAATTAGCTGGGTGTGGTGGCACACTCCTGTAATCCCAGCTACTCAGGAGACTGAAGCTGGAGAATTGCTTGAACCCGGGAGGCAGAGGTTTCAGAGAGCCAAGATTGCACCGCTGCACTCCAGCCTGAGCGACAGAGCGAGACTCCATCTCAAAAAAAAAAATTTTTTTTTGTACATTGATTATGTATTAAAATGACATTTGGGATATACTAGGTTAAATAAAATACATTAAAATTATTTTACCTGTTTTTCTACTTTTTTAATGTGGCTAGTAGAAAAGGTAAAATTATACATGTGGCTCCTCTTATATTTCTATATAGAGGACAGCCCCGGTAGAGACGATATTGTCAGTTCCCATATAAGGCTGCTGCTATGGCCTGAATGTGTGCCCCCAAATTCATATGTTGAAACTTCATCACCATTGTGATAGCATTAAGAGGTAGATCCTTTAGGAGATGATTAAGTCATGAGGGCAGAGCTCTCATGAATGGGATTAGTGACCTTATAAAAGGGCTGGAGGGAACTAGGTAGGGCCTTATTGACCTTCCTTCCATCACTTCCACCAATGCAGGATGCAGCTACAAGGTGCCATCTTGGAAGCAGATACCAGACGGTATGGGACACCAAACCCACCAGCACCTTGATCTTGGACATTCAGTCTCCAGAACTGCAAGAAACAAATTTCTGTTCTTTATAAGTTACCCAGTCTCAGGTACTTTGTTATAGGCGCACAAGAGACTAAGATAGCTGTGTGCCCAGGGATGCACAATAAATTCTCTGACATCCTCAGTCAAGGTACACCATTCTTTCATTTACATGACAACTCACTTCTTTCCCCTAGGAACTGTAGCAGACATGGTAAGAATTGACACATTGGGGCTGTATTTGGGGAGACAAGATAACATACAGAACAATAATATGGAAGTTGCCTATGTATATGAGACACAAGAACACTGAGGTTCCTCCATCTGCTATTCTGTTATACATGACACAGAAATGATATGGGACAGTAAGCGCTAGGGGTGTTCAGAGGAAAAATTACCACTATTTGGGTGACCAAGAAATCTACAGAGAAAAGATAAGCTCTGGGTTCATCTTTGAAGACCAGGTAGACTTTAAAAGGAGTAAAATGATAAGTGAGGGAGAAAGGAATGAGAAAACATTCCAGAGAGACAGGATTAGCAAAAGTATGACTGCGAGAAAGAAGGGCCATGTTTGAGAGAAGAGGACCTCCTCTCCACCCAGTCCCTTGAGCTCAGCTCCATCCGGAACAGAGGGTATGTGAAATATGTGCCTTATCCCTCAGAGGACACATATTTGCTTCTCCCTGAGCAGGCTGACATTAATCTGAGGCACACAGACACCCCACTGAGTGAAGTTCTGAGGCAGAGAAGTCAAAGTCTCTGGCGACACTCCCTGCCCAGCCCCCACCTACACAAACAGCTCTGTGGGTGCGTAAAGTGGCACAAATGTCCGTTCAATTCTCTTCCTCCACACTTAAACCATATCGCTCCTCCCTTCTCCTTGACTGTGCCTGACAACTTCTCCTTTGTTCTTTGTCATCATCCAGCCTGGGAGACACATCAGGAGTAAGAAAATAATACTGCATCTACTTCTTCCATCAGTCTCTCAAAACCAACACACACACACACAGTTCTACAACACACACATGAGTTTATTTTATAATTTGACTTAGCCACAAGACTTCTGAATATCATTTAAGTTTGCTGAACCTTTGTTAATTCATCCTTGAACCTGTCTTGTTGGTGTTTCAGATTGTAGGCAGTTCTGATGCATAAAAAGCCTACTTAAATCTATTTGTGCAGAACACATCGTCAGGGGTTGAGAGGCTCCATTTGCACAGAGGTCCTTTAAAATCCCTATTTCATAATGTCATCAGCACAAGCAGCTGCTAGACAAACTATCCCAATGAAATGGAAGAGTGAGGAGCACCCAGTCCTATGTATTCAAAACTGTGAGAGGGATGGCACGTGCTCCCCTAAATGTCTGTGAGTAACAGAGGATATGTGGAATTCAGCCATTTCCACCACACAACACCTTGCTGCCAAGCACAGCCAGCTGGTCTGTGTTCCCCAAAGCGATCCATGCAACTGAGGATGAAAATCATTCAAAGGCTATCCAACAGAATCAGCGTCCCTCACAAAGCCTCTCTAGACAAAAGCACAAGGACAAGGAGCCTAAGCCAGAACTTCTGAGATCACAACACTCACTCAGGCAAAGCAACCTAGCGCCCCATTCTGCACAGGCCCCATGCAAGGCAGTGGGGTACAGCGAGTGAGAATGTCTTCCTCAGGGAGCTCCCTGACTGCTGAGAGAGGACAACACATGGAGAAAGTTACCATAAAGCATACCATACACAGTGGAAGCAGGACAGGGACCTCAGGCATAACTGAGGAGAGAACGATCAACCATGGCGGGAAGGCGGGGGCAGTGTAAAAGGGATGAGTATGGGCTCCTGGGCCAGGCTCAGGAGGTGCCCTTCCATGATCCTGCAGGGAAAATGGAGTCTATGAAAGTTGTGAGCATGGAAAGGCCTAACTAAACACCTCCTGGTTTCTCCCAGATAGTACAATAAACCCCAAGTATGAACTAGATACAGAAAATTAAAATTAATGTTCTTCCTCCCAGAGACGCCTAGGAAGCAGCACCTAGTGCAGTCATGTATCACTTAATGAGGGAAATTGTTCTGAGAAGTATGTCATTAGGTGATTCCGTCATTGCGCAAACATCACAGAGTGCACTTAAACAAACCTAGATGGTACAGCCTTCTACACACGTAGGATATATGGCCTATTGCTCCCGGGCTACACACCCACACAGCATGTGACTGTACTCAATACTGTAGGCAGTTGTAGCATGGTGGTATTTGTGTATCTAAACATAAAAAGGGGGCCTGGCCTGTAGCTAGGATTACAGGTGCGCACAATCACGCCTGGCTCACGCCTATAATCCCAACACTTTGGGAGGCCAAGGTGGGCGGATCACTTGAGGACAGGAGTTGTGTCACTGTCCTTTAGGATAGTGAATGTGAAGGCCTAGGACATTACCTTACACTACTGTAGACTTTATAAACATTGTACACTTAGGGTATGCTAAATTATTTTTTTTCTTGAGGCAGAGTCTCGCTCTGTCTCCTAGGCTGAAGTGCAGTGGCACGATCTTGGCTCACTGCAACCTCCACCTCCTGGGTTCAAGTGATTCTCCTTCCTCAGCCTCCCAAGTAGCTGGGATTATAGGTATGCACCACCACGCCTGGCTAATTTTTGTATTTTTAGTAGAGACAGGGGTTTTGCCATGTTGGCCAGGCTGGTCTCAAACTCTTGGCCTCAGGTGATCCACCCGCCTTGGCCTCCCAAAGTGCTGGGATTATGGGCGTGAGCCACCGCACCATTGCACTCCAGCCTGGGTGACAAGAGCGAAACTCCATCTCAAAAAAAGAAAAAAAAAGGTTCTTTCTTCAATAATAAATTAACCCTAGCTTACTGTAACTTTTTTACTTTATAAACTTTTGAATTTTAACTTTTTGACTCATTAGCTTAACACAAGACATTTTACTGCTGTACAAAAATATTTTTCCCTTTATGTCCTTATTCTATAAGCTTTTTTCTATTTTTAACTTTTTAATTTTTTTTTTACTTTTTAAACTTTTTTGCTATAAACTAAGACAGAAACACACACATTAGCAAGATCCCACATGAGTCAGGATCATCAATATCACCGTCTTCCACCTCCACATCTTGTCCCACTGAAAGTTCTGCATGGAGCTGTTATCTCCTATGATAACAATGCCTTCGTCTCCAGTGCCTCCAAAAGGGCCTGCCTGGGGCCATTTTACAATTTGCTTTTTATTTTAAGTAGAGAAAGTTCACTCTAAAAATAACATAAAAACATAGCATATACATAAAGCAGTAACATAATTATTACTATTACGAAGTATTATGTACTGTACACATTTGTATGTGCTATACTTTCATATGACTGGCAGCACAGTAGGTTTATACCAGCATCACTACAAACACGTGAGTAATGCTTTGATTGGGAATTTTTCAGCCCCATTATAATCTTATGGGATATTGTTATGCAGAACATAACTATTACCAAAACATGCTCAAGATAGTGTAAAGCACTTTATTCAAATGCAGGCTGTAATGTTTTATTTTGTTTTGATTTGAGACAGGGTATCACTCTCTCACACAGGATGGAGTGCAGTGGTGTGATCACTGCGCACTGCAGCCTCTACCTCCCAGGCTCAGGTGATCCTCCTGCCTCAGCCTCCCAAGTAGCTGAAACTATGGGCATGCACCACCATGCCTGGCTAATTTTTTTTTTTGTATTTTGTGCAGAGACAGGATTTCACCATGTTGCCTAGGCTGGTCTCAAACTCCTGGGCTGAAGCAATCTACCCATCTCAGCCTCCCAAAGTGCTGGGATTATAGCCACCATGCCTGACCTGTAATGTTTTAATGGATCATAAAATCAACACAGTGGTTCATGACCAGCATTTTCTTAGAAAATGAATTAGAACAGAACAGAATAGTAAACATCAGAGGCTGTTGCATATAGCAGAAGTTAAGTGTTGCTCGGTGAATCTTTAGTTAGACACACACGCCCACTTATTACACATATCACACGGCTACCTGGGTCATGATATAAAATTGTTTTACTCTGGGTCATAAGGTTTTAGTCACTTGCTGAAAGTGTATGTCACAGCTAATGAATTAGTAATAAATCAGTAACACAATTAGTAAATCAGTAACACAAGATCTCTAATGGGCCCCTACCACAGTTACATAAATCTATGCCTGTTTCTGCAGTGGATTTGGTTTCCTAGTAAACTCTAGTAAAAGTCCTGACTCCCCAGAACTCATATAAAGTCATTTGTCTCCATCCTGCTAACCAGCCCTCCTTAAACATACCCCAAGCCTGCTCACTCCTTCCAGTGAGCCTCTGAACTCCTGTCCCATTGTAATTCTCCTATATTATCACTTTTTGTTTACAATTTCTCTACCTACTTGTCTAATGAAAAGCTGGCTTTTGCTTCAAAATCCCACCCCTCATAAACCCACTCCAGGGGTGGTTGTTTGCCAAATTTCCTTGACTTCCAGGACAAAGAGAGGATAGTAATCACTTTTCCAAATAAACTTTTCTCCCAGGACACATCCTGTCCATCACCTCACTTCTCAGGGCCTCACTCTTCCCTCTCACCCCTAACCTTGCCACTCATTTCTTGACCTCCAGGACTTTTCCTTTCTTGCCACAACTGCTGCCTTCCTCCCAGGCCTGCCTCTGCTGGGTGGCTTCAAGAAGGTGGATGACCTTGGTAACACTCCTCCACTACACTCCAACCACACACAGGCACCACACCTTGCACTTTATCACTACCTGGAAATACTCCACCTGTAAGATCAAGGCTTCCAAATCTCGGACTATAGCCTTTCTATTTACTCACTTTCTCCACTTCCTTATTCTTATAGATCCTGCCCTTTATCCTCATTATAGGTGGTTCCTTGACTTCACCCCACTCCATCTTTCCCATCCTGGCTTCATAGGCTCCTCAGCAGATGGGACCTCAAGAACCCAATTTCAGCAATACTCTCATGAACACCCTGGAGTCCCTGTTTCCCATGCAGAGGCCAAAGGAAATCCTCCCCTTTGCCATCTGAAGGTTCTCTGAAAAAATCAACTCACAAAAGGCCGATCAATTGGAGAAAAGGCATACAAGTTTTATTAACATGTACACAAGAAGAATCACATGTTTACCCACCCCTCAAGTGACTCAGAAGCTTAACTACCATCCTAGCAAAACAGGTTATGGGAGGGGGGCAGAAAAGGAATTTGGTTGAGATTACCAAGGAAAATGGATGGGGAACAGAGATTAACCTGTATGTCATCCTGTGAAAGGGTCTGTTCAGGTGTGGCCACATTCCTGGTCCTACAGGGAGGGGAAGGAAAAACAATTCTTTCCCCTGGTGGGTCTGGATCTTTGGTAGATAAAGGCTTTGAAAGAGAACATGGGATGCAGGAATGTCAGAGACACCTAGAAGCTTCTTCAGTTTGGAATGTCAAAATGCTGTATTTTGGGGCATCAGTGTCTGAGCCCCAACACCTATGACTTGGTCAGAGCCAACAGGTCAATCCCTAGGCATAGTTACCCCATTCTTTTATCTTGTTGGAGAAATTCACATGAAAATGCTTATTGGCTCTGCAAAGAACATTTATAACTCTAATTGGATCCTCAAAACTACTCAGGCTTTCTATCCAACCCTGGCTGATGCACTACTGCTTTTTCATGCCTCCACCCTCCTCACCTCAGCAGATGGTGACTCTTAGTATCCTTCCTCTCTCCCCTCTCATCCCAGAGGAAGGGGTATCCTCCATTCCTTTTTTCTAAGCTGGGGTGGGAAGGCTGAGAGCTGAGACAGCATCAGCCATAGATGCTATCTCGAACATCAGTGTGCATAATAGTGTACTCCAGTGCTCTGTTAAAAGGCAGACCTCAGCTGGACGTGGTGGCTTATGCCTGTAATCCCAGCACTTTGGGAGGCTGAGGTGGGTGGATCATGTGAGGTTGGGAGCTCAAGACCAGCCTGACCAATATAGTGAAACCCTGTCTCTACTAAAAATACAAAATTAGCCAGGTGTGGTGGCACATGCCTGTGATCCCAGCTACTTGGGAGGCTGAGGCAGGAGAATCACTTGAACCTGGGAGGCGGAGGTTGTCCTTAGAGATGGCCTTATAGGGTCTGGAGTGATCCTCAGAAGCCTGCACTCACACAAGCATCCATGTGACCTTGATGCAGGTGTAAATGAATTTGGGGATCACTGCCCTAAGTCAATCTCCCAGATGACATAGCTGCCTCATCTCTTGCCTTGAGAAATACCAGAGGCAAGAAAAGCTGTGTATTACAAATCACACGATGGGAAAAAACAAACAAACAAACAAACAAAAAAACAACCCAGGGACGTTAAGCCAAGTAGGACGGAGTACAGAGAGTGCAGAAATGACTAGAAATGTTAATTCCTGAATTCCTGTTCTTGCACCAAAATGGGTTCAAGTTTCTCAGCAAAAATGAAAGATCAATGACAAGAACATATGAATGGCTAATTCCCCCAAACCATTTACAGCATTTAACCAAAAGCAAACTTGAACTGAATCTACCAAATAAGTTTAATATTCATGTTTATATATTTTCTTTATTGAGCTTTCTACTTTTGCTAGTCAACATGATTTATAGAGACTCATTTGAGCTTTCTACTTTTACTACTGAACATGATTTATAGAGACTCATTTGAGCTTTCTACTCTTACTACTCAACATGGTTTATAGAGACTCATGGAACTAAAGAGCACTGTCGAACAGTCAGAAGACCTTTATCCTAATCCCAAATCTACCACTAACTCCACCATGGATAAGTGAGATAAATTTCTGAGACTCAGTGTCCCCATATATGAAATGGGGATTTGACTCTGTTGAAGAAAAACAAAGGTGTTCAGACTGAGAAGGCAATGGAAGATCGCTCTACATTCTATGATCACCCTAAAAATGGAAGACACAAAGAAATCATTCTGTGACAACCTTGTACAAATGTTCTCCCCCACCAGCTTCCCTAGAGTCACTCTATGCCTTGAATAATGATACCGTTTTATGACTTTTAAGCATCACAGCATGAGGCAGCTTCCGGTGGGGAAGTTCATACAGGAAGGAAGAGATCTCAGTGCTGTTTGCTATTCATACCTTTTGATGTTTCAACAAAAAGCCAAGCATTCTTTGAAACCAGTCATAATAGTGGCAAAACCAAAAAGATAATTGATGAATTGAAGGTAGTATGGAGGCCTAACCAAGAATAAAGATGCACCAAAATTTTCTTGGGTGAAGGGAACAGAATAAAGTCTACATCATAGAGAAGTACAAATTCTTAATAATACTTTAAGGCACAGTAGCTGATGCCTGTAATTCCAGCACTTTGGGAGGCCAAGGTGGGAGGACTGCTTGAGGCCAGGAGTTGAAGACCAGCCTAAGCAACATAGTGAGATCTCATCTCTATTTTATTTTAATTGAAAAAAGAAAGAGCAAGAAAGAGCTAGCCTAAAATGAGCAAAAGAGAGAAGGAGAAAGAGGCAGGAATAACAGAAGGTAAATACAAGATAAATTATTCCCAGAACAAACTACTTACAATAGTGCCAGTTAAAACAAAATAGAAACAGTTCACAGGAAAAAAAAAAAAAAAGAGAGAAAGGAAAATAAAACAATATATAGCCATATATAGCCAATGGATGGCTATATTGTGCTAATTCCACCAAAGCTTAAATGAGAATTTATTGATCAAGAGCTAGAACTAGAACTAGCCCACATAGAACCTAAACACCAAGACCATGTTTTGGACTTACAAGGAAGACATGATCAAAACACATAAAGAAATAAAGAAATGGGACAGTATGTTATAGTTTTTAAGCACAGTCTTTGAAGTCAGAAAGACCTAGGTTGTAATACTGTTGCTGTCGCCTGTTGGCTGTGACACTGAATAAATTACTTAAGTTTTTCCAAGACTTGGTTTTTCCACCTATCAAATGGGGATAATGCTCCTTCCCACAGGGTGGTTGTGAGAATCGAGACCATGTGGGTTGAATGCTTAAAGCACCGTGCCTGGTGAGTAGACACTCGTGTGATAATCCTTGTGAGTAAAGTACATTTACAACCATGGAAAATTCCAAACCTCTCCCAGGTTTCCAACTTTGAAGATCCTGAGAAACAAATATAAACTTTGGGATCAAATATCAGTTGCTTAACTTGTCTTTGGCTGGAGATGATTAATACCGATTATTTGTATTTTAAAATACTAGCACTCTGAAAAGTTATACTTTCATCTGTCAGAACATACCCTATTGGCACATGTCCAACATACATCCAAAGCTAGTACAATATGTGAAACTAAAAACAAAAAACTTTTTCCACCTACTATATGCCCAAGCCTAGGCTTGGCAGACAGAGAACACCACAGGTGTCCTGCTGAGTCAGATAAGCAATGCCTTGATCTGCCCCAGACCTCCTCTGCTGCCCAAATCCAGACCCCTGCCAAGTCCTGTAGCTTTTTCCTTTATATCCTTAATAAGTGTTCCTTCCATTCTAGCTCCACAGCATAATCCCTGATCACTGCCAGCTGGCCCTCAGCACCAACACCTCTCTGAGGCCCCAACTACAAGTACTACTTGTTGGCAGGTAGGGCTGGCTAGATCACGTCTATTCCTGTGCCACGGAGATCACCCTGTTAAGACCACCTCTCCAACTCTGCCAAGCTACCCTGGACAAGTCTGGGCTCCTCACAAGTTACTCTCTCCCTGCCATTGGGATGTGCCAGGCCCTGATCTCTGCCTTGCTGGCACAGGGCTCCTGAGGCAAGCTGGTTGGAAAGCAGCCCCAAGCAGGGCTTCCCCTCAACCAGCTGCCAGACTTGCGAGGGGGTCCCTGCTCTCAGCTCACTGCACCCTCCGCCCCACCAGCTGCCGCATGGAACAACCAAGCAGTTCATCTTGCTTCCGGTGGAAAGCAGAGGTGAGGTCAGAGCCAGGGAGAGAACAAGCGAGGGAAGGGGGAAACGGAGAGTTACAGTGGAAACATGAAAACTATTTATGTTTTGAAAATGCAATTAAGAATTCTTAAAAATTTCATTACTATTTTGTGTGTAGAGCAACAAAGAAAAATATTTCCCTGGAAATTCCAAGTTCTTATTAGCATTGCTTATCCATGGGTATGTCCTAGGAATAAGGATAGTGAGGTCCAAGCATGCAGAGGAAATCCATTGGATTCTCTAAAGTATTCCCCAGTCAGAAGATTCTCTCTTTTTTTTTTTAAACTAATCATGAATATTGAGTGTCAAGCAACTCATGGCTTTCACTTGCTTAAACATTTGAAGCACTTCTCCTTTCAAATCTGATTCTCTAACTCACCACTAGATAAGGCCAGAGCTTGAGACTTGATTTAATCAACAAGGTGTTCTTTTGGTATCTGAGTTGTAAACACTGACACAAAAGGAATCACACCCATGTTTTGTTTTCTTTCCAGGGCACATACATAACTGTCCCAGACTCACCAATATAGCCAATGGCTTGGCTCATATAAAGAGACCTTTGAAGATAATATTTCTAAACAAGCCTATCACCAAGGGAAGGGGTTTTTTTTCTTTTTCTTTTTTTTTTTGCTTAGTTTATTTTCAGAGGTAGGACAGAAAAAGGAAGCACAGCAAAAGTTTTCTGTGCATTTTCTCTTTCCTTAAAAAAGGAATATAATATTACAGGAACTTTCCTTGGGGACACAATAGCAGTCCCATTCATAACTATTTACTCAAGCTGCAATTTGCAAACTCCGTCTCCATTCCTTGCCAAGATTCCCTCTCCTGTTTGCTGACCTTCACAATAGTTCCAGTTAGATTAAGTTCCTCAACCTAGAGTTTATCCAAAAAGAATTCTCCATCGTACATTTTTGCATAGTTGTCCTAAAAACTAAAAGACTGAATTTCTTAAAACAGATTCATTTTCATTATTTGAATAAATTTTAGGCAGCTTAATATAAAATCTACTCAGCAGTACTAATTCGTTTGGAAAAGTTACTCCTTTAATTTAAATAGTAGGATTTCTGGCATCAGAGAGGACATTTCAAAGCCCATATTAATAGTAGACTTGTCTGTACAGTCTCATTTCAGCAAAAGCCCCACAGCAAAGAAGCTATAAAGTTAGCTTTGAGGGCCTACTTGAAAAGGAAACCTAAAAAGTCCATTTAGTATTATTTTAAATGACAAAGAAATGAAAAGGCTTAGTTTAAAATAGCTCACAATTCAAAAAAATCAAGGCAGTTGCCAGGCATGGTAGCAAGCACCTGTAGCCTCAGCTACTTGGGAGGCTGAAGCTGGAGGATTGTTTGAGCCCAGGAGTTTGAATCCAGCCTGGGCAACACAGCAAGACCCTTAAAATTAAAAACAAAAAAACAAACCAACAAAAAACAATCAAGGCAGCAATAAGCTTAGAACCGTAAGCATTCAGATCAGGAAGGATTCAATTTCTGATTGAGTTTCTAATAGTAACAAAAATAATTTTATCCTCAAATTCCCTTTCTGGGGTCAATTTCAAAAGCCTATGAAGACACCCTGTGAAAGGCAGCTTCTAAGGTGGTTCCCAGTCATCCCCACCCCTCTGAATTCATCCCCTTGTGGAAAACTCCTCCCCTTGAGCATAGCCTTGACTTAGTAACTTGATTCTAATGAATAGGATACAGCATAAATGATGGGTGTCACTGCTAAGAATAGGTTAGAAAAAGACTAACTTCCATCTTCTTCTCGCAGTTGCCTACTCTGATGGAAACCAGTTGCCATGTGTAAGTCTCCATGTGTAAGAGGCCCAAGTGGTGAACAACTGAGGGAAGACTCTGGCCAACAGCAGCAAGGAACTGAGATCTCCAGTCCAAAAACCTGTCAGAAACTGAAGCCTGCCAGTGTCACTGGGTGGCTTGGAAGTGGGTGTGCCCCACATGAACTGTGAGATGACTGCAGCTTTGTGAGAGACCCAAAACCAGAGGACCCAGTTAGGCAAGGACAGATTTCTGACCCTCAAAAATTCCAAGATAAATGTTTATTGTTTTAAGCTGCTAAGTTTTAGAATAACTTGTTATATAGTCATAGGTAACTAATACACATACAAGACATCCTTTGCCTCTTAACAGAATTGATTCACTCTTCACATCATCTCAATCCTTCAGCCTGTAGGGTGAAGTAATTTGGGTGAAGAGCCAAATTACTTCTTTTTGGTCCTAAAAATAAGCCTGTTTAATATTTTGTTCATTGCCATCAATATTAGTTTTTCGAGACCAGGAGTGGTGGCTCATGCCTGTAATCCCAGCACTTTGGGAGGCCAATGCAGGCGGATCACTTGAGGCCAAGAGTTCGAGACCAACCTGGTCAACATGGCGAGACCCCGTCTCTACAACAATATAAAAATTAGCCAGGCATGGTGGCATACTTCTGTAATCCTAGCTACTTGGGAGGCTGAGGCAGGAGAAATAATCGTTTGAACCCAGGAGGTGGAGGTTACGGTGAGCCGAGATCGCACCACTGCACTGCATTCCAGCCTGGGCAACAGAGTGACACTACGTCTCCAAAAAAAAAAAAAAAAAAAAAAAAAAAAAAATTCATTTTTTGAGTCTTAACATCTATATGTAAAGACTTCATAATTTTATAAAGTTTGAGCAATAATTTCAGCCTTAAGTCCTCCTAATACACAGGCTTCCTCTTTCTCTCTTCATTCATTCATTGAGCAATACTCTATACGCCTTTCTGGATATTTTCTAGTTCACTGTGGTATCACGGCTTATTAAGTTGTCTGGAATTCCCAACTTCATAACTTACTGGGTCACAAACCTGTCGGGAAGGACTTGCATCATCTAACTGCAATATAGAATTTCCCAGTGAAACAAAGATTACCGCTAGGCTGTCAGTCTAGTTGTCTACCATGAGTCTGATTCATAGCCTCCTTGTTACCTCCAACATCCAAAATGTACAGAAAACAGAGCATAATCAATCCTCCTTAGTAGCGAATGATACTGATCCAACACTGGGCATTACGTTATTCATTCGAACATGCAATAGATGTGATGTCAAAAGGCCTTCTAATCGGTGAGTTTGACCTGGATGTGGAAGCCAGAGAAGGATACCCGGACAAAGTGAGCTGCAATCTGAAGAGGAAATAAGTCTGACTAGATAAAGAGGAATATGAAAAGCGAATAGCACATGGCAAGGTCCTGCGCAGGAGGGAACAGGGAATAAAACAGATCAATGTGGTTGAAGCACAGAGCAGTGCGGCACAATGTAAAACTAAAGAGGTTGAACTGGACTATGCAGAGCCTATGAGGCCAAGTAAAGGAGTTTGCTCAGAGTTTTGAAAAGATTTGTCTGACTGTAAGACAGATAAAGGATTGAAGGAGGCCAGAGACTCACGAAGAAACCAGTTAAGGGCCACTACAGTAGTCTCACAAGAGATGCTGGAATCCTTCGGCGGGCTAGCAGTGGTGGGATAGAGAGGTGAACATATGAGAGCTGTTTAGGAGGATGATGGCTGGATATGGAGATGATACACATATACAGAGAGATTAACAGAGCAAACATAAATGAAGGAAAATAACTTTAAACTCTTGAGTAAAAAGTTCAACCAAATGGCGAGTTTTTCTGAGCACAGCATTATTTGTTGCCTGAACTCCATCTCCCAAAACAACCCTCCTAGGCTTGTTTACACATAGAGGATGCTCAGTAAATATCTGTAAAACAAACACAGTATTTAGATATCTCGTGTATCTTAGGGGTAACTTCTGTATGCAATGTATCTGCTAATATCAATTGATCTTATTTAACAGCTTCCTAAGGACCTCTCCAAGCCAGTGTAAGGAAATTATCTTTAATAAATAGCTTTATTGAGATACAACTTATATACCATACAATTCTCCCTTTTAAAGTAAACAACTCAGTGGTTCTTAGTATACTCAGAGTTGTGCAACCATCACCACAATCAATTTTAGAATATTTTTATCAGCCCAAAAAGAAATCCCATACCCAGCAGCAATTATCCAGCATTTCTCTTCTTCCCCTAAGCCCTGGCAATCACTAATCTACTTTGTCTCTATGGATTTGTCTATTCTGGACATTTCATATAATATGTGGCCTTTTGTGTCTAGCTTCTTTCACTCAACATGTTTTTAAGGTTCATCCATGTTGTAGTATGTATCAGTACTTCATTCTTTTTTATAGCTGAAAAATATGTCATTGTATGGATACATCACCATTTATCAGTGGGTAGACATTTGGATTGTTTCTGCTTTTTGTCATTGTAAATTATGATTCTGTGAACATTTGAGTACAAGTTTTTGTATGGGCATAGATTTTCAATTTTCATACGTATATACCTGGGAGGATAATTGCTGGGTCATATGGTAACTCTATGTTTAATTTTTTAAAGAGCTGCCAGACTATTTTCTAAAGTAGCTGCACCATTTTACAATCTGTTCAGCAATGTATGAGTTTTGATTTCTCTACATCCTCACTAACATTTGTTATCGTCCATCTTTGATTATAGCTACCCTGGTGGTTATGAAGTAACATCTCATCGTGGTTTTGGTTTGTATTTCCCTGATGACTAATGATGTTGACTACCTTGTCATATGCTTATTGATCACTTGTCTATCTTCTTTGGAGACATGTCTATTCAGAACTTTTGCCCATTTTAAAATTAGGCTAGTAACTCTTTATGTAGAATTTAAAAGTGCTTTATTTTTATTTTTATTTTTTTGAGACAGAGTCTTGCTCTGTCACCCAGGCTAGAGTAGAGTGCAGTGTGATCTCAGCTCATTGTAACCTCCACCTCCCAGGCTCAAGCGATTCTCCCACTTCAGCCTCCAGAGTAGCTGGGACTACAGGCATGTGCCACCACATCCAGCTAATTTTTCTATTTTTTTGTAGAGATGGGGTTTCACCATGTTGCCCAGGCTGGTCTCGATCTCCTGGGCTCAAGAGATCTGCTGGCCTTAGCCTCCCAAAGTGCTAGGATTACAGGTGTGAGCCACCTCACCCGACTAAGAACCCTTTGTATATTCTGAATACATGTAACCTTTATCAGATACATGATTTGTCTTTTCACTTTCTTGATGGTATCTCTTGAATCAAAAAAGGTTTCAGTTTTTATAATGTCTAATTTATCTGTTTTTCTTTTATTGGTTGTGCTTTGGTGTCATAGCTCAGAAACCAATGCCTAACACCCAAGGTTACAAAGATTTACTCCTGTTTTCTTCTGGAGAGATTTACAGTTGTGGCTCTCACATTTAGGTTAATAACCCATTTTAAGAAAATGTTTGTATATGGTGTGAGGCAGAGGTCCAAATTCATTTTTATGTATGTAGACATTCAGTAGTCAGCATCCTTTGTTGAAAAGGGCATCTTCTCTCACTCCCAGTGAATTGCCTTTATTCTGCTGATGAAAATCAGTTTGCCAGAAGTGCTAGGGATTATTTCTAGACTCTCAAATCTACTCTATTGATCTATATGCATATCCTTATGCCAGTACCACACTGTCTCAATCACTGTGGGCTTTGTAAGTACGTATTGAAATTGAAAAATGAGTCCTCCAACTTTGCGTTTCTTTTTCAAGACGCTTTTGACTATTCTGCATTCCTTGCATTTCCATATAAACTTTATTTTTGTTCTTGTTTTTGAGACAAGGTCTTGCTCTGTCACCCAGGCTGGAGTGCAGTGGTGTGATCGTAACTCACTGCATCCTCAGCCTCCTGAGTGATCTTCATGCCTCAGCCTCCAGAGTAGCTAGGTCTACTGGTGCATGCCACCACATCTAGCTAATTCAAAAATTTTTTTTTTGCAGAGACAGGGTTTCGCTACATTACCTAGGCTGGTCTCAAACTCCTGGCCTCAAGCAATACTCCCATCTCAGCCTCCCAAAGTGCTGGAAGATAAGCATAAGCCACCAGGCCTGGCCACCATATAAATTTTAGAATCAGCTTTTTAATTTCTCCATTTAAAAAAAAGAAGGCAGCTGGGATATTTCCAGAAACTGTATTGAATCTATAAATCAATTTGGGACCATTGTTTTCTTAATGCTGTTTTCCAATCCATGAACATGAGATGTCTTTCCATCTATTTAAGAGTTTTAAAATTTTCAATGTGTTGTAGTTTTCAGTGTTCAATTCTTGTACTTCTTTTGTTAATTTTATTCCTAAGAATTTTATTGTTTTTAATGCTATCGTATATTGAATTGCTTTCTTAATTTCATTTTCAGATTGCTTATTGCTCGTGTCGAGAAATGCAATATTTACACACTCCCCTAGTATCCTACAACCATGACGGACTCATTGTGGTGGGGATTTTTAGTGTTTTCTTCTATTCTGTTTTTTAGTAGATTCCTATGGATTTTCTATAAACCAGATAACATCCCTTAGAAATAGTTTCACGTCTTCCTTTCTAACCTGGATGCCTTTTGTTTATTTTTCTTGCCTAACTGCCTGGCTAAAATCTCCAGTACAATGTTAAACAGAAGTGGTAAGAAAAAACATCCTTATTCCTGTATTTCACCATTGAGTATGGTGTTACTTGTAGGTTTTTCATAGATGTCCTTTATCAGGTTGAAATTCTCTTCTATTCCTAGTTTGTTGAATGTTTTAAGTCAAGAAAGGGGGCTGGATTTTATCAAATGCTTCTCCTGCATATATTGAGATGATCATATGGCTTCTGTCCTTTCTTCCATTAATATGGTCTATGATATTGATTTTCAGGTCTTAAACCAAGCTTGCTTCCTAGGATAAATCTCACTTGATGGTATTAAATACATTTTATATGTTGCTGGATTTGATTTGCTAGTAGTTTGCTAAAAATTTGCTACATTTATACCATTTCAATATACTGAGGAGAAAACTTTGCTTATGTTATCACCATAAACCTGACTGGCACTATAGCTTACAGAATACTTTCACCTTCTTTAAATGATTTTTTAAAAATCCTTGAATCCATGAATAAGTAGGGCAATAAGTAACATCATCTTGATTGTCTCATTTACAGAGGGGACAAATTGAACTTCCCACAGGTTAAATGGTCTGTGGAAAGTCAAGCTGCTTGTGTAAGTGGTGGAGCTGGGACCAGGAAGTTAGGTAAACCAACTCCCAATCACATATCATTTTCCTCTACATGACACCCCTTCCCACTTGTTAAAAACAGAACGTAAAGTGAGTATCAATAGAAAAGTAAGTTTTTCTACCATCTCCTTGAACTTATTCACTGAAAGTATATTTTTTTCTTTTCTTTTTCTTTCTTTTCCTTTTTTTTTTTTTTTTTTTTAAGACAGTGTCTCACTTTGCCACCCAGGCTGGAGTGCAGCAGCCCGATCTCAGCTCACTGCAGCCTCCACCTCCCAGGCTCAAGAGATCCTCCCACCTTAGCCTCAGGAGTGATTGGGACCACTTCTTTTCAATGCCTGTGGATTAATCTCCTTATCTAACTTTTTTGTGACAACTTGACCAAAAGCATGTTTTTAATTATCTTAGACTGACAGTGAATCGCTAGCATCCTACAACCTAACTGTAGACTTCACAGACATGTTAAACAATCTTTAAAACTTGGTTTTTAGAGCCTAAAGAAAGTTACGTGACATTACTAAAATATTAAACAACTCCGAGAAACCCCTTGAAAGCAATTTTGATGTCAAATTAGGGCATGTGTCACCAAAATACTGATTAAAAACCTCATCATTCTAGTTCTGTAGATAGCCATTTATCAGTGATTAGAGATAATTAACACCAGTGACCATTTAACCAAGTATTTATTTCTATACAGCTAAGAGGGCTGGAACATATCTTTGTCCAGGGAACAATACTGTCGCTCCATCATGGCATAAAGCATTCAATCAAACTCTAACTCATGGTATATGAACTCTGTAGTATTCGCCCCACAAAGGATAAAGTTCTCTCACTTCCTCTCATGAGGAAAGTATTTGCACTTAGGACTCTTTATCTTCACTTTCTCCTTGGAGAACGCAACATTTATTTAATCTAAAAAGCCTAAAAGAGTCAATGTGATTTTAGAGACAATATACCCTAAGTGGCCACACACCCATGGTTTAAAGAGGAGATTGCTGTCATAAACCCACTTAGGGACTGATGGACTTCAGTCTGATATGCCACTGTCCTGCTGGGCATTTATCATCATTGGGCTGGGAGTGGGGAAAAGGCCCAAGGAAGCTCTGGGGAAAAAGGAAGTTGATTTAAGTCATTGTTGCTCCTCTACATCCAAGCCAGTGAGATGAAGAATTTGAAACAATCTGCAGTTGGCCCCGTGATTTCCTGGGAGGCTCCGAGGAAGGGAAACGAATAGTTGCCTTCCTCCCAGTGCCTCAACTTTGGCTGTGGCATCAACTTTTTCTCAACTCTGCCCAACCATTTGCAAGAAATAGATGCTTCTTCTCCCATTATCCTGCTGCCAACAAGACTGCAAATGAGTTATTAGAACTATGTAGCATATGCACAGGAGCGTGATGTGTACCCAGCTGTGACTGAGGGGTGGAGCGGAGTGTGGAGGGGTCACCCCTAGCCCACTGGTCTCCTGGCATGGGAGGTTTGGCCAAATCTAAATCACTGAGTGCAGGCAAGAATCTCTCCCTGGCCATCTCCAACTATGACAACTCAGAATTGCTGGCCCATTTCAGAACCCTCTGGTCATCAAATCCCACACCTTATCACAAAGCTTATCTCCAAGAGATGGTGCACAAATAGACTAAGTCTGGATCTTACCTTTTGGCTTCCTCTAAGTGGCACAGATATTCATAAGCAATGTTCTGCCGCCTCCTCTCATCCATCTCCTCTGCAGAGAGCCTTTCATCGTCCACAATAGCTAGAAATAGAGGATAACAACATGTGATTTACAAAGGCAGTCTTCATTAAACACCCGAGACAATCAATCAGAAAAAAATCATATGCAGCTGAACATTTAACATTCAGAGACAGGAGTATTGAAACACCAGGCAGAGACAGAAATTTGCCTTTGGATTTTACAATATCATTTCTTTTCCTTTATTTTTATTTTTATTTTTTGAGACAGGAACTGGCACTGTCACCCAGGCTGGAGTGCAGTGGTGCCATCATGACTTACTGCAACCTCAGCCTCCTGGGCTCAAGCAATCTTCTCACCTCAGCCTCCGGAGTAGCTGGGACTACAGGCACACACCACCACACTTGGCTAGTTTTTTTATTTTTACAATATTATTTCTAACAAGTGAATCAAGGCCAGGTGCGGTGGCTCATGCCTGTAATCTCAGCACTTTGGAAGGCTGAGGTGGGCGGATCACAAGGTCAGGAGATCGAGACCATTCTGGCTAATACGGTGAAACCCCGTCTCTACTAAAAATACAAAAAATTAGCCGGGTGTGGTGGGGGGCACCTGTAGTCCCAGCTACTCGGGAGGCTGAGGCAAGAGAATCAGGAGAATCACTTGAACCTGGGAGGTGGAGGTTGCAGTGAGCCAAGACTGCACCACTGTACTCCACCCTGGGCGATAGAGTTAGACTCAGTGTCAGAAAAAAAAAAAAAAAAGCAGTGTGCAAAGGGGCAGGAGCTTCCATGAATGTCCTCATCCTTGTCCCATCCCCCTTCCTACCACTCCCAATTTTCTATTGTGGCTCCATCCCTTGAACATGGAGACCTCACCCCACAGCATTGATACCAACGGGTGTCAACAAAGATTGACATCTGTCAAAAACATTTTCTTTTTCTTTAATAAAATCAGTCCAATCTCAACTTTAAAACTGAGCTCTCACATTTCAGAAAAGTACAGAAGCTCTCAATCTTCCTCTGCACCTCCACTGCGAGAATCCAGGTCTTAATGTCTCTCCCATAAACTCTCAGAACAGGTCTAGTCACTCAGCCACTACCCCTCTTCCACTCATTCTCCCCATGGCCAACAGAAGCGTCTTCCTTATTACTCCCCCTCTCAAAACTTTTGATGGCTCCTCTATTTCCTACAGAACAAGGTTCTAGAGCACTTTGCATCTCCCCCCATCCAGGAAGCCCACACTTTAGCCAGAGCTCCCAGGCAGCACCGTGTTCCAGGACCACACCACTCCCTCCAACGCCGAGTGCTTCTGCTCCACCCTTCTCTCTGCCTGGAAAGCCATTCTCCCACCTTCTGCAGGTTGTGCCTTTCACATCATCTCAGGCAAAATTCCAAGGATCTCTGAATCTAAATCCATTGGCTCTCCTTGGCACTTTAGTTCACATTTTTATTACATCACTCATCAGAAAAGCCCCCCACTGTAAATCAGTCTGTCTGTCTCTCCAAACTAGGGGATCCTTAGAGGAAGGTTTTGATTATCTTCATGTCTCCCGCGAATTTGTCAGGGCTCCTTGCACATAGATAGCACTCTACGTGTACAAAAAAACTACCTTCCAGTGAATCATCACTAAGTGAGCTCATCATTACTGCATAATGAATAGACTTTAAAAATTATAATTTTGGCCAGGCGCGGTGGCTGACGCCTGTAATCCCAGCACTTTGGGAGGCTGAGGCGGGTGGATCACGAGGTCAGGAGATCGAGACCATCCTGGCTAACACGGTGAAACCCCGTCTCTACTAAAAATATAAAAAAAAAATTAGCCGGGCGTGGTGGCGGGAGCCTGTAGTCCCAGCTACTTGGGAGGCTGAGGCAGGAGAATGGCATGAACCCGGGAGGCGGAGCTTGCAGTGAGCCGAGATCGCGCCACTGCACTCCAGCCTGGGTGACAGACCGAGACTCCGTCTCAAAAAAAAAAAAAATAAAAATAAAAAAATAAAATAAAAAATAAAAATTATAATTTTTAGGCCAGGCACGGTGGCTCACGCCTGTAATCCCAGCACTTTGGGAGGTCGAGGCAGGCAGATTACTTGAGTCAGGAGTTCGAGACCAGCCTGGGCAACATGGTGAAACCCCATCTCTACAATCTACTGTCAAATTGTAAGTATAGGAAGGTTAAGGAATTTGAGAAAATCTTAACAGCAAAAGCAGATCCTTCTGGGCCACAGAGACTGCCTGCAAATATTTCTGCATTACTCAATATTTACTAAGTAGTGGCTTCTGATAAGAACCACTGGCATGGATAATAACACTGTCATTTAAAGATCCATCATGGAGCTAATAAAATAATTCACTTAAGACATGGCTTTATTGCCTATAAAGAACGTTTCCATATGTTACTGTGTGGTTCTGTGGTTCTGTGGTTCTGATGATCACCCTGAGAGATAGGCATTATCTCTTTCCTATAAATGAGGAAACCAAAGTCAAGCAAGGTAAACGGTCTGCCCACGAATATTTGCTGGGTCAATGGTAAAGCCAGGGCTGGAACTAAGGTCTGTCAACATTGCAGCCCTTATTCTTTGCCCAGTACCTCTTGCTGCTAAATCTAAGTGGGCCCAGGAAGGGACTTGTCACTGCCAAGCCCAAGAAGCAGGTCATTTAAGTGGCTTCAAAATTCTTTTCATTTTAAAGTAACTTGATTAACTGCAACCTCCACAGTTCATCTTTACTTGCTGCCGTGAACCACAAAAAACATGAGGACACTGTGAAGAACACAGCTTTCTGATGTATTAGCAACTCACAAAATGCCACTTGTAGCATCAGATGACAGTTCAAAGCAATTGCATTCTATGAAAATTATACAATAAGGCTTACTCACAGATTCAAGGAGCAGAACGAAAGCAAGTTGTTAGAGAGTATTTTGAAATAGAAGTATAAATTAGAAATGAAAGGGTCCTCTAGGAGTCCATTTCCCAAAGAATATGTACAAAATCCAATGTAAAAATAGCCCAAAATCTACCTAATTCAATAAGGAGTTGACATGGTCACTGTTTAATTTCCCCTATTCTCTACCTGCTACCTTCACACAGAGACACCAAGGCCACCATACACTTTGTATTAAAATTCACTCATTTGTTCAACAAATATTTGAGTGGCTGCTTGGTGCCAGTTTATTATGGAGATGGAACACAAAGTGATGAATATGACTCAAAAGGTCTCTCAAAGTTTGTATTAAACAATTGAAAGTTTGGCATAATTATGAAATGCTTAGATTTGAGGGATATATTGAAGGGAGGGTTGGCAAGAGGCCCCAAAACCAGGGCTTGTAATCTGTTCTGTAATAGGGTATTATTTAGGGTGTTTCTCTTCCAGGAAAAGCAGAAAACCAGGAATTACCAATTCATAGAAATATGTCCGGCTGGGGTAGCTCCCACCACTTTGGGAGGCCAAGGCGAATGAATCCCTTGAGTTCAGGAGTTTGAGACTAGCATGGGCAACATGGTGAAGCCCCATCTCTACAAAAAATACAAAAAATTGGCTGAGTGTGGTGGTGCAAGCCTATAGTCCCAGCTACTCGGAAGGCTGAGGCAGGATTACTTGAGCCCATGAAGTGGAGGCTCCAGCAAACTATGATTGCGCCACTGTATTCCAGCCTGGGTGACAAAGCAAGACCCTGTCTCAAAAAAGAAAGAAAGAAAGAAAGAAAAAAATATGCCCACAATTTAGCATTTATTTTGTATTTTTAAAAATTTAACCTTTATTTATTTTCAGTAGAGACAAGGTCTCACTATGTTACCCATGCTGGCCTTGAACTTACCCCTGAGCTCAAACAGTCCTCCAGTTTATGCCTCCCAAAGTGCTGGGATTACAGGAGTGAGCCATGGTGCCCAGCCTTAGCATTATAAATATACATTGTTATTCTATGTGGTTCAAAATTTCTACAAGGAATCCTAAGTATACTTGAATATATAATTCATTTCAATTGTTCATTGAACCATCTTCTAAGAGTTGGGAACTGCTTTTGTCTGGAAGAAAATACCTAGAAGGATATCTGCCCCCTCTCACAACTTAAAGAATAGTTATCAGAGATGGCATTTATACATCAAAGAACACATTAGAAGGAACAGAACTGATTCCAAGACACTAAAACTGGGGTGGGAATGGGAGAATGGAATATAAAGATGAGAGAACCTAAAGTCCAAGATTTCAAGTAAGCTGATAACCTCTGTAAATTTGACCCGTGGTACATTCCTGCTTCATACCAGCTTCCAAAAGTATTTCACAGCTGCTTAATCTTAAGCTTTAAAGGACCACATAATCAAACTTCCTTAAACTGAATTTTCTTTTGAAAAATAGGCAAACCCCAGGCTGAAGTTGTTAGTAAACCAATACGTATTCACAGGCACTCTAAAGAATCTGAAACGATGAAAGACTGCCACCCCTATGTTAAAAACATGGCTTCATCAAGACACTAAAATTATGAGACACTGAGCACAGGCCCTCGAGTCTCATCCATTTCTATGTCCCTACCACGGGCAAAGGAAATAATAGGTGCTCAGTAAAGGCTGCTGAACGGTGAGCTCAACTTTGTGCTTCAAGGCAGAGATGCTGTGTCCTTCCAAGTTTAGTCCTACGAAGTTTGCTGCTCTCATAATAGTCACACAAGATACTAAGGGCAGGGGAACTTTATGGAAAGCCTGCCTTCCACATCATCCCTGGAACTGTTCCCCCATGACACATTTCTAAGAACCTTCCAAAGTTATAAATCAACACACAACTTCAGAGGATATTCGGGTTAGACAAGGCTGTAAGCGACTATGGCCACCTACCATAATAACACAAAGCCCCAAATCTTCAAGTTTGGCATTAGAAGAATTTCCCAGGTGGAGAAGTGAGAGTAATTAACAGTGACAAGACAAGTTTACCAACAAGAGTTACAGTTCCTGATTGGCTGCCAATACCCTCTTTGTTGCAGTGAGGTCACTAGGGCCTGGAATAGTTAAGAAGCTTGTCATAATTATGCAGGAAAATGGAGAGATAGTTTAGGCTTTATGAAAATAATTAATACTTTTCTGCAAATATACTTTCAACGTACATGGCATCAGGATCTACACATGAAAGAGGGTTCCTGAATCCCACTTCCATACAAAAGTCCCCAAACTTTTTTCATACTTATAAACATCTACTTAACACTTGTTGGTTTTGTTGTTCTTTTTTTTTTTTTTTTTTGATACAGAGTCTCGCTCTTGTTGCCCAGGCTGGAGTGCAGTAGCACGATCTTGGCTCACTGCAACCTCTGCCTCCTGAGTTCAAGCGATTCTCATGACTCAGCCTCTCAAGTAGCTGGGACTACAGGCATGTGCCACCATGCCAGGCTAAATTTTTTTTTGTATTTTTAGTAGAGATGGGGTTTCACCAAGTTGGCCAGGCAGGTCTCGAACTCCTGACCTCCTGAGGGAGGCCCACCTCAGCCTCCCAAAGTGCTGGGATTACAGGTGTGAGCCACTGCACCAGACTGTTCATTTGTTTTTAAACGAAGCCTGGGTCTCCAAATCCAGGATGTCTTTCCAGAATAGAAGAATTATTTATAAATTTCACACAAGAGAAAAATTCATTTGGTCTGCTGTGTAAATCTGAATAAGAATATCTAATTTCCTGCAAATCCAAACTGCAATGAGATACCATCTCACACCAGTTAGAATGGCGATCATTAAAAAGTCAGGAAACAACAGGTGCTGGAGAGGATGTGGAGAAATAGGAACACTTTTACACTGTTGGTGGGACTGTAAACTAGTTCAATCATTGTGGAAGTCAGTGTGGCGATTCCTCAGGGATCTAGAACTAGAAATACCATTTGACCCAGCCATCCCATTACTGGGTATATACCCAAAGGATTATAAATTATGCTGCTATAAAGACACATGCACACATATGTTTATTGCGGCACCATTCACAATAGCAAAGACTTGGAACCAACCCAAATGTCCAACAACGATAGACCGGATTAAGAAAATGTGGCACATATACACCATGAAATACTATGCAGCCATAAAAAATGAAGAGTTCATGTCCTTTGTAGGGACATGGATGAAACTGGAAACCATCATTCTCAGCAAACTATCGCAAGGACAAAAAACCAAACACCGCGTGTTCTCACTCATAGGTGGGAATTGAACAATGAGAACACATGGACACAGGAAGGGGAAAAACATACTCCGGGGACCGTTGTGGGGCAGGGGGAGCGGGGAGGGATAGCATTAGGAGATATACCTAATGCTAAATGACGAGTTAATGGGTGCAGCACACAAACATGGCACATGTATACATATGTAACAAACCTGCACATTGTGCACATGTACCCTAAAACTTAAAGTATAATAATAATAAAAGAAAAAAAGAAAAAAAAAAAGAATATCTAATTTCTTTTTTCATTATCTAGAAACCCAAAGCAGCCCATGGAGACATTAAGGCCCATATACAGAGGGCTGGCCTGCAGACTGGGTTTGTGGGTGGGGTGTATCTAGAACTCTGCTTAATTTGGAAGAATTATAGGCAATGATTCCTAGATTTGGGATTTCTTGGACAATTACAATTTCAAGACACAGTTTGGAAACCAAACCTCTTACTTATTACCAAGTAAGCACAGAGAAAATTCCATTTGCCCACTGCCTACTCCTATACACTCTGTCCTCCCATCCCCATACAGATATCAGTAAGAAAGAATGAAGTGTCAAGTTTCCAAGGCCAATTTTAAAAATTTAACTCCAACAACAGAAGGTAATTTAAAAATCTTTAGTTTGGATAAGCTTCTACTATATTTAGAAGAAGGGAAAGAAACTCAACTCCCTATGACTCGGTATGGACCTTTTATGCTTGAACTGTTGGTCAGGGCAAAATGTCTCAAGTTATTTAGAACCAATCCTAAAGTAATTCTCCCTATTCTGTATAGATAATGAATAGTTTAAAGACCCAGATATTTACATAAACTTTAATACCCCATAGGAATAATAATATTTTACAACTGTTACACAGAATTAGCAGGTCTTATAACAACAGTCCTCTGGGCTGTTCCCAAGGAGTAGCAAGTCACTGCTAACACTCTGTCCCCATCCTCACGAAAACCACCCCAAATAGTAAAATAACAGAGGATATTCCTACAAAGTTGGAGGCTTTAGAAGACAAGAGAACAGTGAGCCTTGGCCTAATTTTCCCTTGACTATTAGGAAAAATGAAAAAATAGATCACACATGATTCAACGGTACATGCAAGAAAACAAAACAATCTCTTGGTTACAAGTGGGTTTTTTTCTGTATATTATACAGCACATGACTTATTCCTCTAATCAATGTAAGCTCTTTATGATGTGTTAAATAAAAAAACACAGACAGAAAGGATTAATACTTAACATGCACTTACTACATCACATATTTTGCATATATTACTTCTTAGTCCCTGCATTCCTCTTTAAGATAGGAATTGAAGGCCGGGTGCGGTGGCTCATGCCTGTAATCCCAGCACTTTGGAAGGCCGAGGCGAGTGAATCACGAGGTCAGGAGTTCAAGACCAGCCTGACCAACATGGTGAAACCCCGTTTCTACTAAAAATATAAAAACTAACTAGGCATGGTGGCGCAAGCCTGTAATCCCAGCTACTCAGGAGGCTGAGGCAGGAGAATTGCTTAACTGGGAACTGGGAGGCGGAGGTTGCAGTGAGCTGAGATTGCGCCACTGCACTCCAGCCTGGGCTACAGAGTGAGACTCCATCTCAAAAAAAAAAAAAAAAAAAAAAAAAAAAAAAGATAGGAATTGATTGGAAAATACATTTTTCGAATGGGAAACAAACTCAGAGAGGTTAGGTAATTTAGTCTTTGGTAATTCTAAGATCATAAAAACAGGTAAATGGCAGAATTGGGATTCAAAACAACTGGTTCCAAAGTTCATGATCTTTCTACTGAACTGAAGTGCCACTGTCTCCCTGCGTGTAAATGCTTGATGACATCAGCAGCCATTAGGCTTTTCTGAGGGTGTTGCTTTTCTGAGAGTGTCGCTATTATTACAGGTATCTTGTTAATCAGCAGATAGATTTGTGTAAATTTGTTTTTCCCTGAAAACCACATAAAATTAATGTTACTATCTTGAAAGTATAAAAAGTAAAATTATAGGCTTTTTTCTCAGAGATCCAAAAATCTCAAATATGGTCCAGCAAAAGAAAAAAAATTAATATTCAATATTGACAAATTAGACCACATGAGGAATGCCAGGGTTGTAATAAGATCAAAAGAAAAAACAAGGGCTGTCCCCCTTCCTGGGGGGAGGGTGGAGGGATAGCATTAGGGGATATACCTAATGTAAATGACGAGTTAATGGGTGCAGCACACCAACATGGCACATGTACACATATGTAACAAACCTGCATGTTGTGCACATGTACCCTAGAACTTAAAGTATAATAAAAACAAACAAACAAACAAACAAAAAACAAGGGCTGGGCGTGGTGGCTCACGCATATAATCCCAGCACTCGGGTAGATCACCTGATGTCAGATTTGTTCTTTTTTTTTTTTTTAATTCTTATACATTTTCCAAATATTCTATACCATTTACCTGTATTACTTTATCTATATCAGAAATAACAATAGATTAAATTTTTTTCTTTTTTTAAGACAGTCTCACTCTGTTGCCCAGGCTGGAATGCAGTGGCATGATCTCAGCTCACTGCAACCTCCACCTCCCGAGTTCAAGCGATTCTCATGCCTCAGCCTCCCAAGTAGCTGGGATTACAGGCACACATCACCACGTTCATCTAATTATTTTGTATTTTTAGTAGAGACGGGGTTTCGTTGTGTTGGCCAGGCTGGTTTTGAACTCCTGGCCGCAAGTGATCTGCCTGCCTTGGCCTCCCAAAGTGCTGAGATTACAGGCGTGAGCCACTGTGTCCAGCCTAAATTTGTTTTAATGTTCAGTTACAGAAAAAAAAATAATAATAATGAGGAATAAGCATTAATACCAGGTCCACTGCAAAGGACGACTTTCATGCATCTAACTCATCTATCTGAACTTCTAGAAAAGGATCATGGTCATTCAAAATGTACAATGAATATTTAGTCAGTTTTGCCGTATTTTTAAAAATCACAGAAGATCAAAGGCAGCAGAGAGGAAGTGATCAGAAGATGACTAATGCCATGATATCTTATTAGAAGGCCCAACGGCCTAAAGAGATAGCTTGGGTGTGACAGGCTAATGGGAGAAAACAGGTAGGGTAAGAGGTGAGTGAAAGAGAATGAATGGAAGGGAACCTAACCTGGACAGTGACGAGAAGGCTGCAGCAAGCCTGTGTGACATGAAATCCAAATTAGAAGAAAGAAAAACATGGTGATGCTTTGCATGGGCAGGACTGGCAATAGAAGGAACAAGAGGAAGAGGAGCACGGCACGGGGGAAGAAAAAGGAAGTCAACAAGTAGCAGCCAGCTCACTTTGTGACTTCAGATGGTGGAGGTGGAAACAAGCCATGGCTTGGCACCAGAAAGTCACCCTGATATGCCAATTTACATAAAGACAAGCTTGTACAATTAAGGGGACAAAACATAAAGGCATCTCACTGTTCCAGGGATATACTAAGGAGCTGACTTTAAGTCAAAACTTATATTTGGAAGAGAAGTTTAATATAACAGACACAATTAGAAGACTATGATGTTGAACAGACGGGTGCTATTAATGCAACCATATGCTGTTTGTTAGTGAGTGTGACTTAACACATGATTCAGGACAATTTAAAAAATATTGCCAAAAACTCAGCTCTCAAGTGGATCATGCTATGCAAATGGAGATATGTTGACAATACAGTCATGGATCAAGAATATATTTCAATGTGATTGGATTCTGGACTAAAGCCACCTAGGCTAGTTCTCATTAGCAAGAAGTTTCTCTGGTTTAAGTAGGATATGAAAATCAGCTCGGGTCCACACATTTAGGGTTTGTAAGGAGACCAGACTCATGAGAAGTCATAAAACACTGCATATGGTGCCAACAGCAAGCAGCAAGCCGCAAGACTTGAACCAAACATGCTGAGCTCTTCAGTTTCATAGAAGTAGTATATATTTATAAAGTGCTACCACATAAATTCTCTCATATGACTAAAACAGCTCTCATCAGATAGATGGGACAAATATTATTACCTCCACTTAACTAAGATTCAAATGGGTTAAGTGCTTTACTCAAGGTCCTAGAGCTAATAGATTGCTCTATAGAGTTGTTGTGTATTTAAAACTATTCTTGGTTTTTGTTTAGTTTTCACTGACCTTTATGTTTTGGAGGTACCCTATTATATTAGTGCAAACATTTTTATTCTTTTAGGTCAACAGCACAGGAAGCAGTAGGAGGAAATGGAATGGCTGATGTGGGAAGGGAGTCAGGTTGGCAAGAGTGGGTGAGGCTCACATAGAGTTTGCAGGCTGAAGATAATGTATACAACCCATGATTGTGTAAACTACTTGGGAAGTGTATAAAATACACAGAGAACAGCTCTCTCGTGGGAAAGAATTTACCCCACTAGGGCAACAAAGCTGCAAACATTTTGGTTTTGGCTTGTTGTGTGCTTTTTGTTCTAACACGCAGTACCACTGCTCTCAGAAAGTAAATGGTCCCAAGTTTAGAAAAGGATGTTCTTATAAACATACAACAGACATGAAGGTTTTCAGATATTATGATTCTTTAGCCCAGAGCTGAAAGAACTTTATAGAAGAGCCAGAACAGCAACTACCTTAAATATAATTCATGCTGTACTGCTTCAGATTTAAATGACTGATCTCCTCCAGGCATTTAATTCTTGGCTGGGAACTGGACCATGGTACTGTATGTAAATTCCCTCATGCCACATGTCAGCTGCAGACCAGAGGAGATAGCCAAATCTTCTCTGTGTATCAGCCACTAAATACAATTTCAGAATTAAGTCATGAGAGCCCTGCCAGCATTTGTGCAGCAGAAGTGTCTACAATTATGAAGCCAGGCTGGGATGGAAAATTATTCTTACTAATGGTCCACTAGGTGCAAAGTGCTGGCAGAGAATTATGGAGATGCAGAATCCTAAAATGCATTCTAACTGCCTTATAATTAAAACCAATAAATACAACAACAGAATGTGTTTCTTTTGATACATGGCAAAGTCTCTAACTAATGTTTAAATAGTTGCAGAGCACTTCATGGATAGAGAAAAGGGATAGGGTGGAAGAAGGACTTTGTACCTCAGTTTACAGTCTAACAGAAGAAGACACATTTAACAGTTGGAGAAAAGTTATAAAGCTCCTTTGGAAAAAGTACAAACTAATTAAAGTAGAAAGAAAAGAAAAGCCGAGGGAGGGAAAAGAGGTTGTTCAATAATGGGATTAATCAGAGCCAGTTTTCTAGATGAAGAGAGTTTGAAGTCAGGTTTGAAGGAGGGGAGAGAAAAGAAGTTAGGTGCAAAACACATCTGGAGAAGTGAAGACAAGAATAGAGAAATCGTACACACACATCAAGGCACATTTCTGTCCCAATCCTCAGCCTTCGAAGTCTCTGTTTTATGGACACAGCTAAGAAGGCCATTCCCCTCCACCCTTCCAAGTCTTTGAGCTTCTCAAGAATAGGTGAAGGGAGACCCCCCAGGTCATTTTACAGCTGTTTCTAAGCTGGGTAGATGAGAGGAGTACGGTTGTGAGATGACAGTGAGAAGATCAGGTGACAGCTCAAAATCAAGAAGCTGGGCAGATGTTCATTCTACTAATAAAAGTTCTTTCAACGTGGCTAACCTGGAACACCTAATAATACACATACCTGGAAGAAAATCATGTACAGTTCACTGGGCATCAATGGTTAAGTCACTGATGACATTACAATAATTACTATTAATTTAAATACTCAAACCAAGCTCATTTTGCCAGTTGACCAGTATTCATAGTCCACGTGGATCTGCTTTTTCTTGCAACATGTTTAGAGCTGCACCCATGGGAATGGGGGTGGAGATTAAAGAATGGCTCTTGTCTGCCCGTCAAAATCCTTGCTTCCCCATTTCCTCTCCTAGTGCTCCACCCACTACCATCCTGATGCTTCCACTTATGGAGAGCCTTGAGCAGCACACCAGATGGGTTTCTTGCCCTTGGAGGTAAAGTCCTCTGGAGTAGTCTTCAGCTACTCCAGACCCCAAGCCAGCCTTCCTTTCATCTTGATATCAGGTCTGGAGGAGTTAGAGTTATCTAAGGGGAGACAAAGGGCAGAGAGAAGAGATCCAGCAATAAAAGAAGTCTGCGAATTCCAGCATGCAGAGACCTTGCTACATGAATAAGTAAGGATAGAGGGCTAGGAGAGGCACTAATAGAAGCAGCAGGTGAGGCTTCATCTCCTTATCCACCCTTCCACAGCCACAGACAAAGCCAGCACCAGCTCCTCTTCATTGCATAGCATTTAACCCACAACAATCCTATGACACTGATATTATTACCACTTTACAGAGTGGAAACAGAGGCTTGAGACAGCCCAACCATTTGTCCAAGATCACAGATGACACATGGCGAGCACAGTCGTGCAGCAGTCTGACTCTTACCAGCCGCGCTACCCTTAGGAGATGCGAACCAGCCTTTGAGTCTCTCTGGACCTCCACACACCCCAGGCTTCCCAAATTGTGCAGCAATAATCTTTTTCCTAGAAAACCCTATATGCAGAAGAGAGGAAACACATGGAATGAACGAGGGGTGAAAAGGAATATTTGGGGGCACAGCTCAAAGCCCAATTAGCATAAAGTATCATGTCTGTCTCACCCTTTTAAAAAAATCATCCATTTTTCATTTTAATCCACAATTTATCTGTGTTTCAGTATTTAAAATAGAAGGGGTTCCCACCCCAAAACTTAGTAAAATTGGCATTTTTGAGAAGATGTGCTATGTGTACCTCACGGGCTGCATAGGTCTGCGTACCAGCAGCTCCTGGTTTAACAGCACAGAGGTCTCAGGCCACATAAGCAACTTCACGTTTAACCAACTGGGCACCCACCCCAGCTTAGCTCACACTTGGTCAAACATGTGCAGGCAGCTTAGGGAACCCAGCTGGGAGGCATCATTCCTGGGAAAAAGCATCTTATTCAAGACACCCGACCCACTGATTCTGGCAGCTCTCGACGGGCCTGGCTATGCCCCATGTTTTTTGTTTGTTTGTTTGTTTGTTTGTTTTTGCAGTTACAAGATTTAATAGAGTGAAAACAGAGCTCCCATAAAATGGGAGGGCAAGCCAATGGGGTTGCCATTGCCGGCTCGAATGCTCGGGTTTATATCCCGATCATTGTCCCTCTCCCTGTGCTCTCAGGCGATAGATGATTGGCTATTTCTTTACCTCCTGTTTTTGCCTAATTGGCATTTTAGTGAGCGCTCTTTACTACCTGATTGGTCGAGTGTGAGTTAAGTTGCAAGCCTCGTGTTTAAAGGTAGATGCGGTCACCTTTCCAGCTAGGCTTAGGGATTCTTAGTCGGCCTAGGAAATCCAACTAGTCCTGTCTCTCAGTCCCTGCTCTCAACAGGAAAACCCAAGTGCTGTTGGGGAGGTTGGCCAACGACCGCTCTTAACTGCTTCCTGATGAATTGGGCTATGCCCCATGTTACTACCAATCTCTGTGATCCACAGAGCCTTCTGGAAACTGCTTGCAAAACAGACATGACCTTCTTCATGCACTGGTGCCCCTGGCACCCACTGAAACTTGTGCTCACAAAGTAAGGAAACATGTCAAGAGGAAAAACACAGGCCAGAGAGGAACCAGAACTTTCTCATTCCATCTGTTTTTTCCCCACATCTTTTTTCGGGGATGGGCTACTTTTATGCTGGATATGCTAAGTCTGTTCATACATACAAGTTTTACAATACACTTGGAGGGTAGGATCATTCTAATTTGGTAGATGAAACTGAGCCAACCCATTCTTTATACACTGTAGTACATAAACCAAAAAGCCGTTTGGTTCCAAATGAATTCTTGCTATGAGCTTACTACCTATGACTTGCCTTTCTCCTTAAAAGTAGAGTGCAAAGGATGGGGTTGGAAGTGTTAGATCAAGGAGAGGTTAGATGAAACACGGAAGGCGGGTTCTAGAAACACAGAAGGAAGGCTTTGCTGGTAAACATTGATTAACCAGCATCTGATTAACCAGATTTCCCAAATCTTCCCTCATCAAAATATTTTACTCATTCCTCTTTAAAAAGACTAAGGCAACAACTTAACAACACTGGATATATGACTGTTGGTTAATAAATTCCTCCAATAATTTTACATAGTAAAAAATGCATTAAAAAAACAAACAACAAGTGGTGGTGCAGGTGTGGAAAAAAATGAAAACCGCATGTATTACTGGTAGGGATACAAACTGGTGCCATTCCTGTGGAAAGCAGTACAGCAATTCTGCAAAAAGTTAGACATAATATTACCATATGATCCAACAATCCCACTTCTGGGTATACACCCAAAATAAGCGAAAGCTGGGACTCCAGCAGATATTTGTACCTAAGTTCATAGCAGTACTATTCACAATAGCCAAAAGGAAGAAGCAACTCAAGAGTCCAAGAACAGACAAGCAGATAAGCAAAATGAGGTATATACATGCAAGGCAATATTATTCATCCTTAAAAAGAAAGGAAATACTGACATATGCTACAGCATGGATAAACCTTGAGGACATTATTCTAAGTGAAATTAGCCAGTCACAAAAAGAAACACTGTATGAGTCCACCTATACGAGGTACCAAGAGTAGTCAAATTCATAGAGACAGAAAGTAGAATAGAGGTTGCCGGGGGTTGTTGGGGAGGAGAGAACGGGGCGTTCATGTTGGCTACACAACAATGTGAAGGTACTTAATGCCACAGAGACGTACACTTAAAAATGTTTGAAATGGGCCAGGCATGGAGGCTCACATCTGTAATCCCAGCACTTTGAGAGGCTGAGGTGGCAGATCACCTGAAGTCAGGAGTTCGAGACCAGCCTGGCCAACATGGTGAAACCCCGTCTCTACTAAAAGTACAAAAAGTAGTCAGGCATGGTGGCAGGCACCTGTAATCCCAGCTACTCGGGAGGCTGAGGCAGAAGAATGACTTGAACCCAGGAGGCGAAGTTTGCAGGGAGCCGAGACCACACCGTTGCACTCCAGCCTGGGCAACAAGAGCAAAACTCCATCTCAAAAAAAAAAAAAAAAGGTTAAAACGGCCAATTTTTGCCACAGTTTAAAAATGTTCGTATAGCACGTTCTATATGCCAGGTGCTACTCTCAATTCTTTGCCAACATTACCTCATTTAATCTTCACAACAGCCCTATCAGGTAGGTTTTATTATTATTGTCATCTTCACTATTATCCTGGTCCAGAGTCACTCAGCTGGCAAGTGGCCAGAGCAGACACACAAATGCTGGCATCCAACTCCATCACCTTGCCCTAACCACTCTGCCCTGCTGCTTCTCAGTGAGTGAGACAGCCCAACCTGTGGGATTGGCCAATTGTTTCAAGTAGAAACAGGGTAACAGATGCTATTGCTCACACGCCACTGGAAGAATCCTAAAGACACCAAGCCACCCACCCCTCACCGTGATGTACTGAGGAATATTCAAAGGGCTCACCACATAGAGACAGATCTTGTATCAAATTTAGCCTCTTTAACCAATTTCACAGAACCAAAGAGTTTCAAATTAGAAATGGTATCTCTCTGGTCTAATTCTCTTTAAGACAGAACTACTGCTAAACTACCCCAGAGAAGATACAATTTTGCTTTCTTATCTTTTATATATTTACATTTTGTTTTATTTCCAAAAAGCACTTAAGCAGATAGTCTATGAAAGAACCCAATCCCAGGAGGCCATGGGATGAAGGTTCTAGATTTGGCAGGAACCACCTTGAGCAAGTCATTTATCTTTTCTGAATTTTACTTCTTTGACTGCCAAGATAATTTTAAATCTTAAACAGTATTAGTGGCTTAAGATTAGGTTAATGTGTAGGGAAATACTTTCAAAAATTTAAAATGCCGCTTTCATAATTCCAAGCACTCGGAAAGTTGTTAAAAAATAACAATTTTGGCCAGGCACAGTGGCTCACGCCTGTAATCCCAACAATTTGGGAGGCCAAGGCGGGTGGATCACCTAAGGTTGGGAGTTCGAGACCAGCCTGGCCAACGTGGTGAAACCCCGTCTCTACCAAAAATACAAAAATTAGCCAGGTGTGGTGGTGGGCACCTGTAATCCCAGCTACTTGGGAGGCTGAGGCAGGAGATTCGCTTGAATCCAGGAGGCAGAGGTTGCAGTGAGCTGAGATTGTGCCACTGCACTCCAGCCTGGGTGACAAGAGTGAAACTCCATCCCAAAAAACAGAACAAAACAAACAAAAAAACCACTTGTATTTACTGATGTAAGCATCTATTTTCTCTTTCTATTAATTTCCATTATTTTAAATAGAGACAGGGTCTCACTATGTTGCCCAGGCTGGTCCTGAACTCCTGAGCTCAAGTGATCTTTCTGCCTTGGCCTCCCAATGTGATGGGATTACAGGCATAAGCCACTGCACCAAGCCTATTGATTTTCTAACTCCATAATTCTTTCTACCATTGTAAGGAAGAGCCTTCTCTCCCATTTATTTCTATTACACTTTACAATACACTTGGAGGGCAGGATCATTCTAATTTGGTAGATGAAACTGAGCCAACTTTACACACAAGTTTAGACTTGTGAATTCTATATTCAATCCCCTCCTGTAGCCAAATTATAAGCAAAAAATATACCAATGTGGCTATGAAATAGAAAAAAGTGTCAAGAACTAAAACTTTATATAAGTATCTCATGAAAGTAGTTTAGAATTTGCCCAATAAATGTGCTAAAACTTCACCCATAAAGACTATAGTCGAACACTTGCTCTTTGACAAAACCCTGGATATGTTTCAGACATGAAATGTCATGTCCCATAGCAGCTGCCATTGTTAATTTACTAGGCTCTGTGCTAGTGGCCTGACATGTAAGTACTGATCTTTCCAACAACCCTGGCTAGAGAGACGGCTTTATTTTCAGAGGAAGAAAACAGCTCAGAGAGCTGGAAACCTGCCCAACGATTGGGTGCCAAGCAGGCCAGAATCAGGGGTCAGATTCTGAAACTCATACTCTCTTCATATACCATTCCGTCCTCTCACATTTTTTTTTTAATTAAAAAAAAAAAAAGACTTTTGGTGTTTTCAGAGATGAGGTCTCACTATGTTAGCCAGGCTGAACTTGAATTCCTAGGCTCAAATGATCTTCCGGTCTCATCCTCCCAAGTAGCTGGGACTATGGATGCATGCCGTCCTCTAATATACATAAAATGAGACATAGTTGAATTCTGGTTTGTAAATCTACCATAACTTTTGCTTCCATCCATTTCATACACCAGATAACTGTTATATTGAAATGAGGTTCTGTAACGAGCAGATGATTTAAAACTCTAGAGACTATTTGTATATATTTTCCCACTATAAATCCCGACATGTCACTCTCTGTAGGGCAATAAGTGTTCTCACTGTCCAGCCCCTTCCTAAAACAATTTTCAACTACAACATGGTGTATTTAAGCTTCCATTGCATGTCTCTTTAGATTTGAGCAGATTACATGTGGTCTTTATTCCAGTATCATATTATTAACTGATTTTATTTTATTTATTCTTATCTTTTGAGACAGAGTTTCACTCTGTCACCCAGGCTAGAGTGCAGTGGCATGATCTTGCCTTACTGCAACCTCTGCCTCCCAGGTTCAAGTGATTCTTGTGCCTCAGCACCCCAAGTAGCTGGGATTACAGGCACCCGCCACCATGCCTGGCTAATTTTTGTATTTTTTAGTAGAGACGGGGTTTCACCATGTTGGCCAGCTGGTCTCAAATTCCTGATCTCAAGTGATATGTCCACCTCAGCCTCCCAAAGTGCTGGGATTACAGGTGTGAGCCACCGTGCCCAGCCTGTTAAGTGATTTTCAATGTAGGAGAAATAAGAAAGAACTGGGGTTACAGCTGAATAGGCACTCAGGTAAGCACGTAGAGATGTTTACATGCACTCTAGGTGAAAACGCTTTATCCCTGGGCAAGGTAGCATGAGTGACCAGGTGCGTCCTCATACCTGCCTTGTGGCTCTAAAACTGTACTATGTTGTTGGTTTACTTCGTGTGATAAAGGATTCACATTCCTTTCCCTCCCCATTACACAGACAGCTTAGTTATTCACTTCTATAACTATTCAGTGGGTTAAGTCAATTCATAGGTCTGTATTATGTCAAAGCCTATAAATGTTATAATCTAGTTTTACTGTGATGTCATTTTTATTCAAGGAAATGAGATCAGACTATTAGAAGTTAAGTAAACCTTCTTGTAATAAATCATACCATAGGTTTTCATTTTAATTGGAAAGACAGGAAGAAAAGAATTAGATCCTCCACAGAAAAATGGAGAAACAGAATGTATACATATTCTCAATGAAAGCATTGTAGCCCGATACCCTTTTATAGCTCCCTTAACCTTCTCCACCTGCCTCAGACAACTCTGTGTTAATGTCTCATCTGATGGGGGGATGAGATCACATAGATAAGAATTCAGCTACTTTATCTATGAGTGATTCAGGCTTTGGGTCCCTGTTTTCTTGCCAATTCCTTTCTTTCCTCCCATGGCTATTCCCTCGCTAACGGGTAGGATCCCACCAACCCCCATTTTATAGGTAGAACAGCTCTTTCTGCTTCCAGGCATTAATACGAGAAAAGCTGAGTACCATTTTCCTAGTCCTCAAAGGCCTGAACTTCATTCCACATGTGCCAGTCTGCTGTAACTCCTACTCAACACTCAGGCTTTGAATGCCCTCTTTATGGATGGCACAGGGGGATTTCTCATTCTTGCTTTCTTAAGGAAGGCAAAATTTCTTTAGTTTTGATATCTTTTACATGCCTGATGCAAGAGTGATTCTTCATCTGCAACAGTTCAGTCTACAAAGTTAACCAAAAGGTAGAAAAGTAACAGGTATTAACAGCATAGGAGATCAAAGGTAGTGCTTGAATGGGAACAGAACCAGAAGTGAAAATCAGCCCAAACATACCGCTGAGATTCACGAATCCTGCCACTGGCTTTATAAGAAGTAGCATTATTACAGTTGTACCTTCTCTTACCAACATGCTCGCTTTCTTCCAGGCTCTTAATTCCTTCTTTTTCTTTTGGTTCTTTTTCTCATATCCCGTGACTTAGACACAACCTCTTCAAAAGTAGGTACTTTAGGTAGTTAATTCCTGATTCCTTCTGGGAAGTAAAAAAGAGTTTACTAAAATGTGACAGACAAGACTTATAGATGAATGTGATTACACAGTGGCAGGAAGAATAAATGGGCATCTCAGACTGTCAAGATAATGACAGCAATAAAAAGCATGCTAACCACTGATGAACACTTACAGTTGTGCTAGACATTCTCTTAAACCCTTTACACAAATTAACTAATTAACTCCTCACAAAACCTGTGTGAATAAAGTACTATTATTTCCGCTCACAAAATGAGGAAACCAAGACACAGAGCCCAAGGACACTGAGCAGTCATTTGTAGGGCCTAGATTGGCATCAATGCAGTCTGGCTTCAGGGCCCTACTCCTTTTTTTTTTTTTTTGAGACTGAGTCTTGCTCATGTTGCCCAGGCTGGAGTGCAATGGTACGAACTAGGCTCACTGCAACCTTCACCTCCTGGGTTCAAGCCATTCTCCTGCCTCAGCCTCCCAAGTAGCTGGGATCACAGGCACCCGCCACCACGCCTGGCTAATTTTTGTATTTTTAGTAGAGACAGGTTTCGCCATGTTGTCCGGGCTGGTCTCAAACTCCTGACTTCATGATCCACCTGCCTCAGCCTCCCAAAGTGCTGGGATTACTGAGCCACTGCACCCGGCCAGGGCCCTACTCTTAACTACTTACTAGGCTATGCTGTCTCAAGCCATCTCTGGTTAGATGGCAATAATGGGCTGTATGCCCTCAATCACTGTCAACTTGGCCAGCCTAGAGTTCTTCTGCAGGTCAAAGAAATGAATACACACCCAGGATGCACTGAGGTGAGACACAGGTAACATGAGTAAGTTCTGGTATTTGTAAGTCAAGAGATCACACACAGAAATAAATATCCTATCTTTCAAAATAGTCCCTAGAAGCTCTATGCTCATTTCAACTTGGCAGCCATCACTGAACACACCTTTAGGTGCCTCTTTTGGAATGTCCTTCAACTCAATTAATGTATTTTTAAAATTTTACTTTTAAAAATATATAATTACAAAAAATGAAAATGCTTTTAAAAAGAGAAAGGATCTCACTATGTTGGCCAGCTAAGTCTTGAACTCTTGGCCTCAAGCAATCCTCTCACCTCAGCCTCCCAAAGTGCTAGGATTACAGGCATGAACCAACACACCCAGCAGAAAATGTATTTCTATTAAATGTCCCCTTAACTTCAGCAGAAATCTTACAAGCTAGAAGGGACTGGGGTCCTATCTTTAGCCTCAAGCAGAATAACTGTCAGCCAAGAATTTGGTATCCAGCTAAACTAAGCTTCATAAATGAAGGAGAAATAAAGTCTTTTCCAGACAAGCAAATGCTGAGTGAGTTTGTCACAACCAGACCAACCCCACAAGAAATGCTAAAAGGAGTTATAAATCTTGAAACAAAAATTCAATATGCAGCAGAATAAAAACTCTTGAAAGCATAAAACTCACATGGCCTATAAAATAATAATATAACAAAGAAAACCAAGTATGTAGGTAACAATCAGCACAATGATTGGAACGGTACCTCACATTTCAATATTAACACTGAACATAAATAGCCTAAATGCTCCACTTGAAAGATATAGATTGGCAAAATGGATTAAAACATGGCAAGCCAAATATCTGCTTTCTTCAAAAGACTCATCTAACATACAGGGATTCAAATAAACTCAATGTAAAGGAGTGAAAAAGATATTCCATGCAAATGGAAACCAAAACAGAGCAAGAGTAGCTATTCTTATATCAGAAAAAACATACTTTAAAACAACAACAGTAAAAAAGAAAAAAAAAAGACAAAGAAGGTCATTATATAATAACAAAAGGATCAATCCAACAAGAAGATATTACCACCTAAATATATGTGCACCTAACTCTGGAGCTCCCAGCTTCATAAAACTATTACTACTGGACCTAAGAAAAGAGATAGACAGCAACACAATAATAGTACAGGACTTCAATACTCCACTGATAGCACTAGACAGATCATCAAAGCAGAAAGTCAACAAAGAAACACTGGACTTAAACCACACTCTAGAACAAATGAACCTAACAGGTATTTACAAAACATTCTACCCAAGAACTGCAGAATATACATTCTTCTCAACACATGAAACATTCTCCAAGATAGACCATATGATAGTCCACAAGTCTCAATAAAATTAAAGAAACAATTGTATTAAGTATCTTCTCAGACCACAGTGGAATACAACTAGAAATCAACTCCAAAAGTAACCTTCAAAACTATACAAATACATGGAAATTAATCTGCTCCAGAATGATTTTTAGGTTAATAATGAAATCAAGATGGAAATTTAAAAATTCTTTGAAATGGATGATAATAATGACACAAGTTATCAAAACCACTGGGATACAGCAAAAGCAGTGCTAAGATGAAAGTTTACAGCACTAAATGCCTATATCAAAAAATCAGAAAGATCACAAATTGACAACATAACACCTCAAGGAACTACAGAAACACGAACAAACCAAAGCTAAAACTAGAAAAAAATAAATAAATAAAAGATTAGACCAGAACTAAACGAAATTTAAACAAAAAATACAAAACATCAGTGAAACAAAAAGTTATTTCTTTGAAAAGATAAGTAAAATTGATAAATCATTTGCTAAACTAACCAAGAAACTGAGAGAGAAGATTCAAACAAACTCAATTAGAAATGAAAACGAAGGCCAGGCACGGTGGCTCTTGCCTGTAATCACAGCACTTTGGGAGGCCAAGGTGGGTGGATCACCTGAAGTCAGGAGTTTGAGACCATCCTGGCCAACATGGTGAAAGCCCATCTCTGCTAAAAATACAAAAATTAGCCGGGTATGGTGGTGCACGCCTATAATCCCAGCTGCTCGGGAGGCTGAAGCAGGAGAATTGCTTGAACCTGGGAGGTGGAGGTTGCAGTGAGCCAAGATCATGACATGGCACTCCAGCCTGGACAACACAGCAAGACTCCACCTCAAAAAAAGAAAAAAATGAAGATGAAGCCCATTACAACCAACACCACAGAAATACAAAGGATCACTTGAGAATACTATGAACTCCTCTGTGCACACAAACTAAAAAATCTAGAGGAAATGGATGAATTCCTGGAAACATACAACCTTCCTAGCTTGAATCAGGAAGAGACAGAAATCCTGAAGAGACCAATAACAAGAACTGAGATTGAATCAATAATTTTAAACCTGCCAAAGAAAAAAGAGCCCAGGGCCAGATGGATTACAGGTGAACTCTACCAGACATTCAAAGAAGAATTGATACCAATCCTACTGAACCTATTTCAAAAGATTGAGAAAGAGGGAATCCTCCCTAACTCATTCTATGAAAGCTAGTATCACCGTGATACCAAAGCCAGAAAAGGACATAACAAAAAAACAAAAAAACAGAAAAAACAAAACTACAGACCAATATACCTGATGAATATAGATGCAAAAATCTTCAACAAAATACCAGCAAACCAAATCCAAGGGCACATCAAAAAGATAATACCATTTGACCCAGCAATCCCATTACTGGGTATATATCCAAAAGAATATAAATCATTCTGTTATAAAGATGTATGCATGTGTATGTTCATTACAGCACTATTTACAATAGCAAAGACATGGAATCAACCCAAATGCCCACCCATGATAGACTGGATAAAGAAAATGTGGTAAATATACACCATGGAATACTATGCAGCCATAAAAAGGAATGAGACCATGTCCTTTGCAGGGACATGGATGGAGCTGGAAGCCATTATCCTCAGCAAACTAACACAGGAACAGAAAACCAAACACTACACATTCTCACTTGTAAGTGGGAGCTGAACGATGAAACCACATGGACACAGGAAGGGGAACAACACACGGTGGGGCCTGTGGGATGGGAGCGGGGGGAGCTATTTATCAGGATAAATAGCTAATGCCTGTGGGGCTTAATACTTAGGTGATGGGTTGATAGGTGTAGCAAACCACCATGGCACACTTTTACCTATGTAATAAACCTGCACATCCCACACATATATCCCAGAACTTAAATAAAATAAAGTAAAAATTTTTTAAAAAGATAGGCTGGGCATGGTGGCTCACACCTGTAATCCTAGCACTCTGGGAGGCTGAGGCGGGTGGATTGCCTGAGCTCAGGAGTTTGAGACCAACCTGGGCAATGTGGCAAAACCCCATCTCTACTAAAAATATAAAAAATTAGCTGGGCATGGTGGCAGGTGCCTGTAATCTCAGCTACTCAGGAGGCTGAGACATGAGAATCACTTGAACCCAGGAGGCAGAGGTTGCAGTGAGTCGAGATTGCGCCATTGCACTCCAGCCTGGGTGACAGAACAAGACTCTGTCTTAAGAAAAAAAAAGATAATACACCACCTTAATCAAGAGGCTTTCAACCCAGGAATGCAGGGATGGTTTAACGTACACAAGTCAATAAATGTATGTATAACATGTAATGTATGTTTAACATATACATATAAATGTATGTATACATTTGTATGTATGTATGTATAACATAAACATATAAATGTATGTTTAACATACATAAGTCAATACATCACATAAACAGAATTAAATACAAAACCATATGATTGGCTGGGCATGGTGGCTCATGCCTGTAATCCCAAGACTTTGGGAGGCCAAAGTAGGTGGATCACGAGGTCAAGAGATTGAGACCATCCTGGCCAACATGGTGAAACCCTATCTCTACTAAAAATACCAAATTAGCTGGGTGTGGTGGCGCACGCCTGTAGTCCCAGCTACTCGGGAGGCAGAAGAATCACTTGAACCTGGGAGGCGGAGGTTGCAGTGAGCTGAGATCACACCACTGCATTCCAGCCTGGCAACAGAGCAAGACACTGTTTCAAAAGAAAAAAAAAAAAATATATATATATATATATATATATATATATATACGATCATCTCAATAGATGCAGAAAAAGCATCCAATAAAACCTAGCATTCTTTTATGATAAAAACTCTCAACAAATCAGGCATAGAAGGGATATATCTCAAAATAATAAAAGTCATATACGACAAACCCACAGGCCAACATTATATTGAATGGGGAAAAGTTGAAAGCACTCCCCCTGAGTATTGGAACAAGACAGGGATGCCCACTTTCACCACTTCTATTCAACATACTACTGGAAGTTCTAGACATAGCAATCAGGCAAGAGAAAGAAATAAAGGGCATCCAAATTGGAAAAGACAAAGTCAAACTATCATTGTTTGCTGATGATATGATCATTTATCTAGAAAACTTAAGACTCCTCCAAAAGACTTCTAGATTTGAAAAATGAGTTCAGTAAAGTCTCAGGTTATAAAATCAATGTACACAAATCAATACCACTGCTATACACCAACAATGACCAAGCTAAGAATCAAATCAAGAGCTCAATCCCTTTTACAATAGCTGCCAAAAACAAAACAAAACAAAAAACAAACAAACAAAAACCCAAACCCAAGAATATACTTAACTAAGCAGGTGAAAGATCACTACAAGGAAAACTACAAAACACTGCTGAAAGAAATCACAGATGATACAAGCAAATGTAAACATATCCTATGCTTATGCATTGGAAGAATCAACATTGTGAAAATGACCATACTGCCTAAAGCAATCTACAAATTCAATGCAGTTCTTTTCAAAATACCAACATCATTTTTCACATGACTAGAAAAAAAAATCCTAAAGTTCATATGGAACCAAAAAAGAGCCTGAATAGTCAAAGCAATCCTAAGCAAAAAGAACAAATCTGGAGGTATCACATTACCTGACTTCAAATTATACTGCAAGGCTATAGTTACCAAAATAGCATGGTACTGGTATAAAAGTAGATACACAGACCAATGGAACATAAATAAAGAACTCAAAGCCAAATTCAACCAAGTGATCTTTGACAAAACATACAAAAACATAAACTGGAAAAGGATACCCTATTTAATAATCGGTGCTGGGGAAACTGGATAGCCACATGTAGAAGAATGAAACTGGATCCCTCTCATTGTATACAAAAATTAACTCAAGATGGCTCAAAGACTTAAATCTAAGAACTGAAACCATAAAAATTATAGGAGAAAACCCAGGAAAAACTCTTTTGAACATTGGCCTAGGCAAAGAATTTATGACTAACACCCTAAAAGCAAATGTGACAAAAACAAATAAACGGGACCTAACTAAACTAAAAAGCTCTGTACAGCAAAAGAAATAACCATCAGAGTAAACAGACAACCCACAGAATGGGAGAAAATATTTGCAAACTATGCATACAACAAAGGTCTAATAACCAGAATCTACAAGGAACTCAAATCAGCAAAAAAAAAAAAAAGAATCCCATCAAAAAGTGAGCAAATGACATGCGTAGACATTTCTCAAAAGAAAATATAAAAATGGCCAACAAACACATGAACAAATGCTCAACATCACTAATCAGGCAACTGCAAATTAAAACCACAATGAGATACCACCTTAATCCAGCCCAAATGGCCACTAATAAAAAATCAAAAAACAACAGATGTTGTTATGGATGTGGTGAAAAGGGAATGCTTATACGCTGCTGGTGAGAATGTAAATTAGTATAACCTCTATGAAAAACACTATGAAGTTTTCTTAAAGAACTAAAAGTAGATCTACCATTCAATCCAGTAATCCCACTACTGGGTATCTACCCAAAGGAAAAGAAGTCATTATATAAAAAAGACACCTGCATGTCTATGTTTAATGCAGGTGTCTTTTGCACAATTCACAATTGCAAAGATATGGGACCAATCTAAGTGCCCATTGACCAATAAGTGGATAAAGAAAATATGGACTATATATACTATGGAATACTAGTCAACCATAAAAAAAGAATGAAATAATGTCTTTTACAGCAACTTGGATGGAGCTGGAGGTCATTGTTCTAAGTGAAATAACTCAGGAATGGAAAATCAAATACCATTACGTTCTCATTTCTAAGTGGGAGCTAAGCTATGGGTATGCAAAGGCATACAGAGTGGCATAATGGACTTTGGAGACTCAGAAAGAGGAGGGTGGGAGGGGAAAGAGGGATATAAAACTATGTATCGGGCACAATGTACACTACTCAGGTGACAAGCACACTAAAAATCTCAGAATTCACCACTACAATTCATCCATATACCAAAAACCCTTGTACCCCCAAAGCTATTGAAATTTTTTTTTAAATTTTAAATATATCCTTATACTTGTTCCTCAAAAGTGGATCAGGTGTTTGCAAACACCCAGTAGTCAACCTGAACCAAGCCTAGAGAATACGGTGGCAAATTGAAGGTTTAATTACTTTTAGATTATTTTTTCCTTCCTGGCTTATAATATGAACCTGATGGCAATTCTAAAAGAAACTAACGAAAAACTCTGAACCACAGGAGTTGATTTGGAAGGATGTTATTTATTGAAATATTTAAGAGCTAGTTTGTTTTATAGCCTCATAACTTCATAGCTGTATCTCACAGGTAAGAAACTTTTCCCTCGGGTTTCTTCTCAATGTAAAGATGACTATGAGAATTCCTTGGATGTGACAAATAGGAAAACACTGAAGTTAAGAATCAGCCATGACATAAAATACTCTGAAATTTGAATCCCAGTTCTGATATTCACCAATCTCTATGCCTCAACTTCCTGACATTTGTAAAATGGGATATTATCTAAGTAGTCAGGGTTCAGGCAGGAAAAAAATGGTACTCAAAACAAAGTCTAATTACAAAAAGTCTAATTACAAAGAGTTTAATGACAGAAATTTTACAAAGACATGAATAAGGTAAGGGAAACTAGCAAGAATTGTTGGGTACTTGGGAGGCTAGCAACAGCAAAGCTATCACCTCCCCTAGGTCTGAAGGGGTGGGAGAGTTTATATGCATTTTTGTTTGTTTGTTTAAGTGTTTTTGAGGAGGAGGATTAGTTGCCAGAATTCAGCAAGAATTTAGCTGCAACAACAGCTGTAAGAGAGGGCCACCCTATGGGAGCTGTGGCTTTCAGCAGAGGAACATAGTACCACCAATCACCCAGAGCCTTAAGCCTTGAATCAAAGACTTAAATCTAAGACCTAAAACCATAAAAGTTCTAGAAGAAAACTCAGGAAAAACTTCTGGACATTGGCCTAGGCAAAGAATTTATGACTAAGACCCTAAAAGCAAATGTGCCAAAAACAAATAAATGGAACCCAACTAAACTAAAAAGCATCTGCACAGCAAAAGAAACAACCATCAGAGTAAACATGAGAGAAAAGTATCTGCAAGTATTTGGGGTACCTCCCAGGTACCCCACAATTCTTGCTAGTTTCCCTTACCTTGTTCACATCTTTGTGAAATTTCTGTCATTAAACTCTTTGCAATTAGACTGTTTTGAGTACCATTTCTTTCCTGCCTGGACCCTGACTAGTTAAATAATATCCCATTTTACAAATGTGAGGAAGTTGAGGGAAGGAGGGAGTGGAGGAATTAAACACCCAAAAGCCACAGGGCAAGGGGCCCCATATGTGGTCCATAATGGTCTGCCTCCCAGGGCACCGAGCATGGTGGATCAGAAAGGGCAAACAGAGAGTATGCAGCCAGGTGTATCTCTCAAAGTTGTGATGAGCCGATCTTCTCATAATCACTTATTTTATGTTTCTGTCTATCCTACTAAACCATAAATGTTATACAGGCAGGAAGTATCAACTAACTCATTGCCCAGCCAGAGCACAGCTCAGTCCCTGGCACCATGTAAGTTATTCTTACTACTTCTTGTATGACACTAATTTAAATAATATAATTGTTTGAAAAATGAGGCCTGATCAGGTTACCATACAACACAGTAAGTAAGTAAAGGACTGGCACCTTTAAAATGTAGCTCTAGATCTCCATCTGGGCTTCCATCCTGTTCTATTAGCTTGAGGGGTATATGATGCTCCAAAAAACCCACCCCAGAAGATTAGCTCAGAAATAGACCAGCCTGGGCTGAGCATGGTGGCTCATGCCTATAATCCCAGAACTTTGGGAAGCCGAGGTGGATGGATCACCTGAGGTCAGGAGTTCGAGACCAGCCTGGCCAACATGGTAAAACCCTGTCTCTACTCAAAGCACAAAAATTAGCCTGGCGTGGTGGTGCATGCCTGTAATTCCAGCTATTTGGGAGGCTGAGGCACAAAAATTTTTTAATCCCGGAGGGAGAGGATGCAGTGAGCTGAGATCCAGCCACTGAACTCCAGCCTGGGCAACAGAGCGAGACTCCATCTCAAAAAAAAAGAAGAAAGAAAGAAATAAAGAAATAGACCAGTCAATTCCATTAAAGTCATAAATCTTTTCTAATGTCACCAAATTTCCTTAATTTGATTATTATCTATAATTAACTATATTATGAATATAGTTAATTCCATTTGGGAGATAATACAAGCATAAGTGGCTCAACCCAACAAGAGTATGTCTACCCTTAATTTCTATTAAAACCATTATAAAAAGACCATTTAGAACCACCACACATTCCAGGAACTGCTGCCACTGAGGAGATTGCCTGAGCAGTAAGAGGAACAAAAAACAGTAAGACTGGCATTCTTTTATTTATTTTTTTTTTTTTTGACACAGAGTCTTCTCTGTCGCCAGGCTGGAGTACAGTGGTGCAATCTCGGCTCACTGCAATCTCTGCCTCCCAGGTTCAAGCAATTCTTCTGCTTCAGCCTCCTGAGTAGGTGGGACTACAGGCAAGCACTACCATGCTCGGCTAATTTTTGTATTTTTAGTAGAGTTGGGGTTTCACCATGTTGGCCAGGATGGTCTCGATCTCTTGACCTCATGATCCGCCCGGCTTGGCCTCCCAAAATGTTGGGATTACAGGCATGAGCCACTGTGCCCGGCCAAGACTGGCATTCTTAAATTTCTCTCGCAACTACAAAGCATGCCAAACAAAGCATGCCAAACAGACTAGTGCCCATCTGTGCCCATGCCACACCTACTATACCAATTCATATAATAAAAAATACTAGGAAAGTAAAGTTCAGTAACAGTCCCAGGAAGAAAAATGTTTGCCAAATTAACTAAATTAAACTACATTTTATATTAAAATATGAAACATTTTATATTTTTATATTTATAAATTAAATTTAATGTATTTGAAAAGTTAAAATCTCACATAGCAATTCATATAATAAGAGCAATATAGGAAAATGTAATACATCTAAAAATTTAAACAGCATAGAACTGTAGAGTGAGAAGTGGGTTCTCCTTCCTATTACCCACCCAAGTCGTACTCTCATCTACAGTAGAAATCCACACTAACAATTTAATGCAATTTTTAAGACTATTACCTGAATTTTTACATATATATGTACATGTTAAGTTAAAATACTCATGAATCATTGCATACATGTTTTTCTGTAAACAATCTTTTCACTTAACAGATCTTGGACATATTCTTATATAATTACATATAGAGCTACCTCATTCTTTTTAAAGTCTGCATCATATTCCTCATATAAATATTTTATTTATAATTTATTTGAACTACTCCCCAATTGCTAGGCATTTAGGTTAACTTGAATTTTTCTACTGAACGCAATTATTTTCATTAATTCTTCATAATATACACCGTTCATGCTTTTTCCCCCACTTACAATTAACTCATTCTTGATACAGCTTTCCTGACTTCTACTCAAGCTAATCTTTCATTGAATTAGCACCATGGTGTAGCATGAAATGGTTTATGTGCTTTTTCTGTTTAAGTGGTTGTGAATTTTTTTATTCCTTCCAGCGAGAGGTAGGTCCCTTCTCCTTGAGTCTGGGGAGGCTTGCAATAGCTTCTACCAATAAAGAGCGGCAGAAATGCTGTTATCTGACTTCCAAAGCTAAGTTATAAAAATCTATGCAGCTTCCATGTGGTCTCCTGGAACATTTGTTTTGTGGAGACGCTCACTCTTGGAACCCTCCCACTTGGGAAGCCAGCTGCCATACTGTAAGAAGCCTGAACTCCATGAAGGGTCAACTCACAGATGCTCTGGTAAACAGCCCCAGCTGAGTCCAGCCTTCGAGTCATCCCACCCCAGGTACCAGGCATATAGGTGGAGAAGCTTCCAGATGATTCCAGCCCCCAGCAGTTTCAGTCTTCCCAGCTGAAGCTCGTTAATTGGTCCAGTAAACAGAGCAGAGACAGGCCATTCCCACTGTGTCCTGTCTGGATTCCTGACCCAAAGAATCTGGGAAAATAAGATGGTGGTGATTTTATTCCACTAAGTTTTGAGGTGATTTGTCACAGAGCGCTATGTAACTAGAACCACATATATAGGTCTGCCTGGCTAATTCAGGCAGGTAACATTTTTCACACCTTATTACTTCCAGCTATAAAGACAAGTCCAAGGACTCTGAGGGCTGCACTAGGACCTCAAATCAGTCTTCAAATTACTGGAACTCCTGTCCCCATCCACAGGCTACAGACATCTACTCTCTCTACCTAGATGGATGCTGTGAGAAAACTAAAAAATGTCCTAAATCCTACACAAATGAAATAGTCGTGTGTGTGTGTGTGTGCGTGTGTGTGTCTGTCTCCTTTTCATTCAGCTGGGATACAAATGCAAATCCTTAGTGAACTTGGGATTGAAGGTTTGGGCAGGATCTCTGGACTTCAGTTCTCCCACAAAGACTTTCATAGATTGATGTTCTTCTAATTTCAAAGAATTATGAATAGCACAAGTTTACTTTAACACCCTTCATTAAGGTGATGGGAATGTTAACTAATTTTAACACAAATACATATATATAAATTTTTTTTTTGAGACGGAGTCTTGCTCTGTCTCCCAGGCTGGAGTGCAATGGTGTGATCTTGGCTCATTGCAAGCTCTGCCTCCCGGGTTCAGGCCATTCTCCTGCCTCAGCCTCCCAAGTAGCTGGGACTACAGGCACCTACCACTATGCTCGGCTAATTTTTTGTATTTTTAGTAGAGATGGGGTTTCACCGTGTTAGCCAGGATAGTCTCAATCTCCTGACCTCATGATCTGCCCGCCTCGGCCTCCCAAAGTGCTGGGATTACAGGTGTGAGCCACCGCGCCCAGCCTAACATAGATATATTTTTAAAGAAAGAAAAACAGGAATAAAAACTAAAAAGAAAAATGCCTTAAGTATACAAAATGATTATATTTGGGTGATTATATTTGGGTAATAAGGTCAAAAAGTATCTATAAGAGGAAACATATGACCCACTTCTCAATGGAAGGAATCACTTTTCATTTCAGATGTTTTTCTAGGAAAGCAATGTACTTCTATAATTTTTTTTTTTTTTTTTTTTTTGAGACAGAGTCTCACTCTGTTACCTGGGCTGTAGTACAATGGTGCAATCTTGGCTCAATGAAACCTCTGTCTCCCAGGTTCAAGTAATTCTCCTGCCTCAGCCTCCCGAGTAGCTGTGACTACAGGCCTGTGCCATCACGCCTGGCTAATTTATGTATTTTTAGCAGAGGTGGGGTTTCACCATGTTAGCCAGCCTGGTCTCGAACTCCTGACCTCAGGTGATCTGCCTGCCTTGATCTTCCACAGTGCTGGGATTACAGATGTGAGCCACCACACCCAGCTGAGAAACCGTTTTTTTTTTTTTTTTTTTTTAAGTAAGTTGGTTTAGTAAGCAATGGAAAGACACTGCCCTCTTACAGATTAAGATTCAGGGTAGTCACGGTGACTCACTCCTGTAATCCCAGCACTTTGGGAGGCTGAGACGGGTGGATCACTTGAGGTCAGGAGTTTGAGACCAACCTGACCAACATGGTGAAACCCTGTCTCTACTAAAAAAATACAAAATTAGCTGGGTGTGGTGGCGCACACCTGTAATCCCAGCTACTTGGGAAGCTGAGGCAGGAGAATCGCTTGAACTCGTGAGGTGGAGGTTCCAGTGAGCCAAGATCACACCATTGCACTCTAGCCTGGGCAACAAGAGCAGAACTCCATCTCAAAAAAAAAAAAAAAAAAAAGATTCAAACTCCTGGCGCAGAACGGTGGGTTCCTGGGCTCCCATCTTCCTTTGCATTACCAGATTTAAACATTTTACTCACTTCACTTGGTGCCCAATACCATACCCCACTCCTTCTCCCTTCCCAGGTACCCAGCAGACCCATAGCAACAAAGGCTTCAGGGTAACAAGGGCAGCACTGAGCTAGGAAAGGAGGTGTCTGGCTGCCCATCACCCTGCAAAGCTGAGCAAGCAGAAAGGCAGGCCAAAGCCCTTCTGAGGGGCTGGTGCTCCTCTGTGAGTCTCTGCTCAAACCACACCCAGGGAGCCACCAAATAGCTCAGAGTCTAACAGTCCAAACTGCTGCCTCTCTGGGGCTGGTTTGCTCCTTCAGTGCCCATTCAGAGGGTGCAGCCATCTGTTTCAGGCTGCCCTGTTAAACTGCTCCCCTCAGTGCCAGGTAAGGCGCTGCAGGCATTGGCCCTCCCACTGCTTGACAGCCTGCAAGGCTGCAGACGGGCTCAGGGGCTCACCTCCAGCACACAGAAGGGTCTGCGAGCAGCCCCGCACGCAACAGATTGCTGAAAGCTTACGCTGCCCCCGCTCAGAGCCGTTCATCATCCTCCTGGACATATGTGCCAACTTTTCTTTTATGTCAAGAACTGGTCCGTAGCAGAGCCTCACTACTAAGTGTGGCCTGGAGACCTGCAGTGCCGGCATCACCTGGGAGCTTGTTACACATGCAGAGTCTCGGGGCCCAGCCCAGACCTGCGGGAACAGAATCTGCAATTTCACCAAATCCTCACATGACACACGTGCATTCAAGTGTGGGAAGCACTGTTCTAGAGAACCCTCATTTAAAATTGAACATTTCTGTCAGGATAAAACCTAGGATGCTAGTCACAGTAGAAATTTTGAAAAAATAGTTTTAAGTTGTGGGTACAAGCATAATCCTATTCCCGGCAGAAAGACCTCATTATTCATGCACTCTTGAAAGGGGAGGGGGGAGAGCTCAGCTCACTTTATTTCAAAGCCAAATCCAAGAGCATGAAAGTGAGGGTATTTCATTTTAAATCACCACCCACCGTCACAACACTAATTGGTCCAGTAAATGGTATTATAAAAGCTTAAGGTGGGAGCTTGGCCAGGCAACACACAGCTTCACAAAAAGAAATGTCCAGAAAACAATTTTGTTTCTTTACTTATAACAGTGATTCTTAACCGGGGACATGTGGCAATGTCTGGAAACATTTTGTGTTGTCACAAGTGAAGGGGACTGCAACTGGAATTGAGTGTGTCAGGGATGATGCTAAACATCCTACAATGCACAAGTCAGCACCCCACAACCAAGAATTGTCCAATCCTAAACATCAGCAGTGCTGAAGCTGAGAAACCCTGACCTACAGGATTAACTCTAATGTTATTTTCTCTTCTCTCTCAGTGCCCACCACCCATTATGTACTGATCACTCCACTATGCAACTCATTTTTCAGTGAAGTCCTGCACACACTCACACTCACACTCACACACACACACACACACACACACACACACCCCCTCCATGGTTTTTCCCCGCTTGGCTCAGAGAAGAGCCTGCCATTGAGTGTGTGGCAGCCAGGGATGGAGGGGCAGGGGCCCTGTCCTTTCATCAAGAAGGGTCCCTACTTGTCCTTCCTCATTACCCATGCAGCACAGGCCTTAGGTTACCTATTATAAAATCATGGGCTGTGAGAGCTGGAAGGGGCCTTAGTGATCCTCTCCTCCAGCGCCCTTCGTGTATTAAAGGGGCTGCTTCCCAGCAGACTCGGCACATAGACCAGTTCCTTTACAACACAAAGCAAAAGGAGCCAGGACTCATAAGAAATGCAAAGAAAAGGAACAATGGCACAAGCCCCAGTGTTTGAAGAGCCGGAGCAACTGCTGAATAGTGATGTTCTATTTTTAGCTCAACTTTCCTGAAAAGGAACCCGGCTTCCCTTTTCTGGAATGCTGTGGCATCCTCTCCAACTGTTTGGTTTCCCTTCTGCTCCAAAGGTTGCTGTAAAGACTGTCTAGGAAAGTGAATGTCATTGCACAGACCCATCCTTATGGGCAGGGTGACCATAAGTCCTGGCTTGCCCAGGGCTGGCACAATTTATATGGTTGCCTTGGAAAAACTAACAGAATCCCCCTTTCCTAGGTGTCTAGGTTTGGATGATGATTTATACTGTAACCTTTCTTCTGGGGCACACTGTTCCCAGGGAGAACAAAGCTCCAGGCCTGGCATGCTTTTGCAGAGCACATTAAGCCACAGACCTTAACGTGAAACTGATGTGCAATTATGTCTAATTTGGCCCTTGCTGGTGATGTGCCAGCTGACCGAAATGCTGCTCACTGAAAATGACTGGATGCCGATGAAGGGAAACCCAGAACTGCGCAAACACATTCTAATCCCGTTGACTTGAGAGCATCAAGACTGAGGATATGGCACAGACCATGGGAAAACCTGCTCTGAAACTGATCCATGAAGTTAGTACCCAAGAATTTCCACTTCAGACTGAGTCTATCCTCCAGTTTCTAACCCCAGCATGCACGAACAACTCACATTTCTGTGTGGTATGCACACACTAACCTATGAGGCACAGTCGTGTTATGGAGCTCAGAGGCTCAGGTAAAAGGTAACCAAAAAGCAAGGCCAGCAAAATGATTATTGGCAATTCATCCCATCAACAATACCTACCTGGGACCTATTAGCCCACACTAGTCAAATCCGAGCAGATGAGAAATTCATCTCTCATAATCAGAAGGAATAAGGTGAGAACTAATGTGGGTTTTTTTTCTTTTGCTTATAATACTTACAAATATCTCTGGGAAAAATGAAGACTACAGAACAGGAAACATCATTCTATCTAAAACAACTGTTAACAATTTGACACATTTCCTTCCAGTCCATTCCCCGTACTATTTAGGTTCTAACTTCCCTACAGTGTATCTTGCCTTTTTGCTTCCTGAATAAGCATTTCTCCATGTCATTATAAACCAATCAGTTTATTTTAAGTTGTGTCCGTGGTTCTGCAACAACAACATTAACAGCTGTTTGCTATTCAGACTTCAAAAGTTTATGTATAACAGAGGGTAGTAAATAAAGACGATGGAGAAGAAAAAAGGAAACCAAGCAATAAAATTTTAATGAAGAATCTGTCTCCCAGAATAGTGGTCACCAGTGTTACGAGTGTTGAACCGATCCTCAGTCCTGCTGGAACCACTAGAGAGGGCAGCCCCCCAACTTAACTGAGCTAGCATAGTCTCCAGATGGATTAAGCAAATGCAGGGAAAGAAAGCAAGAAAGGCAGGGGCTTAGAGTCCTGCAGGAAGATAAAGAAAGCTGAGGAGGCAGGAGCAGGAAAGGTCTGACTGTGGATGCCTCCTCAGTGTCTCCAGAATCCTTGCCTCCCATGGCAGTCAAGACCCTCCATGCGCTGTGCTCTCCTTTCCCTAATCAATCCTGCATGCATGCATGCATGAAGGCCGGGCCTGAGCACAGCCTGCCTCCTCTTCACAGAATGCTTCCTCCTCCTCTCACTGGGCACTCTCTCTGTGCGAGTGCTTTATATTTGCTGTTCCATTTTGTCCTAATAATGCCATCAGGCAGGTACTACAATTTCATTACTTCAGGTCACAGGAGAGGAAACCAGAGCTAAGCGTTAGCAAATGACAGAGCCAGAGTCCAGCTCTGGGCCAGTGGGCCATGTCGCCTCCTGGAAAATCAGCTCCCTGAGGGCAGAGAGGAGCCCAACCACTCACTTGTCCAATGAATACTTTAATTATATCTCATGTTTTCCTAAAAATATTTGAGGATGTCTACAAAAATAGATCTGTTAGGGCCAGGCGTGGTGGCTCACGCCTGTAATACCAGCACTTTGGGAGGCCTAGGCAGGTGGATCAGGAGCTCGAGACCAGCCTGACCAACATGGTGAAACCCCACCTCTACTAAAAATACAAAATGAGCCGGGCATGGTGGCACATGCCTGTAATCCCAGCTACTTAGGAGGCTGAGGCAGGAGAATCACTTGAACCAGGGAGGCGGAGGTTGTAGTGAGCCAAGATCGTGCCATTGCACTCCAGCCTGGGCAACGAGCAAAACTTCGTCTCAAAAAATAAAATAAAATAAAAATAAAAAAAGATCTGTAAGGGAAAAAAAGGTTTATAAATAAAAGAAATCTTAAAATTGGGTAAAGAGAAAATAAAAGTAGACAAGGACAATGAAAGCAGAAGGGAATAAACACACTGAAAACAATGTTTAAGCCCCTCACGAATTCTGCAGTTCAGTCCCAAATTTGGGTCTCTGTTTTTGATTACCCAAGGCAAAAAATAGAAACTGGATATTCATAACTGAGTTATGGATATATTTCAGAAAGTCCTGTTGCTATAGAAATTATGTTAAGAACAATATATATCTCTGCCATCCTGCCTGATTAAAGAGCTTCTAAATGAACCTATTTTCCATTTAACTGTTTGCTAAACCTACAGGTGCTACAATGTAAACGTGGTAGAAAACTGCTCTATAAAGGATTCCATGCTTCCCAGTTGCCCTATTCAGAATGTGCTGAATACACTTTAAGTCACTGAGAGACAGTGTAAATTATCATCATGAGTTACTTTCTTCTAAACAGTGATACTCTTACTGTGCCGTCTCACTAGGTCAGTGCCCACCATGGCTTCATGTGCCTTTTGATGCTTCTAAATCCTTTCTTGCATATCTGCTACTTCTACACTCTTCCCACTCTTTCTTCTTTCATGTTTTTGTGATGACTTCTCAGCTTTGATGATGACCAAGCACTATTTCTCCTTTTTTGAGATGAAGTCTTGCTCTATCGCCCAGGCTAGAGTACAGTGGCACGATCTCAGCTCACTGCAACCTCCGCCTCCTAGGTTCAAGCGATTCTCCTGCCTCAGCCTCCCAAGTAGCTGGGATTACAGGCTCCCACCACTGTGCCCAACTAATTTTTGTATTTTTAGTAGAAACAGGGTTTCACCACCTTGGCCAGGCTGGTCTTGAACTCCTGACCTCGTGATCCACCCGCCTAGGCCTGCCAAAGTGCTGGGATTACAGGCATGAGCCACCAAGCCCGGCCGACCAAGCACCATTTTAATAGCAGGTACCAGCACCATTTTAATAGCAGGTACCAGCCAACCCCAGTAACTCACAGCTTCTTCCCTGGCAACGCACATCACTGTTCATGATTAGACAGTCACCGTGCCAAAAAATGTAGAATGTCTAAAATTCTCCCTTTTCCCAAATTTAATGGCTATACTGAGTTGATTAGTGGTAATTTTTTATGGCAGGAACAAACAGGAAACTAATAAAATGGATAAATCCTTTACTCAGAAGACAGAGTACCAAGTACCCAAAAGCTGTCTTTCTAGCTTGTATTCAACAGGCATGATAGGCACAAAGCCTGGCGTAGCATTGCCTGGTTCATTCTGCCACTTACTAGCTGTACCTTGGGCAAGTTACTTAAAGTTTCTGCACCTCAGTTTTCCCACCTATAAAATGGGGATAACATTACCAACCTCAGAGTTTAGTTACAAGGATTAAATTGGGCGATTCCTACAAAGTGCTTAAAACAGCACCTGGCATATAGAAGCATCATATGTGTTTGTTATTATCTGCACCATTTGAGATTAACCTGGCAGAAAGTGTAGAAGCCGGTCCTCACTTCTTAGAGCTGTGTGTACATGCCTCCTTCTCATAGACCTGTCCTCTTCTACCAGACATGAAGCACAATCCCCCCAGATTGCACAAGGGAGCCAGAGACAGACCAGAGACTCAGGGTTAAGATCAGGATTTTTCCACTGAAGTAGGATTGTCTGCATTTCAAAATTTACTAGGCTCTCCTGCAGAGCCAACATTTTCTCTTGTTAAATAATCCTGGGAAATCCACACGGAGTACTTAGCACAAGCTCCAAACTAATCATTATGAGACAACCACTTGGTTGTATGGAGTTAAACTGTTGTTTTTATAATTCTTGGCTAATTTCCAGTGAAGGAGTGGAAGAACGATCAGCCTTCAAAAACAGCCGCCTGCTGAGTCCTGGATCTACCTCTGTCAAAGCACAGTGAAGTCAGACTCCTCAGAACACACTTGCTTAATCTGGACCCTGTGGCCTCAGCAATCTATAAAAATTACCAATACTCACCCTTAGGAAATACATAGCTTCTGCTTACTTTAAGGCCACAGTTATGCTAGAGCTCTCACATGCTCCTGCCACCTTTTGCTCCAGTTAAGAATCACCATTCTAGAGCCCCCAGGCCAGTCTCATCTCAAGACAAACAGATGCCACCTCCTGTAAAAGAGTAATAACTCATTTAAAAATACCAGTTTCTGGTGTATTGGAATTGTCTAAACACCTTTAAAATCAATGGGAAATATTATATTAATAGCTTGCACTGAATGAATGCTTTCTATGTGTCAGGCACCAAGCACATAGATTAGCTTATTTCATTCTGATTACCATTATTATCCCCATTTTATAGCTAAACAACATGAGCCAGGGAAGTTAAGACCTTGTTCAAGATCGCACAGTATTTGAAAGAGCCAGGTTAACAAAACAATATTCTATTTTGAAAATCCCATATGCCCCAAGAGGCAGCCTGTTACTTCGTTTCACACTATTTATAGAGGTCAAAGGCAACTTGTTGTCTATGCACTATTTAAGTCACCAATCAAAAACTTTAAAAATTCTAAAAAGTTATGATTAATGTAAATGAAAAACTGTGACCCTTGTCCTGCGTATCTGAGGTCACACCTGAAGTGACAAAGAAGTAAATTTTGCCACAGCTAGATTTTTTTTTATGAGACAGGGTCTCACTCTGTCACCCAGGCTGGAGTGCAGTGACACCATCATGGCTCACTGCAACCTTAACTTCCGGGGTTCAAGTGATCCTCCCATCTCAGCTTCCCAAGTAGCTGGGACTACAGACACACACCACCACAACCAGCTAATTTTTGTATTTTTTTTTTTTTTTTGCAGAGAATAGGGTTTTGCCATGTTGCCCAGGCTGATCTCCAACTCCTGGCCTCAAGCGATCCTCCTGCCTCAGCCTCCCAAAGTGCTGGGATTACAGGCATGAGCCACTGCACCCAGCTGCCACAGCTAGACTTTATACCCATTGCTCTTTATCTCGTGTGAAGAAAAGATGAATTTACAAATGACCTCCCAGGAGGTAATCCAAACAGGAGCCTAAAGGCTGGCATTCTAATTGGCTTCTTCCTTCAAGTCACAGATACTTCATTCTTTGAAGTGTTCTTCAATTCACTCCATTAAAAATGATAGGTATACAATTCCTCAAAAAATTAAACAGAATTACCATATGATCTGGCAATCCCACTTCTGGGTATATACCAAAAACTAAAGCAAAGGCTCAAACAGATATTTGTACACCCATGTTCGCTGTAGCAGCACTCACAATAGCCAAAAGGTGGAAATAACCCAAGTATCAATCAATGAATGAATGGATAAATAAAAATGTGGCCTGTACCTACAATGGGATATTATTCAGCCTTAAAAAGGAAGTACGGATAAATGCTACGACATGGTTGAACCCTGAAGACATGGTAAGTGAAATAAGCCAGACATAAAAGAACAAATACTGTATAATTCCCCTTACATGAGGTACCTGGAGCAGTCAAATTCATAGAAATGGAAAGTAGAATGGTGGTTATCCGGTGCTGGGAGGAGAGAGAATGGGAGTTATTATTTAATGCGTATGGAGTTTCAGTTTGGGAAGATAAAAAAGTTCCAGAGGCTGGGCACGGTGGCTCACACCTGTAATCCCAGCCCTTTGGGAGGCCAAGGTGGGCGGATCACAAGGTCAAGAGTTCGAGACCAGCCTGGCCAACATAGTGAAACCCCGTCTATACTAAAAATTCAAACAATTAGCCGGGCATGGTGGCAGGCACCTGTAATCCCAGCTACTCGGGAGGCTGAGGCAGGAGAATCACTTGAACTCGGGAGGCGGAGATTGCAGTGAGCTGAGATCATGCCATTGCACTCCAGCCTGGATGACAGTGTGAGACTCCATCTCAAAAAAAAAAAAGTTCCAAAGATAGATCGTGATGATGGTTATACAACAATGTGAATGTACTTAATGCCTCAAAACTGTCCACTGAAAAATGGTAAGAATGATAATTTTATGTGTATTTTATCACAAAAAAACATACAAATAAAGTAGGGTGGATTTAATTAATTCAATGAATTCAAACCTTGGCTGCACATTGGAATCTCCTAAGGAGGTTTTTAAAAATATCTATTCATCCCCAGTAGTGGGAGGGTGGACACTGTAGCCCCTGATGTAATGCACCTGGCAGAAACAGGCCTGGACTCCTCAGAGAATTCAGGGTCATTGCATTGAGAGGGAGGTGGGACCACTGTTCCAGTCTGGGGAAGGCCTTGAGGAATAACAGCCAAAGGCAATGCAAGAAACTTACATGGGTCCTAAAACATGGCTATAAAGTGTAGCAGGGGAAATCATAGTGTGGAATTTACATTGAACAATGGAACTGAACACACAGTAATGGTAACACTGAGGATGAAGCTGGAGAGAGGAATGTCTTTCTCAGTATGTGAGATGTGTGCTGAAGGATTTAGGGGTGAGTCATCCCAATGTCTGTAGATGGAATGGTGTGGCAAGATGTCAACAGGTGGTAAAGCTAAGTGAAAGGAATAGATGTTCATTGTATCCTTTGAGGTTTTGAGAGCTTGAAAGTGTTTAAAATACAAAAAAAAAAAAAAGAAAAGAAAAAGAAAAATAACACCCTAGTGAGGACAGGCATGGTAGTTCACACCTGTAATCTCAGCACTTTAGGAGGCCAAGGTGGGGGGATCACTCGAGATCAGGAGTTCAAGACCAGCCTGGCCAACATGGTGAAACCCTGTATCTACTAAAAATACAAAAAATTAGCCAGGTGTGGTGGCATGTGTCTGTAATTCCAGCTACTTGGGAGGCTGAGGCAGGAGAATTGCTTGAACCTGAGAGGCGGAGGTTGCAGTGAGCTGAGGCCATGCCACTGTACTCCAGCCTGGGCAACAGAGTGAGACTCCATAAAACAAAACAAAACACCCTAGTGACACCCTGTCTCAACCAAAAATATTTTTTTAATTAGCCAGGTGTGGTGTGCATGCCTGTAGTCCTAGCTACTTGGGAGCGTAGCTTAAGCCCAGGAGTTCGAGGCCGAAGTGAGCCAGTATCATGCCAATGTACTCCAGACTGGAAAACAGAGCCAGACCCTGTCAAATAAATAAATAAATAAAGTTTAAAATAAAAACACCTATGCCAGAATATTCTATCCCCAAATAAACAGAGGATAGTGACAATATCCAGGGAACACACATTTTCTTGGTAAAGCTTGCCTGGAGTTTCCAGTGGGTAGCTAGGTTGACAACTATGAATTAGATGATCTCTAATCCAAGATGGGATATTATGCTGGTGTGGATAATGGTCAAGGGCGTGGATAATAGTCAAGGACATGTAATCAACCTAGGAGGCTGGCCCGCTGTTGACACCCAGCAGCCCTAGGAAACCTTCTCAAGCATTAAGTGACCCCAGCCACACTATCTTCCACACTCACCCCCCTACTTTTCCTAAGAATAAGCCATAAGCTTTATAAAGAGAGGATCTCTGTCATCAGATTAGGAGACAGAATTGCCTTCCCAAGTTTTATTCTCCAGTGTTAAAAATATAGATGTCCCCTCCCTCGCACAGTAGTTTCCCTTGATGAACTATTTTCCTACAGCATGAGTCTCAAAGAAACTACTCTTAAAGTCTTTTCAATTTAGAGATTTTTTTTTTTTTTTTGAGATGGAGTCTCACTCTGTGACCAAGGCTAGAGTACAGCTACTTTTTAAAAATATTTTGTAGAAACAGAGTCTTCTGACATTGCCCAGGCTGGCCTCAAACTCTTTGGCTCAAGCAGTCCTCCCGTCTCTGCCTCCCAAAGTGCTGGGATTACAAGCGTGAGCCACCAGGTCCAGCCTCAATTCAGAGATTCTTACTATTAACTTCTGTTTTCAAAATTCACACTTCCTAGTAAAAGAAATGCTAAGATGCACACGGAAGAATCTGGCTAAAAATCATATAGTAGGATTCAAAAAAGTTACATCTCAAAGATAGTGCTACCAAAATGCAAAATGTTGCCTTTCAAGTTGAAGGAGAAAGGAAAATCTTTTTTTTTTTTTTCCGAGACGGAGTCTCACTCTGTCACCCAGGCTGGGATGCAATGGCGCAATCTCAACTCACTGCAACCTCTGCCTCCCGGGTTCAAGCGATTCTCCTGCCTCAGCCTCCTGAGTAGCTGGGATTACAGGCGCCCGCCACCATGCCTGGCTAATTTTTTTATTTTTAGTAGAGACGGGGTTTCACCATGTTGGTCAGGCTGTGATCTGCCCACCTGGGCCTCCCAAAGTGCTGGGATTACAGGCGTGAGGCACCACGCCCAGCCAGGAAAATCTCATTTCAAACACCGTTTCAAAAAAAGCACATATCAGCCAGGCACAATGGCTCATGCCTGTAATCCCAGCACTTTAGGAGGCTGAGGGAGGTGGATCACTTGAGCTCAAGAGTTCAAGACCAGCCTGGGCAACATGGCGAAACCCCATGTCCTACATATGCTACAAAAATTAGCTGGGCATAGTGGCGTACACCTGTAATCCCAGCTATTTGGAAGACTAAAGTGGGAGAATGGCCTGAGTCCAGGAGGCGGAGGTTGCAGTGAGCCAAGATTGCACCACTGCACTCCAGCCTGTGACACAGCCAGACCCTGTCTCAAAAAATAAATAAATAGGCCAGGCGTGGTGGCTTACACCTGTAAACCCAGCACTTTGGGAGGCCAAGGTGGGTGGATCACTTGAGGTAAGGAGAGTTCAAGACCTGCCTGGCCAACATGGTGAAACCTTGTCTCTACTAAAAATATAAAACTCAGCATGGTAGCAGACGCCTGTAACCTCAGCTACTCGGGAGGCTGAGGCAGGAGAATCACTTGAACCCAGCAGGTGGAGATTGCAGTAAGCCGAGATCCCGCCACTGCACTCCAGCCTGGGTGACAAAGCAAGACTTCATCTCAAAAATAATTAATTTATTTATTTTAAAACATATGTCACAAAGCTAAGGTAGCATTGCCTTTGAGGTAATGATTAAGTGATAAACCTGTTTCAACACTAATAAGACTTCACCAAATAATTATTCAAATAAGTGGCAAATCCCTCCCCACCATAGACACATACACACACTTGAACAATTTTCAGAGCAATCTCCCATACCTCACCCCCTTTTGAGACAGGGTAAACATAAACCCACTTTTCAAATGTAGAAAGAAGCTCAGACCAGCCTGGGCAACATGGCAAGACTGTCTCTACAAAAAAAAATTTTTTTAATTAGCTGGGCATAGCAGTGCCTGTGGTCCCATCTACTCAGAAGGCTGAGGTAGGAGGATCACTTGAGCCCAGGAGGTGGAGGCTGCAGTGAGCTGTGATGATGCCACTGCACTCCAGCCTGGGTGACAGAGTAAGATCCCTGTCTCCAAAAATAAAAAAGAACTCAGGTCGGGTACGTTGGCTCACACCTGTAATCCCAGCACTTTGGGAGGCCAAGGTGGGCGGATCATGAGGTCAGGAGTTTGAGACCAGCCTGGCCAATATGATGAAACCCTGTCCCTGCTAGTAATCCAAAAATTAGCCAGGCGTGGTGGCACACGCCTGTAGTCCCAGATACTTGGGAGGCTGAGGCAGAAGAATCGTTTGAACACAGGAGGCGGAGGCTGCAGTGAGCCAAGATCGCGCCACTGCACTCCAGCCTGGGTGACAGAGTGAGACTCCGTCTCAAAAAAAAAAAAAAAAAAAAAGCTCGAAGAAGTTATACCCAATATCACACAGTAAGTGGCACCTCGGTCTAGATACTAGTATCTAGTATCTGCAGATACTAGATGCAGGTCTTGCTATCACAGTGCTTCTCGTCTCTCATAGGTCTAGGGTGACGGTACTTCCAAGGCTGCCTCCGTTTTACAGCATAATGCTGGGGCCAGTGGCAGCTTCCAAGATGCTAAACAAGACTAATCTATCTTGTTTTGCCTGTACACTGCTCACAAATGTTTTCCTTCCAATTTGAGTGACTAAAGTAGCAAATGCATTCTCCAGCTGAGAGACACTCCAAAGCTTCCTATTATTTTACACAGGCTGTGTTCACATTTGACCCCTGAAGGCATTTGGTCATAAACCCTGTGTAAATTCCACCTTATACATGGCATCTAGCACCTTCTGTTGAATGAAGGAATGGTCATGAGTAGTTCACCTCTTCACACGCTCTTCAGAGTTCACTTTGTGAGTCAAGAGAAGAATCCACTTTTGTGTCACAACCTTTATTTCCCCCATGGACACTAGTTGATTCATTACTACCTTTTACAGATCTGCTTCCTACACACTTTCTTTTCATTTTTTTTTTTTTTTTTTTTGAGACAGTCACCCTCTATTGCCCAGGCCGGAGTGCAGTGGCATGATCTCGGCTCACTGCAACCTCCACCTCCTGGGTTCAAGGGATTCTCTTGCCTAAGCCTCCGGAGTAGCTGGGATTACAGGCATATGCCACCATGCCCAGCTAATATTTTTTGTATTTTTAGTAGAGACAGGGTTTCACTACATTGGCCAGGTTGGTCTTGAACTCCTGGCCTCCAGTGATCTGCCTGCCTCAGCCTCCCAAAGTGGTGGAATTACAGGCGGGAGCCACCGTGCCTGACCCCTTTCACAAATTATTAACTACAACAGCTTAACAACTATAGAGTCCTGGGCCTCTTAACATTTCTGTCCCTCATTCTCTATGCATGTACACACATACATACTTGAAAATTAGATAGCCATTGAATCCTTCCAATAATAACTGATCTATCTTTCAGACTAATTTTCATAAGGCAGAGTTTGTAGAGCAGCAAAGGATAACTGTTATAATTTTTCTAAGTTAACTTTTATAGTCTAACTATAAAAACATGTATAGCTGAAAATTTGAGGAAGAAAAAATATTAGTCACAAAATATCTCATTACCTACACAGAATCACTGCTGACATGTTGACCTATGTACTAGGCAGTGGGGATACAGCATTGACCAAAAGATACAGTCCCAGTTCCTCACGGATTTTACTGCTGTTCTATTTTGTCCACATTATTCTCAAAACATATTTTTCAAAAACACACATTTGCTTTAGTTTTTCAAAGGGTAATACAGCATATGGTGAAAACTATTTCAAATCGTATTCCCACTCCTGCCCCCGGTCCCTCTTCCCAAAGGCAACTTCTAAAAAGATATTATAACCTTTTAGATTATTTGCATAACCTTCTAGAAATATTCACATGTCCACAGGTTGAGGATGTCCCTCCCTGTTTGGTTTGTCTTATTTGTCCTACTTAGCAGAGAAAGGTACACATTTTCAGAGATATCAAAAGCTACAACATAGAAGCACATTATAAACTCCATTTATTTCTCAGAGTTCCCCTAATCCAATGTGAAAAGTTACAGGCAGAGTCCACAGTGAAGAGGAATAAGCAAGCACAATCCTCCAAACTGTTAGCCAATTCAAACTAATAGCAAAGATTAGACTGGAGAACTGAGGAAGGAAGCTTTGAGACTGTCGCCAGAATCAGCGCCAAAGCAGGGAAGGGCCTCATGTGACCCTGGCTCTCATGGAGGAAAAAATTATCTTTACATATTAATTTTTTATTTTATTTTTGTAGAAACAGGGTCTTGCTATGTTGCCCAGATGGTCTTGAACTCCTGGCCTTAAGCAATCCTCCTGCCTTAGCCTCCCAAAGTGCTGGGATTACAGGCTTGAGCCACCATGCCCGGACTTATATATTCTTTACAAATAAATGTATCTTTGTTTCTTTTTGGAAAATAAAACTCATTAGTAGAGAACAGAATGAGAGCAAAAGCATGTTTGTATTAGCTCTATAACTACCATTTCTTGGACAAACTTCCTAAGAGTTCAACATGCAGCGAGGCTCTGGTGGGCTGCCTTACTAGATCTTATCTGAGGAAGCACAGTTTACGGGGCAGGTGAATGGGGAGTCATATTTCATGAAGCTGACTATGTGACTATCTTACCAGGCCCCTCATCCCACCCTAAAAAGCCTGCTTCGTGTAGGACTGGGGCAAAGAACAGAAAAGTGACAATCTCAAGGACCAAGACTGGCTGATTACAATGGTCCCCTTTTGGGGAAGTGAGGAATAATAGAGGGGTTATTAGCAAACATTTCTATGAAACGTACCAGAATTTTTTTAAAAAGTAGGCACGTGAGTTGCAGCCCAGGTTTTCGATTCCTAATGGCTCCAACATTCCAGTTAGTCCTCTCAGTTGAGCTTCACTGAGCTTATGAACACAAAACTTCATTAACTTTGTAGAGGCGGTGAGGCCTGAGGGACGTTAGATGAACCCAGCGTACCAAGTGTACTTCCTCTTCCTCACCTCCCTTCTAAACTCCCACAGGACTGGGTTGACCACAAGGTTGGCTGACCCTGGTAGCTAAGTCAAACTCTACATTCTGAAGCAAGCGTAAAGATTCAAACACATTTCAAGTAGCTCCTTCCCATCTAGATAGCATTATAAACCCTCAGGCTTTTAGACAAGCAACAGCAGCAGCAACGACCAACTTCAACTTGGAAGCCTAAATGAAATAAGAGAATGCTTGGTAACTTCAGAGTGATACCTCCAAGATCCCCTGCAAGATGGCAAAATATGCAACACAGAAGTCCTAATGTTCTCCCTACCTCAGCTATATCTGGAAACAATAAAACATATTAGTTTTTTAAGTATACAGACACAAGGATTAATTTGGTCCCCACCCAAACTGATAGACTGAAGTATTTCCATATAGATAACTTAAGAATTTTCCCATTCTGAAGAGAAAATAGGGCTAGAGTTGGGTGTGGTGGCCCACGCCTGTTATCCCAGCATTTTTGGAGGCCAAGACGGATGGATCACCTGAGGTCAGGAGTTCAAGAGCAGCCTGACTAATATGGTGAAACCCCATCACTACTAAAAATACAAAAAATACCCTGGTGTGGTGGCATGTGCTTGTAGTCTCAGCTACTCGGGAGGCTGAGACACGAGAATTGCTTGAACCTGGGGGGTGGAGGTTGCAGTGAGCCAAGATTGCGCCACTGCACTCCAGCCTAGGCGACACAGTGAGACTCCATCGCAAAAAAAAAAAAAAAGAAAAGAAAAAAGAAAATAGGGCTAGGATTTTAAATCCACTTTCTGCTAAAGTGAAAAATAACAGGCAAGGAGGTAAAGAAGGACACAGGTAAAGAAGGACACAGGTAAAGAAGGATACAGACCAAGGGGCAGCAGTAATGAGGGGGGTTCTGCCATCACCATCCCTGCCCTTTAGGTGTTGACTCCATGGGAGCACACTCTGAGCATGTACGTTTCCATCTATTAAATTATTTAATCCTTTGATGATGCATTTTCCACCTACATTTTACAGATGAGGAAACTGAGGCACAGAGAAATTAAAACAACTTGCCCAGGTTCCACAGGGGATGGAAGCAAATCTAAACTCAACATTTAATGTTTGCATGGCATCTGAAAGCTGCCGAGATAATCTTTAATTAGACAGATAATAGAAATAAATTCCTCATTTAGACAAACAATACAGTATAGACATGTTATGCAAAACCTGTCATAACAGCAAATATTTACGAGTATCTTCTAAGTGCCAGGATACCAAGCTGCTGGCTAGATACTGAATCTAAGCATAAGTATGTGAAATATATGTTGCTTCAATTACATGCAAATCAAGTCTACTTATTTGGAGACAACTATAGGATATGCATTAACATTACTTAAGATTGAATTCATATTGCCGGTAAAATATGAGAACTGAGACAAAATTATCAGGAACTATGCCAGGCACGGTGGTACACACCTGTAGTCCCAGCTACACAGGAGGCTAAGGCGGGAGGATCACTTGAGCCCAAGAGTTTTCAAGTCCATCTTGAGCAACATAGTGAGATCCTATCTCTTAAAAAAAATTATCAAGAAATAAACTACCCTAATTTTAAAAAAATATTAAAATGTCTTCCTTCAGAGATTTAGTAGTAATAGAGAAAGAACAACCAATTAGAAATATTCTTTTTGGGAGATCCCAAGCAATAAACAATAAAAATGTCCTCCTATCTTTTATCAACAGTAAAATAAACAGATTGGTAGTTTCCCTGCAATTTGGGAATGACCTGGGTGCACTTATGTCTATCAAATAATATCTCTGCTAACATATTTAACAGTTCTAAAAATTGTGAATGAATAAACGAATAAATGAATAACACTGTAAGGTGTCCTGGAGAGAAAAAAATGGAGGAGGACATCTATCAATTCTTACTGTCCAGCCCCCCACGTGCCACCCACAGGGATTAGAAGCTCAGAATTTCCAGGCTTAGAGTTCCCTTTCTTACACAAAAAGGTTCCCCGTTCAGTCAGCCTTCCCAATGGCTCCTAAAAGCCTCACTTCCAGCTGAAATCCCTGGGAAGCTAACCTTGCTTTATCTCTAGTCAGTGGAGATTTTAAACTTTTCTATTTGTTTTAGCCTGTTTTGTGCTGCTATAACAGAATACCTGAGACTGGGTCATTTATGATGAACAGAAATTTGTTTCCGCACAGTTCTGGAGGCTAGGATGTCCAAGGTTGAGGGGCCTGCAACTGGTGAGGGCCTTCTTACTGCACCGTAACATGGCAAAAGGCATCGCATGGGTGAAAGAGAGAGAAAAGGAGGCTGAACTCATCCTTTTACCAAACTCACTCTCACAATAACAACATTAACCCATTCATGAGGGCAGAACTCTGGTGGCCTAATCTCCACTCATTAGGCTCCACCTCCAACACTACTGCATAGGGGATTACGTTTCAACACATGAACTTTGGGGAATACATTCAAACCACAGCACCTTCCAAATCACATTTGTTTCCCAGAAGAAAGAAAAGCAAACTTAAAGCCATAGCAAAATTAATTCTATAAAATAAACATGAACCTGTAAAGTAATCAAGGCCTGGTTAGCATGTGGTTTACAAATCAAACATTCAAGAGATACTGTAAATAAAGCGTTCCATAATATACCCATGTGTTTTCACTTACTTGACAAAAACTTGCAAGCACTGTGAAGAGTAACTATATATCAGAAATGCCTCTTTACCTTTCTGATGCTCTAGCGCATCAGAATCACCTGGAGGGCCTGTTAAAACTCAGACTGCAGACCCCGTCGCAGACTTTCTGATTTGGCAGGTCTGAGTGGGGCCTGGGCATCTGCCTTTCCAACAAGCTCTCAGGAGATGCTCCGCTGCTGCTGCTGCTGCTGCTCCAGAGACTTCTCTTTGAAAACCACTGCATATACTAAATAAACAGCTGTCAGCTCCTCTTAGGCACCTTGGCAAGAAGAAGTCATACATAATACACGATTATAAAATTAAAGGAAGGTCCAATTAGAGCTTAGTAAAATCCCACAAAAAGTCTAAGTGAAAGTTCCTCAGGCAATTGCCAATGAATTGGAAACATAGTCTAAGTCATTCTTCAACAAAACTGGGATGCTGGACATTGCAGGACCGTAAATCAGTGAAATCTGAAAGGTAAACATTGCCACAATTAATGGAGAGAATGAGGAAAAATGAGGTGAGAGAAACTCTACCCCCTAGAGAATTCAGTTGTCAAGATCCTTGTCCTGCTCTAAGTACAACTCATTTTCTTACCTGTTCTCAGATAATTCACCTATCCTCGGCAAAACCCTCTGGCAAAGCTATTCATCCAAAAGACAGCCAAACCCAGAAGCACAGTGAAGAGGCCGCTGGGCAGCCAGCAGAGAGGGCACCAAATGCTCACATCGCTACGTCTCGCCACACCTGCCTCCCCTGTCACTCACTTCACTGGGCCACTCACCCATGTCTCTAATGAAAAGTTTGGGATTTTTTTTTTTTTTAAACCATCTCAAAGAACAAGAAGATACATCAGTAAGGGGTTGCATCAGGTGACTCTCCTCAGGACAGCTCCAATTGTCCTTTATTGCCTATATATATATAGAAGATTCCACAGTACAAATGTACTAGCATGCCTTTCAGGTTTTCCTCTGACCTTCCTCAAGTTCATTTCAAATTCATAACTTTCATGAAGCCCTCCCATTGTCCCCATCCAAATCCATCCTTCTTATATCTTCTCTTCCACAGAACTTGGAAGGGCACTAAAAGTATAAGCATTTTTACTTGTCACCCAGATTCTCTGGTAAGCTGTCAGCAGCTAAGTGGTGTTTCATTCATCCCAATATTTTGCTAGTATTAGGTGCTCAATTAATTGAAACGATTACAACTTGTTTAGCACTATGTGCCAGGAACCACATCAGCCACCTCTATAGATATATCATTTCCACACACCTCTCAAGATACAGGAGAAAACCCCAAGGCTACTGAGGCAGGCAATGGAAGTCAGAATTCAAACCCACATCTATTCAACTCCAAAGCTTTTGCCATTTTATCAACACCATACTGCCTCTCAAGAGAGAAAAATAAAATAGAGCAATAAGGTGACAAAGTATCAGCTCGCAAGTTGGCCTCACTACTGCAAGTTTCTATTTGATTTCTCAACAATCCCAGACTTTAAGGTATGGGCAGTGTATGTAATAAAGCATGTTTTACAAATTATCCTATTAGCAATCACTGGGGCACATGTCACTATATTATTATGGAGAAGCCTTTCACTTCAGCACCTCACAGTAAGAGATGGGATGTTTCTAAGTATACATAAAATCTTTTGATGAAGCTTGGATGTATTCTATAAAAAGCCCATGTAAGGCTGAGCACGGTGGCTCATGCCTGTAATACCAGCACTTTGGGAGGCTGAGGAAGGCAGATCATTTGAGCTCAGGAGTTCGAGACCAGCCTGGCTGACATGATGAAACCCCATCTCTACCAAAAATACAAAAATTAGCCGGGCATGGTGGTACACGCCTGTAATCCCAGCTACTCAGGAGGGTGAGGCATGAGAATTGCTTGAACCTGGGAGGCAGAGGTTACAGTGAGCTGAGATCATGCCACTGCACTCTAGCCTGGGTGACAGAGCAAGACTCTGTCTCAAAAAAAAAAAAAAAAAAAAAAAAAAAAAAAAGCCCATGTATTCTATGCTGTTTCTTGGGGGGAAAAATTCAGCAGCAAAATCAACTTTATGCATCTATTTATAAATGAGCACACTATCCAATGGCCACAGGTTTTTTTGTGGTGTTGTTTTTTGTTTGTTTGTTTTAGAGATGGGGGTCTCACTGGACGTGGTGGCTCACGCCTATAATCCTAGCACTTTGGGAGGCTGAGCCGGGCGGCTCACTTGAGGTAGGAAGTTTGAGACCAGCCTGACCACACGGTGAAACCCCGCTTCTACTAAAACATACAAACATTAGCTGAGTGTGGTGGTGCATGCCTGTAGTCCCAGCTACTTGGGAGGCTGAGGTGGGAGAATCACTTGAACCGGGGAGGCGGAGGTTGCAGTGAGCCCAGATCTCACCACTGCACTTCAGCCTGGGCGACACAGTGGAACTCCATCTCAAAATAAATAAATAAATAAATAAATAAGAGAGATTGGGTTGGGTGGGGGGTGGGCAGATCTCACTATGTTGCCCAGGCTGGAGAGCTGTGGCTATTCACAGGTGTAATCATTGCACACTACAGTCCGGAAATCTTGATCCTCCTGCCTCAGCCTCCCAAGTAGCTGTAACTACAGGTGTATACCACCACATCCAGCATAAATAGAGGTTTCTACATCTTGAGAGAATCATAACAAACTCCTTAAAGACACAGAAGGGGTGAACATTTATGATTCAGGGGCAGCAAACTGGCAACAGTCAATGAGGAAAGGCTCCAGGATCTGACAGTGCTGCTTCCAAGTTCCCCTGCCACCAGATAGCAGGGTGGCCTTGACACAGTACTAGGGGTTTCAGCTTCTTTGTGAAATGGAAAACCACTGGCCCTCTCAAAGGCCATAATGAGCCGATGATAACAGTAATACATGAAAAGCATCCAGCCCTTGGTAAGTTCACAAACCTTTGTTCCATATCCCATATTAAACTGCCTGCCCTGTAGGACTTACCTGACCCTATCAAATCAGACGTTGAGTAACCTTTTTTCTCTTTTGGTTACCATGAAGACATGGTAAGCATTAGATCTGTTTGTATACTAGCTTTTGTTTTTTTTGAGACAGAGTCTCGCTCTTTCACCCAGGCTGGAGTGCAGTGGCGCGATCTCGGCTTATTGCAACCTCTGCCTCCCAGGTTCAAGCGATTCCCCTGCCTCAGCCTCCCAAGTAGCTGGGATTACAGGCATGCACTACCACACCAGGCTAATTTTTTTATTTTTAGTAGTGACGAGGTTTCACTATGCTGGCTAGGCTAGTCTCAAACTCGTGACCTCATGTGATCCACCCGCCTTGGCTTCCCAAAGTCCTGGACCATGCCCAGCCTTTTAAATAGAAGGGGCTGTTAAAAAGCTTGTGTAGTGAGAGGGTAGATGGCAATAGTAAGTCATTGGTTCTCTAGAGAAAAAGGAGTTAACACCCCAAATAACACTCAATTCTAACACAAACTCGGTATTACAAGCTTAAACTCTCCCCAGCAAGTCATTCTGGCTAACAGCATGTGTAATTAAAGTTAAAAGCATACTAAAATAACACTTTAGCTGTTGACCTTAAAGATCCTTTTGAAAAGCTCAACCAAAACACCAGCATATGAGGGAGCAGCTTGACTTTTTGTCTACTGAAGACAGTATCTCAAGATAAGGCTGCATGTACCTTTCTATGGTTCAAATGAAAGCACTGATAGGATGTTACAGCTGAGCTATGCTAAATACAGACTTATTCAATCCCCTTTTACACAACAGTGTTTAACTACTTCAGAACTTAAATTTCATCTCAGATTGGTCATTGTAGATGGATAAGAGTTTAGTTGCACTGACCACCCCAAAACTCCAGTTTCCAGGTAACTAACTTAGTAACCTCACCATTCAGACAAGAGCAGAGAGTAGTACTCAAAAGCTCACAGAATCAGGCCAGGTGTGGTGGCTCACACCTGTAATCCCAGCACTTTGGGAGGCTGAGGAGGGAGGACTGCTTGAGCTCAGCCTGGGCAACATGGCGAAAACCCATCTCTACAAAAAAATACAAAAATTAGCTGGGTGTGGTGATGTGTGCCTGTAGTACCAGCTACTCAGGAGGGTGAGGTGGGAGGACAGCTTGAGGCTGGGAGGTTTGAGGCTGCAGTGAGCCATAATTGCACCACTGCACTCCAGCCTGGGTGAGAGAGCAAAATACTGCCTAAAAAAAAAATAATAATAATGCTCGACCAGAATCTTTCTCAACTCCCCCTTCCCCGCCCCCACAACATGCTGGACTTAGGTTGCACTTTTTAAAAGAAGCAAACAGTGAAACATTGATCCCCATTTTTTTGTACAATGTATCTCATGAAAGGAAGGCTCTGAATCTTGTAAAGTGTAGAAAACCACAGTTCTTGCCTATGCAATCACTAGAGACCCACTGTAGTCACTTAAGTGTTGATTGGGTTATCAGTGGTAAGTGAAGTCATCTGCCTAGTCACAAACCCCTCTTTTGCTTTTGCTGGTGTTTTTAACTCTCAAGTAACTGGAACAAAACTTACGACAGATCATGACAGCAATGTGTTTTCAGAATTAATTTGGCAGATATATCATAATCCATTACAACAACACAAGTTATTTGCAAATCACACTTAAGCATAAGTGTCATCTTAATTTGGTTGAGTATAGAAAATACTATATATACAATATATAGTACATACTATGTCTATGTCTGCGTTAGTTTAAACAGCTACCTACTATCACTTCCTTCTTCCACCTCTTCCTTTCAGAATTGTGTTACTGAATTGTTTCAGCTTTGTTTGTAGTATTAACATTATACAAAAATAACTTCACAGATTGCAGGAAGATGTGGCCAACAATAGTGGAAATTAAATAGAAAATAGTCTATTTAATTTCAGTCCAGTGCTCCTGTGTGCAAATCAGGGAGACTTCAGCAATCTTGCATCTGTCAGAAACCAGAGAAGAGTCAAAGGCCTCATGGAGAACTCATTGAGAAATCCCTCAAGTACAATTTATTATGTGGCCTTTTACAGACATTTAGCCTGGTACAGAGGAGAAAGACCATAGCAGCCCTGAGCTGAATTAATTTAGTTACTTTGTGTAAGAACTACTGAATTAAATGAGGAGTCAAGCGGGCAGGAGAGAGAGCAGAACAGAAGCTCAGACCCAAAATAAGCAATAGACAACTTAATTCAAACTACCAAAAGGTTGTGTTTAAAGCCCAGTCTCAAACATCTTATACTCAGAACGTTCAGCACTAGAACTGAAATTACAATGTATTGCTACTTTATTTTTAAATGCTAGGGATAACGCGTTTGTTATAATTTGAGGTTTTACTGAACCTGTATTTACCAAACCAATAAACAAGAAAAAGTACAGCCCTAGAACACAACAGAGCAAGGACAATCCTGTGTTATTCTTCCCTAGCCTTCCCATGAAGAACTCACAGCACGATTTTCAGTCTCATGTTGATAGGAGGCTCAGAAAGCCAGCAACCACCAGAAATTACACTAACACACCAAATAGCCCTCTTCTGCATGAATAGGTAGTTAGGTAATACCTATTAACACCAAAATCTATTCTGCTAGATATCATGTTCTGAATACACTGAAAATATACCATTCATAAACCAAAATTATAAAAGCGTTCACTTTAATGAGATAACTGTCATATTAAAGCCTTAATATTTCATGGTGAGAAGAAAGTCTGGAAACATAGGCAAATATTTTCCATTTTGACAGTGTTAAGTGACCAACTTGAATGCCAGCACTTGATGATGAGTGGAGGGAAAGTAACCGGGAGTGATTCCAACAAGATGGCACACCACCCCCTTACACCACATTGGTGAGGAAAGCTGGATGAAGATTTCCAAAGAAAGCGGCCCTGTGGAGTGGGCTTCAGGCTTGCCAGATCTGGACTCCCTCGATAGCTTCTTCCGGAGTGCACTTAAAACACAGATTTATTCCGTGAAAATCAAGCAGCATCACAGATGCACATGCAGGGACTGACAGAAATGCTGCATTCATGTACCACATTCACGGAAATTTTGCACTATTTATTGCTAATGAGGGCCGACATCAATCATGTGATAGCAAGAAATCATTTGCTCATGTAGATTCACCTAGTTTGCAGAAGTTTGTGGTTATCATTTGACACAGTGAAGCCACCATATATTCTGAGAGCTGGTCACATTAAAGTACTTCCACCAGCGTCGTGGCGGGCGCCTGTAGTCCCAGCTACTCGGGAGGCTGAGACAGGAGAATGGCGTGAACCCGGGAGGCGGAGCTTGCAGTGAGCCGAAATCGCGCCACTGCACTCCAGCCTGGGCGACAGGGCAAGACTCCGTCTCAAAAAAAAAAAAAGAAAAAAAAAAAAAGAAAAAAAAGTACTTCCACCAACCAGAGGTTGGCACTGCAAACACTGAATGAGCACAGCGTTCCTCCTTGAACCCAACGGGCTCTACTGTATGGTTTACCAAAAGGCAAAAAGCTGGGTCCCACCTGAGGTTGGCACTGCAAACACTGAATGAGCACAGCATTCCTCCTTGAACCCAACGGGCTCTACTGTATGGTTTACCAAAAGGCAAAAAGCTGGGTCCCACCTGAGGTTGGCACTGCAAACACTGAATGAGCACAGCATTCCTCCTTGAACCCAACGGGCTCTACTGTATGGTTTACCAAAAGGCAAAAAGCTGGGTCCCACCTGAGGTTGGCACTGCAAACACTGAATGAGCACAGCATTCCTCCTTGAACCCAACGGGCTCTACTGTATGGTTTACCAAAAGGCAAAAAGCTGGGTCCCACCTGAGGTTGGCACTGCAAACACTGAATGAGCACAGCATTCCTCCTTGAACCCAACGGGCTCTACTGTATGGTTTACCAAAAGGCAAAAAGCTGGGTCCCACCTGAGGTTGGCACTGCAAACACTGAATGAGCACAGCATTCCTCCTTGAACCCAACGGGCTCTACTGTATGGTTTACCAAAAGGCAAAAAGCTGGGTCCCACCTGAGGTTGGAACTGCAAACACTGAATGAGCACAGCGTTCCCTCTTGAACCCAAGAGGCTCTGCTGTCTGTGTGGTTTACCAAAAGGCAAAAAGCTGGGTCTCAGTCAACTGCTGAATGCATCAGAGTACAGAGGCTGTAGTCCTCAGGCCTCCCCCTCACTGCAAGGGTAACACAGGAAAGATAACCTCCCATCTTTGACACACCAGCGGGGAGGAGGGGAAAGAACCTACACAAGTTGAGGAGCCCTTTTTCAGTTAAGCAAGTCAGTGGCCTTACGCACCATCCAAAACCACACACACACACACAAACAAAACACCCTGCTGAAGGTATCACCACCTTAACCCAAACCTGATACCTCTGCCACCAAGGCCAGCCTGGGCAAAGATTAACCTGTGGTCTTCGGCCTTGGGTTCACTGACAGGGCCACCTTGGAGAGACAGCGGGCCAACTTTCTGTTTGTTTTAAAGGAAATGCTTCCTAGCACATGTTTAGGACTCTGAACTCTGCACATGAAGCCACGTGGTTGGTGTTAACCTGGCTCCATCCACTCACGATCGGCCAAAGCAACCTATTTCCGAGGGCAGCCCCTGGCTGGGTAATCGACACCATCTCGTTCAAGTCACGCGGGCTCCCGCCGGATTCCCCGGAGCCTAGTGCGGCGTCCTCTCCACACAGCAATCCTCTCGCGCGAGGGGAGCGGGGAGGAAAGGGGTTGGGGGGTTTCAGAAGGGAGGGACTCACACCTGTGAGGCCAATGGCTCTAGCGGATCAGGTGAAGTCCGAGGGCGCGGGACAGGAGACTCCCGCCCTTCCAGTCAAGCCGGCTTTGCACTAGCAGAGTGCGCCGGCGCCCTAGTTGCGGTGCCCACCTGTAGCCACAGCAAACAAACTTTCCTCCCCTTCTGGGTTGGAAGAATCCGGTGCCTTACGCCACCCCCTGGCCCAAGCCGGCGGCGACCCGGAGCTCCGCGGACTCCTCACCTGATACCCCTAAAATCCCAACCTGGTCTGTCCCAGAGCGCAATCCCCGCACTGCCCGCGCACCCCGTTTGGGTATGCGGAGTGGAGGGTCTGGGATGCCAGCTGGATATTAGGAATTGGGGGGCGGGGGGAGCGGGGGGACGCGGTTCACTGCCCTTTGCAACTCCAGCTCCCAACTTTGCCAGCCGCGCAGTCGCTGCCTTCCAGTTCCCTCTGCGCCGCGCAACCGGCCCCCTCGGCTTCTCCAACGCCGTCCTCGGGGAAGGAGCTCCCCAAGGCCAACCGGAACCCCGCGCGCCCGGCGCACTTACAGCCATAGCGGGGTCTCTGCAGCGACGGCAGCTCTTCGTGTGGCATCCTGCGCGTCTCCGGGGGCCCGCCCGGGGCGCGCCCCCCGCGGCTCCCCTCGCTGGCCAGGCTCGCGGGCTCTGCGCCCCGCCGGCGCGCTTGGATCCCGCCTCTCGCCGATTTCCCCTGGCTGCCCGAAGATCTGCGACCCACTCCCTCGGTGCTCTCTCGCCAGAGCCAGCCGCGGCCGCCGCGCGCTGACACTGAAGTAAAAGTGAACTCTCCTCCCTCGCTCCCTGGCCGGTCGCCGCCGCCTCCCGCAGCAGGTTTCCTTTCTCCTCCAGCCAGGCCCCGTTATTCACCGCGGTGGGAGAGCGCGCCGAGACGCAGCGACCCCTACCGCGTGCCGGGCGCAGCGCTCAGGCCACGTGGACCCGCCCCTTCTCCCCCGGGGGAGAGGGAAGGGGCCGAGAGGGACGCTGGGTCGGGACCCCCTGCAGCTGGGGCCCCCGCACAGCTGGTGGCCTGGGGTGGCGGCCGCCCCGCCTTATTTCTCGCTTCTGGAGCGTTTCGAGGGTGGAAGTGAACCAACGCGGAGAAGTGCAAGAAAAACCGCAGAAGTCACAGGCAGCCCTGCGTGTCCGGGGTGTTGCTCAGTTACTGAGGGACAAACAGCGCGGTTCCTTTTCCTCTGGGGAGATTTCACGTTGACTTTTGTTCTTCTTCGTCTTTTTGGTTTTTTTTTTTTTTTGCTTCGAAAGTTGCTTCTGTCACTTTTTGTCTACAAAATAACAGGGTTCCCCTTATGACAAGAAACTGAGTGTGTGTGTGTGCTGGAGGAACAAGATAACCCAAGGCAACCACTCAAAACACAACTGCGAGTCATCCGCCTCCCTCCGATCACCTTGTGCCCGCCCCCGCCCCAATGTGCAGAGCCTTCTCTCAAGCCCAGCTGGGGTCGCAAGCCACAGAAACCTTTTCCGGCTAAGCTTTTAAGGAAATTAAACTGCATGTGGCTGTTTTGAAATCGGGGTTTTCATGCGGTCGCCAGGAGCTATTTTTCTCTTTGTGCCTCAGCGTGATAAAATCTGGAGGGAATGCGGGACGCTTCTGTACCTGTGCCCTCACCTGTTTGACAATTGTGGAATGTGTAGGTGACCCGATAACAGGAAAAACAAACTGAGGGAGGGCGATAAGAAATTATTTAGAGCCGGGCGCGGCGGCTCACGCCTGTAATCCCGGCGCTTTGTGAAGCCGAGGCACAAGGATCCCTTGAGCCCAAGAGTTCCAGACCAGCCTGGGCGACATACCGAGACCCCGTCTCTCCAAAAAATAAAAAAATAAAAATTAGCCGGACGTGGTGGGTGCGCCTGCAGTCCCAAGTTACTCAGGAAACAGGTGGGAGGATTGCTTGAGCCCGGGAGGACAAGGCTGCTGTGGGTTGTGATTGCACCAGTGCACTCCAGCCTGGGTGACAGTGCAAGACCCTCGGGGCGGGGGGTGGGGGGGGGGAGAAAGAAATTATTTCGCTGAGGAAATGGTGGCATAGTGACACTAATCATTTTTTATTATGCAAGGATACGGAGGATGACCAGCTGTTTTCCATTTCATATAGGAGACGCAGTCCTTCTCAAACTTGTTGAAACTCAGATTCTTGGGCCCCACCCTCAGAATTTCCGACTCAATGGGTCTGGGCTGGGGCTCATGAATTTGCATTTCTAATTTCTAGCATACTGCCAGGTGATGCTGACACTGCAGGGCGTGCTTAGGGCGGCTCTGTGAGTAGTAGATGCGCACAGGGACGTAAACTGTACACAGGGAACTCAATTCAGACGGGATAGCAAAATATTTTTTTTTTCCCTGATGGCATTAGATTCTCACCTGTTTGGAATGGGATGAATGGGGTTTTCCTTTCTTAAAAAGCAGATGCCTCTCAGTCTAAGAACAATTCAGAGGCGAAATGGCCACATTTGAGGCACAGCACCCTGTCAATTGATATTCACCCAAAGGAGACATGTGGAAGGGGATTTTCCTGCGTGTCAGGAGATGCTGAATTAAATGATGTCTAAAGTTCATTCCATCTCTGTTGTTGCATTTGTCAAGTGTTAACAATTAAGTATTTACACATACCAATTTTCGTATGAGTGTGTGACTCAGAGCCCAAATAAATGAGTAGTCTATATATTTAGAGGTGGGCGGAAAAATCACTCTAAACTAAAATGGTCCAGGAAGGTGATAGGGTTTGAAAGTGTGGCTTGAAGTGGAAGTGTGGTAAAAGCTGGATGGAGAGCATCCAAGGGAAAGAGACAATGAGGTGGAGCACAAGGTTGGGTTGGAGCTGGATTGGTTGGACTGGATTGGAGCTATGAAGTTGTCATCAGGTTGTGGAGGGCCCTGAGCGTCTGACTAAGAGGACTGGAGATTATCGTAGAAACATTCAAGAGATCTTAAAGGTTTTGAGTATGGAAGCTGCAGAATGCAAGGGAGTTTAGGGAAGGAGAATATTGGAGCAGGTCATAGGATAGGTTGGGATGGGACAACTTGGAGATGTTGACGCCCCATGGAAGGTATTTGGACAGAGATTGAAGAGAGAGGTAAGAAGAGCCTCAATGAGGGTGATATCAGTAAGGGAGATGAAGGGGGTGTTTTAATACACTCAAGTTGGTGCCATCAACATGTATAGATATTATACACACTAACAAGTAGATTAAGTAAAGTAAATATCTGTTAATAGTAGAAAGTGAAGGTTAAAGCATAAATAGGTGATTGGGAGGGCAGTAGTTCTAAGTTCATGTTCTAGCTGGTCAGCTCTTTGAAGAATCTGAGGTGGCTTCAAGGTCCTGTCATGGGTCATGTATTTATGAAGAACTTAAAACACTAAGACGAAATTGGAAAGGCAAATGCTCTTGTTATTTTGCAAGTGCTAGCATTAATCATGGGCATTTTGGTCTGCACTCATTGGGTAACAATACTGTCTCACAGGTCACTTCACTTCAGCATCTCAGAAAAGAAATTTGTCTGCAGAATGCTGGACTATTTTCTCTTAGGATTTGACATTGGAGAATGATTCAAATAGGTACAAGGCAATGTGTCAGCTCACTTGCCATCTGATTGTGCTTGCAATAATATTAGAAACAAAACTGAAGGCCATCTAGTGAAAAAATGTTTTCGAGAAAGCAAGCGAGTTTTTTTCTTTAATGTAAAACAAAAAACAACACTAATAAACTACTAGACATGCTGAAACAATTTTTAAGCAATATTATTTTTAAAAATTATTGTTTTTAAGGCCCATCAGTTTTGACAAGTTGAAATAAAGTTGTTTGGGAAAATGCAATTTTTAAAATAACAGATTATATCAAGGGCATCAAAAGGGAAAAAAAGTATGTCTCAGGAAAAACCTTAACACACTTTAATATTATATTTGCCTTTGAGATGACTTGGTTATTTTCCAATAATATCACATTATTGATCAATTTTACCTGCATACCCAAAATAGTGACTGTCACCAGAAATGAGGAATGAGGAAATCATAGGAAAGAAATTATTCAAGCCTTTTTCAAAGTACTGGGAGCACTTGGGTAATTAAAATTTTCTAACTTGCTCCCATTTCCAGAAAAAGAGAGATACTGAAAAGAAATAGAAAGTATGCTTTATTGCAAAGGAGGTTCCTATGTCTAAAAAGAAAACTGTTACAGTCCAACTTCAAATTTACAAAAAAAAAGAATCAGAAATGAATGAGACAATCAGTGTTTGTACTTTTAGTAGGGATGGGGTTTCACCGTGTTGGCCAGGCTGGTCTCAAACTCCTGACCTCAAGTAATCCACCCATGTCTGTCTCCCAAAGTATTGGGATTACAGGCCTGAGCCATTGTGCCAGGCAGAATTTGAGCTTCTTGACAACTGGAACTTGGTCTAATTCATCATTGCTGTGTGTCCAGGATGTGTAGCAATGTGTGTCATGTAGTAGCTGCTGAATTATTTTGTTGCAATCATGAATTTACTATGATAAATTATATGCACCAGTCACTATACTAGAAATAGTTGTTACTTTCATTCTGGTAACAACTCTGGGGAGAAGATAGAGATATCCTTATTTAACAGTAAAGCAACAGACTCATAGAGACTGGTAGTATATGGCAGAGCTGGGTTTATCTGAGTCCACACAGTTTCCCCAACAGAAACCGATAAATTGAACTACAATTTTCAACATTTTCACCTTTTACCGAATACATGTTGTCTTTTCCTAGGTGAACACTAAAGGACCTACTACAAAGGACCCCAAGTTACCATCATCTATTTGCCAGTACAAAGAACTAGGACCCTGGGGTCCATTTTGTATCCAGGCAATAGTTCTGATTATAGTTTTATTGCTAATCCCTTGTAGTTCTTTATTGGTCTTCTATGCATGAATGAGACAAAATCTGAATGGTGCTTACTAAAGGGCTCTCTGCCATGTACCTGTAAAGTTGTTCTGAACCAATGTTTTAAAATCATTTATGCTTTCCCATTGACCATACTCCAAGTATACTTTATTTTAATCTTGGATTGATCTATCTTTGGCAGTGGCTCATTGTCCTAGCTTTAATCTTCCCTGCCTGACACATTCCCTTCTAGAAGATTCTGTATTAATTGATTGATGACAGACAAACTTCTAGATGACCTAAGAGAGCTTGGATATTTTGAATAAACCTTCACAATTTATCAGGGAATGAAAATGAAAGCACCCATTAGGTGCCAAAAATGTTTAACAAGTGTGGGGAATCGGGAACTCTCATGTAGTGTTAAGGGGGACGTAACTTTGAGCAACCATTTCGAGGAATAAGTTGGTCATCTCTAGTTAAAGTAAAGATGTACCTTTCATGAAACCTAGCAACTTCACATCTATAAGGTGCTCTAGTGAAGCCCCTACATACAGGAGGACATGTACAAGGATGTTCACTCCAGAGAAAAATGAAACAACCTAAATGGCCTGTTGTGGCAGGATGGATGGACAGATGTCATGGTATAGAAAAATAAGATAGAGAAGGTCGGGCATGGTGGCTCACGCCTGCAATCCCAGCACTTTGGGAGGCCGAGGCGGGTGGATCACTTGAGGTCAGGAGTTCAAGATCCTCCCTGACTAATATGGTGAAACCCCATCACTACTAAAATTATAAAACTTAGCCGAGCATAGTGGCAGGAGCCTGTAATTCCAGCTACTCGGGAGGCTGAGGCAGGAGGATCACTTGAACCCAGGAAGTGGAGGTTGCAGTGAGCTGAGATCGCACCACGGCACTCCAGCCTGAGTGACAGAGTGAGACTCCATCTCAAAAAAATAAAATAAAATAAAAACAAGATAGAGAATGATAAATACAATGTTATACCATATATGTACAATTATAAACACATGAAATAATAGCACATAATATATGTTGGGATAGATGCATATAGTAAAAGTATAGAAAACATGTACAGGAAGAACATACCAATTTCAGAATAGAAATAACCTCTGAGAAATTAGGGAAGAAAGTGGAAGCCAAGGATGTAGACAAGGAACATCAAATATGTCTATAACATTTAATTTCCTTTTTAAAAGCCTGAGGAAATATGACATTTGTTATATTCAGGGAGTATGTACATAACTATTTGATATTTTATCCTGTATGTCTTTCTTTTGTTTGTGATGCTTTTCAAAACTTTTTTTTTTAAGGAACAAGTATTCTGTTAATATACTCAAAATAAAAATAATGTCTTAGTTTGTTGGTTTACCACTTTTGAAAGTTCAGATTTGTTAAGTTTTCTCAATAGAGGCAAATCTATATTATTTCAAAACAAGGCCACAGTGAGATGTTGATGGTGGCAATATGAATATGCAAACACGTATGTCTTTCTAGGAAGGTGCTTATGATTTATTGAAAGAGCTGTATCTTCTACCCTAAAACTCAGCTGCTTCCTAGGGGGCTGCTAAGAACCACCTGCTGATGACCAGCATCTCGATTTTGGGATTGGTTAGTGACTCCTAATCCTCCTGTTCACACTTACCAAGGAATAGCTCTTCATGGATGAATGAATGAAGAGTTGACCATATGTCTGGCCTATTGTTGAGGCAGAAATTGCCACACTGTCATAAAGTACTACTTATGCATTTTGGTGGGTCCTCCTTCATTATAAAGTCTTTCTGGGCCAGGCGTGGTGGCTCACACCTATAATCCCAGACTTTGGGAGGCCAAGGTGGAAGATCACTTGAGGCCTGGAATTTGGGACCAGCCTGGACAACATAGCAAGACCCCATTCTGAAAAGAAAAAAGGAAAAAAATTATAAAAATAAAATCAAGTTTTTCTGTTTGTTTTGTTTTGTTTTGCTAGCCAGCTCCTAATGCTCAGTTACTGTTTGTTAAGAGTTAACTTCACATCTGGATCTGGTCAGCCCCTGGCCAAGTGCAAAAGCCAATAGTGAACCAAAGAGTATCACGGCAAGGGAGGCAGACATCACCAAAGACTGGATTTTGTCAGACCATAAATAAAACTGTCACCGCAAACACCACAGACGAAACCAGAATCGTTCAATTCCACCTTGCTCTTCGTCTACTAAAACACGTCTTTCCTCTGATTTCCATACCCTGTGAATATACACATTTCCAGTCACTTAGTTTCAAAACCTCAATCATTTTGCATTCCTTTGGAATCATTCCTTAGCATCCAGTCAGTCCCTCAGCCTTGGTGATTTTTTTGTTCCTGTCACTCTCCTTTGCTGATGTCTCTTCTTTCTTCTTGGCTCCCATCATCACCCACCACTACTCTGATTCAAGCTCTCACACCATCTTACACCTGGACTGTTGCAAGGGTGATTTCTGTGCTGTTTCTTTCCTTCTTGCAATTTAGTTTGCTTGCTTCCTCCTCTGAATTCCTCTATCAAATACCATACAATGTTATTGTGAGAAAAAAAAAAAAAGCTCATAGCAGTCTGAATTCTGTGAGGTATGCAATATGGGACTTCATGCCCCCTTCCATGCCTGGGGGCAATTGTTTAAAGTCATTTTAAAGGCTGGGTGTGGTGGCTCACACCTGTAATCCCAGCACTTTGGGTGGCCAAGGCCAGTGGATCGCCTGAGGTCAGGACTTCAATACCAGCCTGGCCAACATGGCAAAACCCCATCTCTATTAAAAATACAAAAATTAGCTGGGTGTGGTGTTAATTTTTGTGTTTTTACAGGTGGGTGCCTGTAATCCCAGCTACTCAGGAAGCTGAGGCAGGAGAATCACTTGAACCCGGGAGCCAGAGGTTGCGGTGAGCCGAGATCGCGCCATTGCACTCCAGCCTGGGCAAGAAGAGTAAAACTCCGTCTCTAAATAAATAAATAGTCATTTTATTCCTGACAGCTGCTTCACCCATTATCTTCATGTTCCTGAAATTTGTGATACAAAGAGCAATGCATAGCCAATCAATAGCTTATGTTATTTTAATGTAATTCCTAGTAAACAACTTAGGAACTGCCTCTTCCTTTAAAAGCCTACCTATAACTGCTGCTAATTGGGGCGTATATTCAGGGCAACTTGAGTCTATGCTTCTGTGTTGAAATCCTCAAGCTTAGCCCAAATAAACTCTCTGCTTATATTAATTCTGCCTCAGCTTTTTCCTTTTTCTTTTTTGAGATAGGGTTTCACTCCGTTGCCCTGGCATGATCACGGCTCACTGAAGGCTTGACTTCCCAGGCTCAGGTGATTCTCCTGCCTCAGCCTCCTGCGTAACTGGAACTACAGGTGTGTGCCATCGCACATGGCTAATTTTTCTTTTTTCTTTTTTTTGTAGTTTTTTATGGAGACGGGGTTTCACCATGTTGCCCAGGCTGGTCTCAAAATCCTGGGCTCAAGTGATCCTCCTGCCTCAACCTCCCAAAGTGCTGGAATTACAGGCATGAGCCACGGCGCCTGGTCAGCTTCTTCCTTTTAGGTCAGCAATTGGTACTCTCCTTTTGTTAGCAGTGGCAAATGTGAATGGGATTGCAGCAACCTCAATTCTTGCCTCCTCAGAGGAAAGAATTCGACTGAGGGGCATAAGGCAGAGGGAGAGATCGAGGCAAGTTTTAGAGCAGGAGTGAAAGTTTATTAAAAAGTTTTAGAGTAGGAAAGGAAATATGTAAAGTACACTTGGAAGAAGGGCAAGCAGACAACTTGAGAGTTCAAGTGCATGATTTGACCTTTGACTTGGGGTTTTATACATTGACATGCTTTCAGGAGGTCGCGTCCCTTCTCCCATGATTCTTCCCTTGGGGTTGGCTGTCCACATGCACAGTGGCCTGTCAACATTTGGGAGGGGCTGCAGGCACAGTGTGTTTACTGCAATTGTGCACAGGATCACTTGAGGCACTTTTCCCTTACCAATTGAGTGTTCCTAAAAGAAGGTCATACACCAATTAACTGCCATTTTGCCTCAGAGTGCACATGCTTGAGCCCACTCACCCAACTCCTGAGATCTTATTGGGATGCTGCTGATCACCAGCTTCAGGGTTTTTCTATCTCTTGGGAGACTCCCTTGGCTGCAACCGATTATTATTTTAGAGAGACAGTGTAACAACTGCCTGAGCATCACCTGATGATCACCTGACATTCTTGGTGTGAGTTGGGGGGCCCTCTCCTGCCTGCTCATGTCTGACTAACTACCTACTATAACACTTTGAGTCTTTAGCAAATACTACCTTAGTTGCTATTTATGTTTCTATTGTTTCCTTGATTAAAAAAAAAAAAAAAAAAAGCATCTGGAGTTCCCAGATTTTGCTTTTATTTCCCACAATAGTAGACAAAACAAGTAACCTTAAAGGGTCCAAAACAGCAGTGCGGGAAGTTACAGCTGTTGAAAGCCTGCTGATTTTCTGTTGGCCTAAAAGAAAGAAGCGGAGGCAAAAATTAATATAGATAGTTTATTTGGGCCAATAAATTTATTTGAGGACTGCAGCTTGGGACACACTTCCGAGTTGCCTTGGGCAGCGCTCCAAAAAACAAAAGAGAAGCTCAAGTTTTTTTTTTTTTTTTTTTTTTTTGAGATGGAGTCTCGCTCTGTCCCCCAGACTGGAGCGCAGTAGTGCGATCTCCGCTCACTACAAGCTGCGCCTTCCGGGTTCATGCCATTATCCTGTCTCAGCCTCCTGAGTAGCTGGGACTACAGATGCCTGCCACCATGCGCAGCTAAATTTTGTATTTTTAGTAGAGATGGGGTTTCACCGTGTTAGCCAGAATGGTTTCAATCTCCTGACCTTGTGATCTGCCTGCCTTGGCCTCCCAAAGTGCTGGGATTACAGGCTTGAGCCACCGTGCCCGGCCAAGAAGCTCAAGTTTTTAAAGAAAAAGATGAATCAGGAAAGGGAGTGATTATAAAAGTTGTTCTTTCAGAATTCTCATTGGTTTACGGAAGTAACATTGGTTAGTGATGGGCAATACGTTGTAGAACTGTACAATGTGTGGCTTTTTTTATGGCTACTTGGTATCAGTCTGGAGCCCACAAAGCATATTTGGTTCAAGAGATAATTATGTAGCTCAAAGAAGAGAGAGACATGAATGCTGTTACTTTTTTTTTTTTTTTTTTTTTTGACACAGTTTCACTCTGTTGCCCAGGCTGGAGTACAGTGATGCCAGCTTGGCTCACTACACCCTCCGCCTCCCTGGTTCAAGCGATTCTCCTGTCTCAGCCTCCCAGGTAGCTGGGATTATAGGCACTCACCACCACACCCGGCTAATTTTTGTATTATTAGTAGAGATGGGATTTCTCTATGTTGGCCAGGCTGGTCTCGAGCTCCTGGCCTCAAGTGATCTACCCGCCTTGGCCTCCCAAACTGCTGGGATTACAGGCGTGAGCCACCGCGCCAGCCCTGTTATATTTTAAATACCTCTCTGGGCCTGATAATTTAAATTTAAAAAAATTTAAATCCCTCAGATTAAAAAGTTTTCTTTCTCACTTCTGTGAGTAGAATTCTAAACTAGTATTTTCTTCCTAGAGACTTTGAGAGTCTAAAAATTGAGAGGTTTCATGGAGTTGGAATTTGAACTTTATCCAGCATTCAGTAGGTGCTCAACAAAGATTTGACAGTAAATAGATCTGTTTGGGTCTTGACAAGTGATGACATCAACAAAAAGTATCTGCCTACTGCATATAGAGATTATCATTTGATCTCTGTAGTTTGTAAGCCAGGTTCAGTAAAAACAATTGGTTTGAAAAAGCTTTTCATTTTCCTAAGATGTCTGTATTCGAAGCATGTTGGCGTGTCGGAGTTTTTATTTTATCAGGTCACATGTTAGATATTTTTGTGAGAATTTAATACGAACAAAGACCACATATACAGCACAAGGACGGTGGTGTTGAGATGTAAGACAGGAACCTCCCGCTGATCAGCCACAAGGCCCTTTGGGGGAGGGGAGGCACCACAGTCACCAGAGAAACCCTGCTTCATGTTCTGTCATTTTAAACTCTTCATGTTTATTGTTAGAGTTCACATAACTCTCAGCTCTTCTTCTCACTCAAAGTTCTACATGTTGTGTAGCAGTGTTGCTTTAAGTTATTTTAAAACAAATTTAAACTGTTTTCACTTTGAGAGTGAATTCTACAATTTCTTGAAAGAACTGAAGACATTCTGGGAGGTAAAATTAAACAAAATAGAACAGATTTAGTCACTTATCTTTTGCAAACTGTAATGCTAACTTGAAGTGTCCTTTAAAATGTGGTATATTAAGCTCTTCTGGATGTCTGGAGTTTATATCTTCTCAGGAAACCAGTTAATTAGTATAAACTTGAGGCCTAGAACAATGCTTCATTGAAACTATGAGGTGTGCTTTAAAAACAGACAAAAAAAGCATTATGCTGGAAATGCTATAGAAAGTATTCATGCACCAGGTGACAGTTCCCTTTCAATAAGCAGTAAAATCTTTGATCGATATTTTGAAAATCTGGTCCCAATTAATATGCAGTTCCTTTTCAGGATCACCAAAGATTTAGCTGGCATTTAGCATTCCCATGGGCCCAGAAAACCCATGCTTCCTTTGATTTTCTTTCTAATTTTTACACTAACTTATTTGTAAACAAATGACAAATAATGCTTTTAAATGTTACATGGCTTTTATATTCTTTATTCTGTTTTCAGCATTATTAGAAATTTTTCTTATTCTGCTACTTAAGTTAGTGCTTCTCTGCGGTAATATAATTTTCAATAGAATTCAACTAACACTGAATATCCACTCTGTTTCAAGGTCTTGGTCAGTTTTAGAGTAATTAGCCTCAAAAATTAGGTTTTGGATTTTTTTTTTTTCTTTTTTTTGAGACAGAGTCTTGCTCTGTCATCCAGGCTAGAGTGCAGTGGCATGATCTTGGCTCACTGCAACCTCTGCTTCCTGGGTTCAAGCAATTCTCCTGCCTTAGCCTCCCGAGTAGCTGGGATTACAGGTGTGTGCCACCACCCCTGGCTAATTTTTGTTTTTTTTAGTAGAGACGGGGATTTCACCATCTTGACCAGGCTGGTCTCGAACTCCTGACCTCGTGATCCACCTGCCTTGGCCTCCTAAAGCGGTGGGATTACAGGCGTGAGCCACCACACCCAGCCAGGTTTTGGATTTTTAAATGAGATATACTGGCATGCTTGGCTATGTACAGTGGTTTATTCGCTAAATAAATACAACTTTTCTATTGAATTCAGCTATGTATAGTGACAGCCTGGCATTAATGCTACAAAGTTAGTGTTATGAAATCTAGAAGATTTCTGAAGAACAAAAGTGTTTTATGCTACCAAAAATTGCATATAGGGTAGTGGTGGTGGAGTGAGAGATAATGTGTATGATTTTTCAAGAACTCTTCCAAAATGGTTCAGTGATTGCATAAACCTTTTCAATGCATGCTCCATTTATTTATTTATCTATTTCTTTCTTTCTTTATTTTTGGAGACAGAGTCTCACTCTGTTACCCATGCTGGAGAGCAGTGGCCCGATCTTGGCTCACTGCAACCTCTGCCTCCCGGGTTAAAGCGAGACTAGCCTGGCCAACATAGCAAAATCCCTGTGGCCACGTGCCACCATGCCCAGCTAAATTTTGTACTTTTAGTGGAGACAGGGTTTCACCATGTTGGCCAGGCTGGTCTCGAACTCCTGACCTCAGGTCATCTGCCTACCTTGGCCTCCCAAAGTGCTGGGATTACAGGCGTGAGCCACCGAGCCCGGCCTTTTTTTTTTTTTTTGAGACTGAGTCTTGCTCTGTGGCCCAGGCTGGGGTGCAAAGGCATGATCTTGGCTCCCAAGTAGCTGAGACTACAGGTGCACACCACCATGCCTGGCTAATTCTTTGTATTTTCAGCAGAGATGGGGATAACATGACCTCAGGTTATCCACCTACCTCGGCCTCCCAAAATGCTAGGATTACAGGCGTGAGCCGCCGCGCGCAGCCAATGCTTGGTACCTTGAAACCCACTTCCTCCCTTGAGCAAAATAACCCACAATAGGAACAATGGTTTTCTTTGTTTTTGCTGTCTTCTTATTCCTTGTTACAGATCTTGAGACAAAGCAATTAAAGGTTTTGTTCTGTATATATTTTTTTAATTAGGTTTTGAATTCCACTTGTGTTTACTTCTCTTGCTTTAGTTGCTTAGTCCCTTTAAAAATCCCCAGGATCTAGTGGCCAAGGACCACAAAGGAAAGAGGTCAAATTCCTCCTTTCTTCCTCCCTATAATCTCATACTGGGAGGAACTGATTCTTCTCCTATGATGCCTCTAACAGGCTTCGTTGATACCTCAGATGAAAGAGTCCTATTTTAGGAAAATTTTTTGAAAGTAAGAAAGAAAGAGGAAAAGGAAAGACGCAAACTTGAGCTGGTATATAAAATGACTACTTTCAGGTAATTTTCATTTCTTCCCCAAAGAGTTCTCAGGTCTCCATGACTTGGAATGCTTCATAAATCATCTGTTGTTCTGATTTTACAGCTCTTCAGTTTTATTCATGGCTCTATACTCAATGCCTTGCATATAGTAGGCACCCAGTGAATATTTTTCAAATCAATGAATAGTTAACTCTAATCTCAGTTCTCTCCAAAATTAACTTATTGGTTTATCTTCTATCACTTGCCTCAAACTGAAATTGATTTCTTTCCTCTCTCAGGCTCTTTGATGCCAGCAAGGCCTGTTGGAAAGGAGAAGTTCAATAATTTCCCATATTTGGCTAATGACCAAACAGCATCTGGTTGTAACAGAGAGCTAATTCTTGGTACCTGACCTATATATGAATTAATGATCACCTACATTGCAGTATCTCCACCCAGAAAATAACAGAGCAGCAGCATAGCAGAATGATATAAAATATTAGCATGGAATCTGGAAAGAGAATCAATTCTGATGTCTCTGAGAAGGAAAAACACTGTGTAACCTCTTGGAAAGTCACTCACAGGCTTTCAGTGCAAGCGTATTCATTCCAGAGAGCCAAAAAGTTCAACTTCAAGAAAGAGTCTCATGAAACAAAATGCAACGTGAATTTAACTTCCCTAGGTGCCACCCGTTGTGGACAGGCTCTCATGGTGAGAATGATTCCAGCTAGAGAAAAGCCCTGTGGCAATAGCAGGTCATACCGCAGTGGCTCCAGTGCCAGGAACTCCAACAGGGGGCAAAAGTTATGTCAACATGTTCTGGTAGCTCCACTGTCTAGGGACCCGGGAGAAAGAGAGTGGTCAGGAAAAACACAAGCTGCATAAATAAAGGGAGAAGAATGACAGGTTATGCCTAAGAATAGAAAAAGAAATATCTCAAGGGTCATAGTGTTGTTGAGCTGAGTCTATGGTCAACAAAACATCATCGCGGGGCACAGCTGAATGCTGGCTTCTACTCATTCGCTGAGAAGAAGCGAGCTTTGACAGAATTCACTGTGCCATGTCATTTCACTATTTGGCAGTTTCTGAATTCTTTTTTTTTTTTTTTTTGAGATGGAATCTCACTCTGTCACCGAGACTAGAGTGCAGTGGCGCGATCTTGGCTCACTGCAACCTCCGCCTCCCAGGTTCAAGCAATTGTCCTCCTTCAACCTCTGGAGTAGCTGGGACTACAGGCATGCACCACCACACCCAGCTGATTTTTGTATTTTTAGTAGAGACAGGATTTCACCATGTTGACTAGGCTGGTCTTGAACTCCTGACCTCAGGTGATATGCCTGCCTTGGCCTCCCAAAGTGCTGGGATTATAGGCCTGAACCACTGTGCCCAGCCAGTTTCTGAATTATTAATGCAAGGCTCTGAGAGGGGAGTGGTCAAAATGATTACCTGTTGAAAGAAGAGAAGCAGCCACGAAGGGGTTGGAGAGGATCATTCAGCTTTTTAGCATGGAAGCGGGAGAGTTAAATGTTTACTTATGGAGAAAAGACGAGTTGGCAACAATGGTGAAATTGTGGTTTGAAATGAGCATGTGCAAAAAGCAGCTCCAATACAACAAATGAAACTCGAGTGAAGCATGGAAGGACTTGCTGTACCCTCTGCCCAGAGCTGATTCTGGAGTGGCTGGGGGTTCACTGTGCAGGCAGCCTTTTAGCCTTCCTACTGTTTCACTCTAATTCTCATGCATCCTGTATTTAAGCAGTCGCTGGACTTTTTCTGTTGTTCAGTTCTTCTACATATTGAACAATTTATTGGATATCTCCTTTATGTGGGATAATATGCTAAGTGTTGAGTAGGATTAGAGAGAAAGATTATATGTGCCCTATAGCAGCTTATGGTTCCATTTTACTCTTGCTCTAATTTTTATGCAAATCTGTGAATCCAAAAGGCCAGCTGGGTCTACATAACCTAGGTAAAATAGTAGGAGTGGGATGGAGAAAGTTATTCTATTCACCTCGACAATATTGTGGGGAATATTCATAAAAACACTGTTTACATGTTTAGTTTCACAAAAAAAGTGATTCAAAATGAAATAGCTGAATGAAGAAGGTAAGAGAAGGGAATTTGAGAAGAAAAAAGGCTCATTTTTGTAATATAAAATATTACCTATCTTAATAAAAAATTTATGTTCTTTTTACTGTTGAGCTCCGGTATAGCTATAATTCCCTAGTTAAAATATCAAGGTGGTATTCATAACGGATAAATATGTCTTGTTGTTCTAAAAGTTGTCTGTCCAGTCTTGCCACTTTTAAATCTTCTAGAGAATCACTCTCTGAGTGAGTTCAAATACTTCCTTTTATGCTGAATAAATAAACTTGCTTCCAGGTCAGGATGAGCAGATAGCTCCAAACACTAAACACTTACTGGCATTCAGTATGAGAGTCCTGGATGTGATCCCTCCAGTCAGTGGGCTAGTACATCCTGAACCTTTAAGGTGGGGGAAAAAAAGTGTACAAATTCATTATGTAGTTTTTTGTACAAGTGACATTCATTTGTATATAATATTCTGCATCTTTTCATGTATATTATACACATACCTTGCTGTCACTTAGTAAAATAACGAAACTTTTTACTCAATTAAGTGTCTTGGGGGCATCTACAGTTCAGCAGGAGGACATCAGGTCACCAGAGGTGGAATGGAGTTCAAAGAATTTTAATTTCACCCAGTTTACACTTTTGCCAGAGGGCATTCCTGAGTTCTGCCAAGGGCAGTGCTCTAAGTAGAAAGCTGTTAGAGATCCTCAGCCCAGAGGCTTAGGTCTATCCCACTAATTTTATGGGGAAGAAACTAAGGCATAAGATGGGAAGATGACGGCTGCCGGGAGGCACAGTGACTCACGCCTGTAATCCCAGCACTTTGGGAGGCTGAGGCGGGAGGATCACCTGAGGTCAGGAGTTCGAGACCAGCCTGGCCAACATGGTGAAACCCCATCTCTACTAAAAATACAAAAATTAGCCAGGCTTGGTGGCAGTCACCTGTAATCCCAGCTACTCAGGAGGCTGAGACAGGGAGAATTGCTTCAACCCTGGGAAGTGGAGGTTGTAGTGATCCAAGATCGCGCTACTGCACTCCAGCCTGGGCAACGGAGCGAGACACCATCTCAAAAAAAAAAAAAAAAAAGAAGAGCCTCCTGGTTAAATAGTTTTGTTATGCATTAGAGCTGGAAAGAGTGGTAGTTCAGCTGCTCCTGAAAGCAGATATGGCCTTGGGCAGAATCCCCCTTCACTATTCCCTAGAAGCCAAATGGGGCCCACAGATATTTCATTTAGCTTGTACTGTTCAGGCCCACACCGTGTTTCAAAATAAATTAGTTGCCAACATCTTAAAAAAAAAAAAAAAAAAAAGAAAGAAATTGGTTTCCACCTTCTCTTAAAAAACAAAACAAAACAAAACAAAAATCTGGCAAGTGGGACCCACAATTCCATGCAACAGGAATGGGCTGAGAGTGGTCAGTGACTGCCTCCTTAAATGGGACACAAACCCCAGTTCAGTCAAAGCCCCAGGACCTGCTGCCTAGGGTTGTGTGCCCTGCCTGTCTCTGCCTTGCTTTTCCCACCCAAAGCCTATGGAGCACTAGTGCTTTGGGGTTTCCTAACTCACCTCTACTGTTAGACTTACCTCTGCAGGGTCTTGCTCTGTCTCTCGAAGCCCTGATTTCTTCTAGGTGGCATCCAGCAAACTGGACAGTCTTATAGGTCCGTTAAGCCAGAGCTGGAATCTTATACCCTCAGTTGGCACTTGTTGTTCTCACAGGGGTTTTTTGGACTTACTGGAAAGCGTACGGTAGTGCAAATTTTAGACTGGAAGACAGGCCTGGTGGAGAGAGATTTTGGTACAGGTGAATCTGCCTGTTGTGTCAGCCTGGGAGATGTGCTAGCCTTTTTGAGAGTGGGGTGAGCCAGATATTTGAACCTGTAGCTAGGTGGTAGGGTGGTGGAGGAGTTACATCCCTCACCAGAGCTATTCCAGAAAAAGAGAAAGCTCTCCCACCCCCATATCCACCTCCAGTGGTTTCCCTCAAGGAACTTCCCTCAGGGCCTGGAGCTTCCACAGGCCTCTTTCCGGAGCCAGCCCAGCCATGACTGGGACTGGAGCACACGAAGAACTGCATCACAGCCACCTGATGCCAATGGGGCACCAGGCCTTCCGGCAAAGTGCCAGGCATTGCTTAGGGAAAGATGTGGCTCCTCCCTCGCCTTGCAGGTACAGCTCCAAGGTCAAACAAGACTGGAGGGCAGCCGAGGCCAGGACGTTGGCATGAGATCCTGCAGCCCAGAAAGGGAGAAAACCTGTTTACTTATAATTCTGCCTGTGCCATTCCCCCTCCCCATAACTGGCCCTATATTCATTCTGCACTGTGATCATCAGCCTGACAGATGATTTCGTTCCTAGCTTTTCCTTTTCTCTCTCTCCAAACTTATAGAGCTGTCTGGCTTTAGAAAGTGCTTAACAAGACTTGTGTTTAAACAAGAACCCTGAGAACCTTAAGGAATGATAGGCAGAGGTCAGCAACCTTCCTCAGAGTCTCCTAGTTTTTCTTCACAGCCCAGAAGATACTGTCTGAATTTAGAAAAATCTGACTATGATCCGAGAGACTACAAGAGAAAGAAAAGAGAGAGAGAGAACAGAATTTGGAAATAAGTCCATAAAGCTTGTGTGTCTTTGGCAAACATTTCTTATTTCCCTCAGTTTGCAGGAACCTGAGACTCAAGGAGCTGAATTTCAAGTCACACCAAATATTATCACCCTCTACACACATGGATTCACAGTCCAGATTTAGATCCTGAGGAAAAAGATGATAGGAAAATTAAGATCACACATTTAATGCTTAAAATCAAATGGTTGACTTGCTTAAGTGTACATTTTTTTTTTTTTTTTTTTTTGAAACAGGGTCTCACTCTGTAACCCAGGCTGGAGTGCAGTGTTGCAATCTTGGCTCACTGCAACCTGCAACCTCCACCTCCCGGGCTCAAGTGATCCTCCCGCCTCAGCCCCTTAAGTTGCTGAGATTACAGACATGAGCCACCACACTAGGCTAATTTTTGTATTTCTTGCAGAGACTAGGTTTCCCAGGCTGGTCTTGAACTCCAGAGGTCAGGCGATCCACCTGCCTCGGCCTTTCAAAGTGCTGGGATTACGGTGTGAGCCACTGTGCCTGGCCAAATGTAAACAATTTGATTCTACAGGGAAATTATTCGGTATCAAAAATTATTTTCATGAAGTCAAAGTGTATTTGTTGGGTGACTGATATGTGTACGACCTCTGCTTTAAAGGATTTCATAGCCTAACTGGTTTAAGAAGGCATGGGTTTTGGAAAGGATTCATAACAGTACAGATGTCTGCCAAACAAGGTCAGAAAGTTATAGGAGTAAGGATATTTCTTGGCAAAAAGCAGTGCTGTGAGTTTTTACAACAAAGAGTTAGATCCATCAGGGAAGGTTTTGCTGAATTTGATGTTTAAAATGTTTTACCTCTGCATAATGGCAACCCAGTGTCTGGCCAGACAGACAGGACTATATCATATTTCCAGCACCTAGAACAGGCCTGACACGTAGCAGAAGCACTCAATTTACAATTGTTGAATGAGTGAGTGAATGAATGAATTCTGGTAAAGAAAGCAGGTAGATTCCATCATTTTTAGACATTCCTTCTAGGCACACTTCCCAGCAGAACCAATGATTATGAAAGTCAAAAGCCCCCCGTGCCATTCGCCAGACATCATTCTAGGAGATGCTTCTCTGCCAGGGGAAGTCTGGAGTAGCAACTTTGCTACTTACAGCTATGTGACCCTGGGCAGGCTCCTGCACCCTTTGAGCCATTGTGCCATCATCTGTCAAGTAATACCCACTTGACAGGGTTGTGGGAACATCAAAGGAAATAATGTAGGCAAAGCTTTCAGCAAAGTGCTGAGAGGGTCATAATAAGTGGAAACTGCTTTCTAATTCGACTCATTCTAATTGGCATAAAAGAAAAGTGAACATTTACCTGCCCTAAGAGGCTTTTTAATTTAAAAAAAAATTTATTTGGTCCTTCTCTCTCCAACTTAAAAAAAAATTTTGTTCACTGGTAAAGGAAATTTTTTAGGAAAACACTAATGAAAAGCTGGGGAGCGGGGCAGGAGAGCCACTAGTGAGGCACTTAGGGGCCTCTTACTGAGGGTTCTTCCCTCTCCAGAACAGGCCAAGTGCTTCCTGACCACACCACTACATTGGAGCGGGCAGGGTTAAACCTGGTGGTGAATTTGAGCAGTATTTCTTTGGCAGCAGCGTGACAAGCCACAGTACCCTGCAAACTGCAGTTCTCCCCACCTTCTGCTATGCTGGAAGCCGGCCACTCCAGCATCTTGTTTTTGTGTATGAGCTTATCAGTAAAAAGAGATTTAAATGAACAGGCTCAAAATGGTACCTGTACAAAGTCCAGGTCAAATGTCATGTACACAACTCCTCCTCCACAAACTCCACCGTCAAGCCAGTTTGCTCCCTGACAAAGTCAGGGCACCTAGAAATTCTGCAGCAACACAAGATGAAATGGCTCACTGGAGGGGACCAAGAGGGGCTGACTTCCAGGGAGCTCCCCGGCCTGAGTGGCAGGGCTGCCCCTCTGGCATTGCAGATGGAGGCAGGAAGCTGAGGGGGCTCTGCTGGGTAGGCAGACACTCAGCCCCCAGGAAAGCCGATCTGGGGTGGTCTGAGGAATGCAGTCAGAACCTTCTGTCCCGGTCTCCTGACAGCTTCTGAACCACATAAGTCAGATGATTTTATATATATATATGCACATATAAAATATACTACATATAATCACATATGTTCAAACATATATGTATATGTTTAAAAATTAAATACATGAATAAAAGGAATGCGTATGCTTCCGTTACTTCAGTGAGAGAGTGGAATAGAACATTTATTGGGTAAGAGGAACACTGTTAGTTAGACACTCAGTTGAGGCAGTGAGGATGGTGGTTAAAATTCAAATCTTAGTTCCACCCTTTGCTAGCTGTGAGTGATTTAAATCTCTCAAAGCATCTATTTCCTCACTGTACACAGCCGACAATAATAATACCCGGTTCATAAGGGTGTGGTAAGGATTAAATGAAATAACATGTGGTAAACCCTTAGCAAGCTTAACATTATAAGCACTCAAGAAATAGCAGCAGTTATTAGTAATAACAACTCTTATCACTGTAAGGTAGGTATAGACATTTTGGGTTCTCCAGAGAAACAAAACTAATAGAGGATGTGTGTGTGTGTGTGTGTGTGTGTGTCTCTATGGAGAGAGAGAAAGAGAGAGAGAGATTTATTTTAAGGAATTGGCTCATGATTGTAGAGCCTGGCAAGTTCAAAATCTATGGAATAGGCTAGAGACCCAGGGAAGAACTAACGCTGGTATCCAGTCTGAAGGCCCATCTACTGGCAGAATGCCTTCTTGCTGGGGGTAAGTGGACACATCAGTCTTTTGTTCTATTTAAGCCTTCAACTGATTGTGTGAAGCCTGTCCATATTATGGACAACAATCTTCTTCACTCGAAGTTCACCAATTTAAATGTTAATCTCATCTAAAAACATCCTCACAGAAACATTCAGAATAATATTTGACCAAATATCTGGGTACTGTGGCCCAGCCAAATTGACGCATAAAGTTAACCAGCACAGGAGACTTGATTAGCCCCATTTTAAAGATGAGAAGCCTGAGGCTCCAAGAGATTAGACAGTTGCCCAGGGTTTACAGTCAAAAAGCTGGAATTCAAACCCTGGCATAAACCAGCACCTGGCCAGTGCTTGGCCCACAGCCGACTTAGGGTGTCCTGAATGTAATCCTTTCTTTTTTCTTTTCTTTTCTTTTCTTTTTTTTTTTTTTTTTTTTTTTTTTTTTGAGACGGAGTCTCTCTGTGTTCCCTAGGCTGGCGTGCAGTGGCATGATCTTGGCTCACTGCAACCTCCACTTCCCAGGTTCAAGTGATTCTCCTGCCTCAGCTTCTGGAGTAGCTGGGACTACAGGAGGGTGCCACCATGCCTAGCTAACTTTTTGTGTACTTTTAGTAGAGACAGGGTTTTGCCATGTTGGCCAGGCTGGTCTCAAACTCCTGAGCTCAGGTGATCTGCCTGCCTTGGCCTTTCAAAGTGCCGGGATTACAGGCGTGAACCACCACGCCTGGCGTGCTACATGTATTTCTAGCTCTAGTCTCAGCTCTTACCCCTAAACTGCATCCTGGAGGAAAGGGGCACAGGAGATTATTATTATTTTTTTTAATTGAGGACAAAGGAAGCAGGGGAAAGAAAGAAGTGGGAGAAAGTTTGGTATGTGATGACTTTGGGGGTCATCAGCTGAGTGGTGGGGGAGGTGAAGCAGAGTCGGAGTACCTGAGCAGTGGCTCTTGGTGGGGACCTGGAGAGACACAAGGGGGACAAAGAGACAAAGACAGATCTATGGCCTGATCTCAGGCACCATGTACTGGGCTGCTTTAGACCAGGTGGTAGAGACAACTTCTGAGTATGTGAGGCATTGGTGTGAGACCTGGAACAAAAAAAGCTGAGTAGGGAAGGTATCCCAGGCTAGTGCCACAGAAAACCACAAAAGCTGGAGTCTGGAAGGGCTGGGGCAGACTGAAGCTGAAGGCAGGAGCAGCATGTGCAGGACTCTGGGTTTGCTTCTAAAGAGACAGGAAGGCCTGGTGTGGTGGCTCATGCCTGTAATCCCAGCACTTTGGGAGGCCGAGATGGTGGATCACCTGAGGTCAGGAGTTAAAGACTAGCCTGGCCAACATGGTGAAACCCCACCTCTACTAAAAATACAAAAATTGGCCAGGTGTGATGGTGGGTGGTTGTAACCTCTGCTACTTGGGAGGCTGAGGCAGGAGAATTGCTTGAACCTGGGAAGCAGGAGGTTGCAGTGAGCTGAAATTGCACCACTGCACTCCAGCCTGGGTGACAGAGCAAGACTTCATCTAGAAATAAATAAATAAAGAGATGGGAAGCCACTGGAGGGTTTAGGTAGGATTGACATTATCTGGCTGCCCCACTTGCTAGCGGACTGAGTGATCAGACCCTTTGGGTTTCTTTCTTTCTTTTTTTTTGAGACAAAGTTTCACTCTTGTTGCCCAGGCTGGAGTGCAATGGCGCCATCTCAGCTCACTGCAACCTTCGCCTCCCAGTTTCAAGCAATTCTCTTGCCTCAGCCTCCCAAATAGCTGGGATTACAGGCATGCGCCACCACGCCTGGCTAATTTTTTGTATTTTTAGTAGAGACGAGATTTCACCATGTTGGCCAGGCTGGTTTAGAACTCCTGACCTCAGGTGATCCACCTGCCTAGGCCTCCCAAAGTGCTGGGATTACAGGCATGAGCCACTGCACCCAGACTGACCCTTTAGATTTCACAGCTGGCCAAGGATCCAGGCTTACTGTGGCTGCCTGGAGTCTGAAAACAGGCTCTTCTCAAATAAATACTTGAAAAGTTATTAAACTTAAAGTCTAAATATTCAATGAGGAAGCCCGGCCTTGGCATTCCCTCTGTTTTCTGCTGCCCACGCCTCTGTGGGTCTGGGCCCAATTACTGGGCAGTGTGTGAGAGGACAGCTGGCCTGGAGCAAATGACACAGGTTCAAGAAAGAAATGTTGGACCTTCTGCTGAGGGAGAGCCTTAGAGCTAAGACTGGCACTGTCCTTTCAAAAACAAAAATAAACACAAACAAAGAGAGAGCTGCATGCCTGCAGTGAAGGAACCTAAAAGTCGAATCGATTTAAATAGTGATTGATCATCTCATGATGTTTGAGAGAGGCTTCAGGGAGCAAAAATGAGATAAATACGTGTGAGGGAGACATAGAGACACCCAAAGAGATTAGAGTTCACTGTGGACAGACGGAGTCTTGCTTATCTGTAAGGAACCACAGGCTTTAGTTCTTCAAACCCAGCATTATAGGGGGAAAGAGATTCAACAGCAAAATAAGAACATGTCTGTAAATGAAAAGATTCAAGTTAAAAGAGGCCACCAATGGGGTATGTTATACAGGGGAAAGCCCATGGGTTCCTGAGTGAGGAGACTGAGCTTGAGCTGCCCCCAGACACCTCCTTTTGGGGTGATCTTAGGTGAACTGTGAAACACACAAGAGCTCCATTTTCCTTGATTATAAATTTCCCTCTGACTCCCAGAGCCACAGCCAGGTAGAGCGTGTGAAAGCCGAGGCAGGCACTGTGCTCCTGGCTTGAAATGCAAGCATCCTGAAGGGGCATGGAGAAGCAGCCTTCCCTCTCCTCTTCATGAAGACCACTCCCAGGAGGAGGCTGGGCGGGCTCCTGGGGTGGGAGGGGGCTGCTTTATGAGGATGCCTCAGTGTGAGTGGCTGAGGTCAGGGGTGAAAAAATCCCAGTTGATAAAATCCTCGATGGGCAGGACTCAAGTTCTGCAGATACCAGATTGAGAGGATTTTCCTTTGAAACATAACAAAGGTCAGTTGAAGGCAGATTAAAAACAAACATTACTCTGACAAAAGGGGTGGTGAGCATATGGATTTCACTAAGATACATCCCACTTCCTTTTATGGGAATGACATGTAATAAAATTATATATGTTATAAGATTCTTCTTGGTGATGTATAACTGTTATGGTGGGAAATTCTAGAAAACCATCTGAGGACTCAGTGATCAAATAAAACCTGGGCTAGCAGATCCCAGTTCAGAGCCCCATAAAAAATATCTTGGAACCATATATAGCATTGGACGACTGGCAGAGGGCTTTGCCCTGTGATATCTTGTCAGATCTTTATAATAACTCTATGAAGAGATTTTACTCTCCTTATTTTATAGAAGGATAAATAAAAGCTCAGAGAGGTGCCTAAAATTGCCTGTTAAATGTAGAGCCGGTTCTAAAGTCTAATTTCATTACTACAAATTTTGAGCCCGGTTCATCAGACCAGCATTAGAAATACAGATTCTATGGTCCCAAATCCCAGTGATTCTGGTTATTGGTGGGGCCGGGATTTTATTTTTTTGTTGTTGTTGGTTTTTTTTTTTTTTTTTTTTTTAAGTCCTAGGCAGCTTGGGGAATGCCTGCGTGAGATCACACAGGTTATTTATTATCTTTGATTTTAAAACGAAGAGTAAATTGGAAATAGGAATTTAATGGAGAGCTAGAAAAAGGAGCTCTGTGGCTTTGAAAGGGGAGGAAACAGGAAGCTTGCTTCTGACTAAGAGGATGGCCCAGAGCGCTTCAGGTAAACACAGTATTTGTCCTCATACATCCAGAGTCTAATGAGAATACTAGCTAACACTTCAAAGAGTTTCCTACATGCTTGGCACTATTCTAAGCACATCCATACATAATTTCATCTTACCCTCATGAGAAACTGAGTTTTTCTGTCTCCATTTTACAGATGAGGAACTTCAAACACAGTTGCTTGTTCACAGCCAACTATTTGTTCAAGGTGGCCAGTGAATACTGCGGGTCTCACTAAATGAAAGAAAATTCACCAACTGGCTGAGGGATGTTCAGACAAACAGAATGGGTCGGTGATGAGAAGATGCTGGGAAAGGCAGGACTCCCAGGGTTGAGAGCAAGAAAGACCCACAGTGCTTGCACACCTGGGGCTGCCTCCCTCCTTCCATCCCAAGAGCTGAGAAGGGGCCTCCCTCCTGTCTAGAGCTCATCCTTCCACCGTGCTCCAGTCACATGCCCTCTGTTTTTTGTTGTTGTTGTTGTTTGTTTGTTTTGTTTTGTTTTGTTTTTTTGAGGCAGAGTAGGGCTTCCCCATGATCCTCAGAGCTGACCACACCAGCACTAAGAGTTCCAGAAGCCTCACCATGTCTACCACACACACAGCCCTATAAGGGGTCTCTTCTTGGCCTCTCCACCTCCTTTCTGTACTTTATGACCCCAATGTCACTCTCTCAACCAACCTGTGGTTGAAAATTGACATACAAGGCCCTGCTCCCGGCACTCTCTATACCCCTACTTGGCTTTTTCTCTATCACATGAATCAACATCGAGCCTATGTTTTACTCTTCATTTTTTTCTTTTTTTTCCTTTCTTTTCTTTTCTTTTTTTTTTTTTTTTTAAGACAGAGTCTCACTCTGTCACCCAGGCTGGAGTGCAGTGGAGCAATCTTGGCTCACTGCAACCTCCGCCTCCTGAGTCCAAGTGATTCTCCTGCCTCGGCCTCTGGAGTAGCTAAGATTATGGGCACTCACCACCACACCTGGCTAACTTGTATTTTTAGTAGAGACGGGGTTTTGCCATGTTGGCCAGGCTGGTCTTGAACTCCTGACCTCAGGTGATCCATCTGCCTCGGCCTCCCGAAGTGCTCGGATTACAGGCATGAGCCACTGTGCCTGGCCCATTTTATTTCTTGTCAGCCATCCCAGCCCCCAGGAGAATGTGAGGCAAAGACTTGTGTTGCTTCTATTTCACCATTGTATTCTCCATGCCAGGACAGAGTGTGACATACATGAGGTGCCTTATTTGTCAGATGAATGAATGGTTTACATCATGTGACTCTGCATGTGTGGCTTCAGGTAAATTAATTGATTAAGCCAGGAATTAGCACCCTTACTCCAAGGCAGCTTCCCACTGGTTGGCCCATGTCCTGTGAGGGTGTCTGGCATGAGAGCTCTGTCATGGTGACAGGTGGAACCCATAAACCCTACTGGTAGGGAATTTGTGAGACATGAGAGGGAAGCTAATAGTAGGATGGGATTGAAGAAAGGGGCCACAGAGAAAAAGCCGCAGAAGCTGCGGCGGCACAGAGGCGGATAGCAGGGACTTTAGTCAGCAGGGACAGAAGCAATGGAAGCAGAGATAGAAAAATGATGAGTCATCCTAATGACAGAGAACTCCAGCCTGATAATCCCAGAGAATGACTCAGAAACCGGTTGAGATGCAAGGGCTGCTGCAGGGCTACTAGAGCTGCTCTTACATCTCAAACGATGTCCTGCATGTCAACAAAGCCCGGCCTGGTGGCTGGTTTGCTCGCTCTTACTTCTCTGCATATCCTAAAAGCAGCTTGCCATGAACCAAGATAGACTGAGGGGCCTCTGGCCCCTTCAACAAAGTCCCTGACAGCATGAGCCCGAGGACCAGCGTGGCCCTTGCCTGGCAGGGGCTCACAGGGACTGGGCTGCGCTGGCCCTCACCTCCCGTGGGGAAGGCACCTGCACAGGGGTGGAAGTTCTCAGGTCAGGCTAGGGCAGATGGCCTCGCTCATTCCAGGAAGCAGTGCTCAGCTGAGCAGTTTCCCTTCAAAGCGTGGCAGTGCTCATGGGAAATCTATGCAATCCCACTTTCAACGACCTTTCTCTTTAATGCTGTGCAGAGAAAAGGTCAGAGTGAGGCCTTGTTGCTAAGCCAAGTCAGCAAAAAAAATCCCGTTTGCTGTTCCGGCGTGGCCCTGGAGAGGCTCCTTTGAGGCTGCCGGGGTGAGGTGGGGGAGTCAGAAGGTGGAGTGTGTGCAGGGAGAGGAACATTGACCCTGTCCTCCCTGCTCTGGGACCTGTTTGTTACTTGGTCTACCACAGGGCCTGGCCCCCTTCCTACCTGCCTGCCAGTCATTTACTGTCCTGAGTCATTTCCCAAGAACATACTTGGAAAGCTTCCCACCTGTCCAGATACAATTTTTCAATATGCTAGTTGTGCTATTACATATATATTTTTTCTTTTATATTTTATATTTATAAATGTATATTTTTTCTTCATTTGTTTGTTTCATTTTGTTTTTTGAAATAAGAGTCTTGCTCTATTGTCCAGGCTGGAGGGCAGTGGCACAAATCGGGGCTCACTGCATTCTCAGCCTCTTGGGCTCAAGCTATCCTCCCACCTTAACCTCTCAAGTAGCTGGGACTACAGGCGCATGTCACCATGCCCAGCTAATTTTTTTATTTTTATTATGTTACAGATGGGGTCTCACTACGTTGTCCAGGCTGGTCTCAAACTCCTGGGCTCAAGTAATCCTCCTGTGTTGGCCTCCCAATGTGCTGGGATGACAGGTGTCAGTCACCGCACCCTACCACATATATTGGTTTTCATACACAGTTCCTGGCTCATAACTCCCACAGCCCTTATTACAGTAAAAAGAATATCTCTCTCTGATCTTTCCCTGCCTTCCTTTGACCTCCCCATGGCAGGACCCTGATCTGATTGTGGGTCGTGAGACCCTCATTCCGGAGAGGGTCCTGCCGTGTACCCTACAGGTAGAAATGCTGTACAGAGAGGCCGGGAAGAATCTGAACAGACAGAACAGGACTTGCTGTGTTTAGATCATACCTTTTTTTTTTTTTTTTGAGATGGAGTTTTGCTCTGTCACCAGGTTGGAGTGCGGTGGCACGATCTCAGCTCACTGTAACCTCCGCCTCCTGGGTTCAAGTGATTCTTCTGCCTCAGCCTCCCAAGTAGCTGGGACTACAGGTGTTCACCACCACACACAGCTAATTTTTGTATTTTTAGTACAGACGGGGTTTCACCATGTTGGCCAGGATGGTCTTGATCTCTTGACCTCATGATCCGGCCGCCTCGGCCTCTCAAAGTGCTGGGATGACAGGCGTGAGCCACTGCGCCTGACCAGATCATACCCTTTTTGTCCAATCACATGTGAACAAGGTTATCCATACTTCAATCATGCCTATCCAATGAAGTCTCCATCAAATGGCCCAGAAGACAGGGTTCAAGAACTTCTGGATAAGGCTGGGCATGGTGGCTCACATCTGCAATCCTAGCACTTTGGGAGGCCAAGGAGGGCAGATCACCTGAGGTCAGGAGTTCGAGACCAGCCTGGCCAACATGGTGAAACCTCTTCTCTACTAAAAATACAAAAATTAGCCAGGTATGGTAGCATATACCTGTAATCCCAGCTACTTGGGAGGCTGAGGCACAAAAATCTCTTGAACCCAGGAGGCGGAGGTTGCAGAGAGCCGAGCCGAGATCATGCCACTGCACTCCAGCCTGGGTGACAGAGCCAGACTCTGTCTCAAAAGAAAAAAGAAAAAAAAAAAAAATAAGGCTGACTGCAGTGGCTCACTCCTGTAATGCCAGCACTTTGGGAGGCCGAGGCGGGTGGATCACCTGATGCTGGGAGTTTGAGACCAGCCTGACCAACATGGAAAAACCCTATCTCTACTAAAAATACAAAATTAGCCGGGCGTGGTGGCAGGTGCCTATAATCCCAGCTAGTCAGGAGGCTGAGGCAGGATGAATTGCTTGAACTTGGGAGGCAGAGGTTGCAGTGAGCCGAGATGGTGCCATTGCACTCTAGCCTGGGAAATAAGAGCGAAACTCCGTCTCAAAACAAAACAAAACGAAGCAAAACAAAACAAAATGAAAACCTTCTGGGTAGCCAAACATGTGGAGGTTTCCGGGAGGGTGAACGGTTAACAAGAACTCATGCAAGAGCGAGGAGAGTGGCCCATCCCAACACCATGAGGACAGAAGTGCCTGCACTCCGACATTACCCTATGTATCTCTTCATCTAGTTGTTTATTTGTATCCATACAAATAATCCTATACAAATATATCCTATATCCTTAGGAATAATCCAGTAAATACAAGTAATTGTTTCCTTGAGTTCTGTGAGCTACTCTAGCAAATAAATCGCAACCAAAGACCGGGTCGTTGGAATCCCAACTTGAAGCTGGTCAGTCAGAGGTTCTGGATGCCTGGACTTGTCACTTGTGTCTGAAGAGGGAGTTGAATTTTTGGCACAGAGCCCTTGGTCTGTGGGATCTGATGCTATCTCCGGGTAGACAGTGTCAGAATTGAATTGGAGGGCACCCAGCTGGTGTCTGCTGTAGTATCGATTGCTTGCTTGTGGTGGGGGAGAATCCCCCACATTTCTTTTTTTTTTTTTTCAGACAGAGTTTCGCTCTTGTTGCCCAGGCTGGAGTGCAATGGTGCGATCTTGGCTCACTGCAACCTTCGCCTCTTGGGTTCAAGTGATTCTCCTGCCTCAGCCTCCCAAGTAGCTGGGATTATAGGCGTGCACCACCACGCCCGGCTAATTTTTTGTATTTTTAGTAGAGACGGGGTTTCACCATGGCCAGGCTGGTCTTGAATTCCTGACCTTAGGTGATCCGCCCGCCTAGGCCTCCCAGAGTGCTGGGATTACAGGCGTGAGACACTGCACCCAGCCAATCCCCCACATTTCATCACAGAAGTTTTCTGTGTTTATTGTTGTGTGGCATAACAGCAGAGGAAAACATTTTGAGTTTTTCCTACCACTAGTGCAATTCCAAAACATCTTACTTTGGTTCTGCCCAACATTGAGATTGTTGGGGGTCATTCATTCTTCTCAAATAAAAAATATTATGTCCAGATAACAAAAGCTTACTCATTCAATAAATGTTTATTAAGATTCATTAAGTGTCAGGAGCTAGACCAGATATTGAGGAAACAGCAATGACAAGAGAGAAATTCTTGCTTTTATTGAGCCTCAGTCAACAGGAAAGACAGATATTAAACAAACAATTATAAACAGGAGGAATATTTTGAAAGAGGAAGTACAAGGTATAATAGCAAGGAGCTTATAACAGAGGAAGCTGGATGCAGTGTGGGAGTCTGAAAAAACTTCCTTGAGGAGCAGACATTTCAGCTAGGCCGAGAGGATGTAGAGGGGGTATTCCAGACAGAAAACACCACAGGTCTGTAGGTCTAAAAGAGAAATAGAGAGAGCAAGAGCAAGAGAGATGTTTGAAGAAAATAGAAGTCCTGGCTGGGTGTGGTGGCTCATGCCTATAATCCCAGCACTTTGGGAGGCTGAGGCGGATGGATCACAAGGTCAGGAGTTTGAGACCATCCTGACCAACATGGTGAAACCCCGTCTCTACTAAAAATACAAAAATTAGCCAGGTGTGGTGGTGGACGCCTGTAATCACAGTCACTCAGGAGGCGGAGGCAGGAGAATCGCTTGAACCTGGGAGGCAGAGGTTGCAGTGAGCTGAGATCACGCCACTGCACTCCAGCCTGGGGATGGAGCAAGACTCCATTTCAAAAAAAAAAAAAAAAAAAGAAAACAAAATAGAAGTCCTGAATGGCTGAACTGTAGAGAGTGAGGTGGAATCAGTGAGATACATAAAATACAATTTGAGGGGAAATAGAAGAGTCTTCGCTCTTCACATCCTCCAAAATTTGGCATTTGATAGACAAATGACCTTCTCTCCTTCAACTCTACATGACAAATGTTTTTACCAGTTTAGAAACAAATAGACAAACAACCTACCATGGTCTGAATGTCTTCCATGTTCATGGTGCATCCAGAGAAAAGTTGGCCATGCAGCCTGTCACCGTGGCTAAGCTAATTGGTACGGAGAAGACACCTGACCCAGAAAAAGCCAATCTGTAGGCTGGTCAGTGACTTGTGAAAACAGCTTGCTACAAAAGCTTTGTGAAACAGAGGCAGCTTAGACTACAAACCGATTAAGAATGTCTCTCTTGGAGCATTTGAATACAAAGCATCAAAGCCAGTTAGTCAACAGCAGCAGTAACAGGAGAAACAGAGGCTGAGTCACCGACAATGTAATGGTGAAACCCTTAAGTAGGAAATCCCCAAAACCTGTGACTGAGGGTCTTCGGGTCCCAAAACACAGTTCCGTTGCCATGAGACCTGGCTGTCCCTGGATTCCCCTAAGGCCTGGTTGTGGGGTTGAGGGTCTTATCTTCCTATTTACCCACATGTCCCTACAGAAATCCTCATTTACCTCTGGATCGTGCTTCATAAAGTGGTGTTTGGGTCCTATCAGCATTCTTCATTGCTGACTGGGGCAAGTCAGTGTTAGGGCCATCTGGAGATGTGGCCTTGATGTTTTAATGAATAATGGCTCTGTACCCTCTAATAACATTCAGTACCAGGTGGAGGGAGAAAGGAAATTAATCTTGCTGAGTACCCACTATGCACAGGCAAGATATCAATTGTCCTTATAACTATCCTAAGAGGTGCAATTGACCTCATTTGACAGCCGGTAGAAGACAGAATCAAGACCCAAACTCAGGTCTTTCTCCCATCTTCCAGATTATTTTTGCTACATTGTGTTGCTTCCTTCATTCATTTAAATATATATTTATGGGCCAGGTGTGGTGGCTAAAGCCTGTAATCCCAGCACTTTGGGTCAAGGCAGGAGGATCACTTAAGGTCAGGAGTTTGAGACTAGCCTGGGCAACATAGCAAGAACCCATCTCTACAAAAATACACACACATACACACACAAACACACACTGCTCTCAAGGGGTTCTACCTTATTTACATCTTCGCTGAAAACTGCAGAATTGCTTGATAAATTGCATTGTTTTAGGAACTTTGTTTGTATCCTAACTCTTACAGAAGGCAATTATGAAGAATCAAGTAAGAAAGAAAACATTTTCATTTAGATTCAGTAGCCTCATAAAGAAACTGGAAGTCTGCTAATATGTTTTGTTTTTGTATAAACATGTTTTAATTATCTACATTTGTTATATTATGAAGTTCTATTAGCTTTAATAATTCATAAATATAATTGAAATGGGTAATTCAGAAATAGGGTTGAAATTTACCTCAAAACCATTCACTTTAAAATGAAAAGCAATGTATTTTAGTTAACTCTTCAGAATGTGCTGTGAACATTACCTAGTGGTGACTGGTTGGGTAACCCAGAAATAAGGTTGAAATATACCTCAAAACCATTCACTTTAAAATGAAAAGCGATGTGTTTTAGTTAACTCTTCAGAATGTGCTGTGAACATTACCTAGTGGTGACTGGATGCGTCTAACCATGGTCTACCCTTCCCTTTTGGAATTAGCAAATGAAAATCCCTGGATTAGATCTGGGTGTGGTTAATATGTTCACAGTAAGCACAAGAAATGAAGTGGAGGTGGGAATTTAAAGCTCAAGTTGTAGAAAGAGTGGTTCTCCATCACCCCTAAAGCACGTTAAAACAAAAATAAAAAAACCGACATACAAACAAAACCCTCTACCATTGTCCAGCTTCAAAAATCATTTTAGTAGAGTGGTGGCTTCTGTTTTAAAGGGAATGAAAAATGTATATTTTAGTCACATATTAAAATTACTACTAGCTGGGCGTGGTGGTGCATGCCTGTAGTTCTAGCTACTCAGGAGGCTGAGGAAGGAGGATTGCTTGAGCTCAGGGGTTTGAGGTTACAGTGAGCTATGATTGCACCACTGTTCTCCAGCCTGGGTAACAGAGTAAGACCCTGCCTTAAGAAAGAAAAGAAAAGAGAAAAGAAAATAAAAGAAAGAGAGAGGAAGGGAGGGAAAGAGGGAAGCAGGGAAGGAAGGAAAGAAGGAAGGAAGGAAGGAAGGGGGAGGGAGGGAGGGATACTAATATCCTTTCTCCCTCCACCTGGTACTGAATGTTATTAGAGCCATTATTCATTGAAAACATCAAGTCCACATTTCCAGACAGCCATAACACTGATTTCCCCCTCTCGGCAATGAGGAATGCTATAGGTCCCAAACACCACTTTATGCAGCTGGATCCAGAGGTGAATGAGGTTTTCTGTAGGGACACAGAAAATAAAATTACTATAAGAAATTTTAAAAAGCATTTATTTATATGAACAAAAAGAAAGAGGAACATTATTTTCACATACCCATCCAGGGTGCAGAAGTGAGAGTGTCTCAGTGGGAACAGTGAAAACTTGTTTTATGCAAAAATTTTAATCAAACACAATTACTGCCAACTAATCAAAAGTGGCTTTCAGCCTCATTGACTAAAATGATTGTTTGAGATTCAGCTATCATGTCCACATTCCAGGCAGCCTGACCTTTCTGGAAGTTATACATGACATTTCTATTTACATCCCCTTTGCCAGAACTTAGGCACATGGCTACTTCTGTCTGTGGCTATGTGGCTAGAAATAGGAAGTCTATTACTAAAAAAGAAGAAAACAGATACAGGGGCCACTAGCAATGGCAGTTAGTGTCCTCAGGGGTTGGATGATATAAATATTCAGGAGGAAATGCTTTTTAAAATTAAACTATAATAATGATAATGACTTTCCCAAAAAGGTCAAGTGACTCTCATTTATTACTCTAGGGCATAACATTGCCATTGGTCAGAGTGGAGAATAATTTCCCAAAGAGAAGCAATGCTTAGCAGGAGACAGAGAGGAATGGATTTTCAGAACAGAGCAGGGGCTCAGGTCTGACTGGCTGCTGTCGATGGTCAGACAGAAGAAACTTTGCCTTCTCTGCAGCAGTGGTTCCTAGCACCAGCAGCTCAGGTCACCTGTTTCTTATCTCTTGGAATCAGGACAAATCATGAGTTTTGATGATTTGAAACTTGAACTCTGGATATTTAAAGGAGCCTGTAGTGTTTTTAAACCAAATGATCATATTAGGTTAAGAAAATTACTGAATTTGCTGTACATCAACCTTGGGGGTAAGCTAGAGCTATGTATTTTATATGATAGATTTGATTCCATTAAAAATAAGACAATTGGTCAGAAATAAAATTACACCTTCAGTTGTTAGTGAAAAGGGGCTTTTAAATGAATCTTACTTTTCCCCAGATTAAACTATAATTTGAAAATGGATTCATTCATTTTATTTGCTCATTCACTAGGTCAAGCATTGATTGGGTATCTCTGAGTACTTAATGGATGTACAGAGATGACCTAAAAAGGCTTGATTCTTGGCTGGGCGTGGTGGCTCACGCCTATAATCCCAGCACTTTGGGAGGCCCAGTGGGGTGGATCACCTGAGGTCAGGAGTTCAAAACCAGCCTGGCCAACATGGTGAAACCCTGTCTGTACTAAAAATACAAAAATTAGCCAGGCATGGCGGCGGGTGCCTGTAATCCCAGCTACTCAGGAGGCTGAGGCACAAGAATCGCTTGAACCTGGGAGGCAGAGGTTGCAGTGAGCCAAGATCGCACCATTGCACTCCAGCCTGGATGACAGAGCAAGACTCTGTCTCAAAAAAACCAAAAAACAAAAAAAAAGTTTGATTCTTTTATTTTCAATTATTACTTTTTTTTCTTTTTTAACAGAGATGAGGTCTCACTATGTTGCCCAGGCTGGTGTTGAACTCCTGGACTCCAATAATCCTCCTGCCTCAACTTCCCAAAGTGCTGAAATTAGAGGCACACCATACCTGGCAGCTTGATTCTTTTGAAATCAATTTTTATTGATTTGCAGTTGTCCGTGGTTTCTAGTGACAGTATAAGTTTCTTGGCTTTTTATTCGGCTGTGAAGGCAGTGTAATGGAAAGAACATTTAGTCTGGGGTGTTTTCCAAGACCCACAACCAAATCTCTGTGAACATTAAATGAATATCCTAAAATTCAATTCAATTCTGACAATAACTACTGTCAACTGAGAATGACGAGGCCCATACATGTGAAAAGGAGAGTTTTCTTTCTCATAAAGCATTGCAGCCTGCAGAGTGACAGGCTGGGAAGTGTAGATGCTGGCCAGAAGCCAGAAACAGATGCATCAAGGGAGTGGCAAAGGGCACAGGAATTTATACTGAGCGGGCTGGCCAAATATGCATATTCAATAAGCTATAGCAGGAGTTGTGAATATTTATGAAAGGAGAAACATGAGCTTCATGCCCCTTCGTGCGTCCCGTGTACAAAAACGGTGGTGATAGCATTATCTGAGGGTAGAGTTTTTGGCCCTCTGACCTCAAAAGATGAAGCAGGGGGCACAGAAACCCCTACTGCACATTCTTTGTAGACTGGCCAGAACCGCTCCATGGTCAGTGGCCTCTTATCATGGGGGGCAGCCTCACATGGTTGGTTGATATGAGAGCCTTTTGAAAGGGCTGGTTTCTGTTAAGCCCTTAGGCAAGAAAACCTTATCATGCTTAGCTAGGGAGAGGGCATAATAAGGTGTGTCCAACCTCCTATCCCACCATGACCCAGAACTCAGTTTTCAACCTTACTATGGGGTCTCTTTAACCAAGAGAGGGTCTGTTTAATCCGTTGGGCAGTTTAGGATTTTATTTTTATTTCTCGCTGCCCAAAGCTATTACTAGCATAGACACCACAGGTTAAGGACTCAGTCCCACAAGGCTCCTCCCACTTCACATATCAATTACAAGTCTCAGGTTCTGGCACTTCTGGCTGTCCTTGCTACAAATCAAGAGCTACTGTAACCGCCCCCCGCCACCCCTCCCCACCCTGATTTGATAATTTGAAATAATGGCTCACAGAACTTAGGGATACCTTATTTATGTTTATCAGTTTGTTATAAAGGCTGCAACTCAGGAAGTCAAATAGAAGAGACGCATAGGGCGAGGTGTGGGGATCAGGGAAAGCTCTCTCCAGACACACCACCCTCCTAACACCTCAATGTATTCACCAACCCAGAAGAGCATCAAATCTCATTGCTCAAGAGTTGTTTGTTTTTTTCCTTGAGACAGAGTCTTACTCTGTCGCCCAGGCTGGAGTGCAGTGGCACGATCTTGGCTCACTGCAACCGCCACCTCCCAGGTTCAAGCAGTTCTCCTGCCTTAGCCTCCTGAGTAGCTGGGATTACAGGCGAGCACCACCACGCCCCGCTAATTTTTTGTATTTTTAGTAGAGATGGGGTTTCACCATGTTGGTCAGGCTAGTCTGGAACTCCTGACCTCGTGATCCGCCTGCCTCAGCTCCCAAAGTGCTGGGATTACTGGCGTGAGCCACCACACCCGGTCAAGAGTTGTTTTTTTAAAAAAATAGAGTTTACTCTCCAGCATTGCCCTTCCTTTCCTGGAGGTCAGTGAGTGGGGCTAATAGTTTCAACCCTCTAATCACCTGGTCTTTTTGATGACCAGCCCCATCCTGAGGCTACCTATGGGCCCTGCCCTAAGTCACTCATTTAGTGACTTAAGCTGAGATGTGATCAAATTGCTCCTTACGAATAGCAAGACACTCTTATCTCTTAGGAAATGGCAGGATTTTTTTTTTTTTTTTTTTTTGAGATGGAGTCTTGCTCGGTCGCCCAGGTCGGAGTGCAGTGGCATGATCTCGGCTCACTGCAACCTCCGCCTCCTGGGTTCAAGCGATTCTTCTGCCTCAATTCCTCCAGTTGTTGGGATTACAGGCATGCGCCACCATGCCCAGCTAAATTCTGTATTTTTTTTTTTTTTAGAAAGAGTTTTGCTCTTTTTGCCTAGGCTGGAGTGCAATGGCGCCATCTTAGCTCACCCCAAACTCCACCTGGGTTCAAGCGATTCTCCCTGCCTCAGCCTCCCTAGTAGCTGGGATTACAGGCGCCTGCCACCATGCCCGGCTAATTTTTTGTATTTTTAATAGAGATGGGGTTTCACCATGTTGGCCAGGCTGGTCTCGAACTCCTGACCTCAGGTGATCCTTTCCCACCTCGGCCTCCACAAGTGCTGGGATTACAGGCATGAGCCACCGCACCTGGCCAATTTTTGTATTTTTATTTTTATTTTTTGAGACAGAGTTTCACTCTTGTTGCCCAGGCTGGAGTATAATGGTGTGATCTCGGCTCACTGCAACCTCAGCCTCCTGGGTTCAAGAGATTCTCCTGCCTCAGCCTCTTGAGTACATGGGATATAGCGCGCCACCATGCCTAGCTAATTTTGTATTTTTAGTAGAGACGGGGTTTCTCCACTTTGGTCAGGCTGGTCTCAAACTCCTGACCTCAGGTGATCCACCCGCTTTGGCCTCCCAAAGTGCTGAGATTGCAGGCGTGAGCCACCATGCCCGGCCAAGGAAATGTCAGGGGTTTTTAGGAGCCTTGTGCCAGGAGCCAGGGACAAAGACCAAATACACATATGGCAGTTAGGAAAACCAGAGCTCAAGTCAGCCTCCGTGTAAACTTGGACAAGTCTCTTAATCTTTTTGGGTCCTAGTTTCCTCAACCTTATCGTTTATAGTTGAGTTAGGCAAGGGGTCTAAAGTCAAATCTCTGCAGTGGCCAGGCATATGACGTAAATGAAATGATCCTGACTTCAGAAAAAAGGAGGCAGAGTCTGTTCCGCTTTCCTCTTAACTCAGGCTTAAGAAAACAACAGTGAGTAGCTGGGTGCTGTGGTTCACGCCTGTAATCCCAGCACTTTGGGAGGCGGAGGCGGGCAGATCACCTGAGGTCAGAAGTTCGAGATCAGCCTGGTCAACGTGGTGAAACCTCGTCTCTATTAAAAACACAAAAAATTAGTCAGGCGTGGTGGTGGGCACGGGTAGTCCCAGCTACCTGGGAGGCTGAGGCAGGAGAATTGCTTGAACCCAGGAGGCACAGGCTGCAGTGAGCTGAAATCACGCCACTGCACTCCAGCCTGGATGGCAGAGTGAAACTCTATCTCAAAAAAAAAGACGAAAAGAAAAACAACAGTGCAAACCTAATAATAAATGGTCACCAATGCTCTGCTTCAAAACCATAGAAGCCACAAGGAGCAGTGGGGACTAGAGTAAAGGGAAGAGGACACCTTCCAGGTGGGGCTGCCATAGCTTATCTGTAGCTAGGACTGTGGGCCCAGTGCTCCTAGGCCTTCTGAGTTTTCAACGGAATTAAGAAATACGAATTGTTTTTCCTATGTGAAATCTTCTTAAGTTTAAATTTTGGGCAACTAATTCAAAACTTAAGAAAAAATCTCTGTGCCTTTCACTCCTGCAGGAGCCAAACTAAAACAAGTGTGGTTTGTTGGGCCACCTATTTATGATTTCTAGGTGACAATGTAGTTACTAGAGCAATGCTTCTAAAACAGATTTCTGGACTCATTGAGAATGTTAGCAGGTCCAGCCTCTTGAAATCATGCACTAAGCTTTCTGAGTATGCATTTTTGAGAGGAGACCATTCATAAGTTCCATTAGTGTCTTTCTTTTCTTTTTCTTTCTTTCTTTCTTCTTCTTTTTTTTTTTTTGACAGAGTCTCACTCGGTGGCTCAGACTGGAGAGCAGTGGTGTGATCCTGGCTCACTGCAACCCCACCTCCTGGGTTCAAGCAATTCTCCTGCCTTAGCCTCCTGAGTAGCTGGTATTATGGGCACATGCCACCATGCCTGGCTAATTTTTGTATTTTTGGTAGAGACAGGGTTTCACCATGTTGGCCCAGCTGGTCTCAAACTCCTGACTTGAAGTGATCCACTCGCCTCGGCCTCCCAAAGTGCTAGTTTTACAGGTGTGAGCCACTGTGCCAGGCCCCATTAGTGTTTTAAAAGGACTAATTGGCTGGGCACGGTGGCTCACGCCTGTAATCCCAGCACTTTGGGAGCCCAAGGCGGTTGGATCACAACGTCAGGAGTTCAAGACCAGCCTGGCCAAGATGATGAAACCCCATTTCTACTAAAAATACAAAAATTAGCCGGGCATGGTGGCAGGAGCCTGTAATCCCAGCTACCTGGGAGGCTGAGGCAGGAGACTCGCCTGAACTAGGGCAGCAGAGGTTGCAGTGAGCCAAGATCGAGCCACAGCACTCCAGCCTGGGCAACAGAGTAAGACTCTGTCTCAAAACAAAAACAAAAACAAAAAAAACAAAAAAACTCATGACCAGCAAACTTTTTTTTTTTTTTTTTTAAATACCCAGCTAATTTTTGTATTTTTAGTAGAGATGGGGTTTCACTATGTTGGCCAGGCTGGTCTCGAACTCCTGACCTCATGATCTGCCCGCCTCGGCCTCCCAAAGTGCTGGGATTACAGGCATGAACCACCACACCGGGCAGCAAACTTTTTAGCCCCACCAATTGGCCTTGCGCAGCTTTTCAGCACTAACTCCAGAATGCCAAGCAATTAATGATGATGTAATTAGACACTTGGTTCATTCACTCACTCATTCATTCCACAATAGTTAGTGAGCATTTACTATGTATGAGGCATCTTCTTGGCACCGGGAATATAGAAGCAAATGAAAGAGACAAAGTCTTTATTCCCATGAAATGGACATCCTAGTGGAGGGACACAGATAATATCTATAAAAGCAAAGAAGTACATATTATGTCAGGTGATGATGAGCGCTATGCAAGTTAAAAGTCTCAGGGTGGGGCAGAGGGACATTTTAAGTAGGGTGAAGAGTAAAGGCGTCTTGGTTAAGATTTTACCTGAGTAGACAGCTAAGTAAAGGAAAAAGCCACTTAATCACCTGGAGAGAGCATTTCAGAGGAGGGGGAAGCAAAAACAAAGGCCCCTGGGCAAGTGTGTAAAGTGGTCTGTTTGTGAAGTTGCAAGGTTAACTATACCTACTAGGGGGAATACAGGGAGGTTTTCAGATTTTTTTTTATAAGACAAAGAATTCCTTCAAATTGTTTGTAATGATTTTATCTCTTTATATGATAAAGCCAAGTTTAGAAGCAGATCTTAGAAAAGAGGTCCACACCCACTAGTGGCTCCTGCTGTAAACTGGCTCCGTTGTTCCTGAGAGCTGTCTAGTAAATTTAACAGGAGCTATAAAATTGTTCACACTTGTTGACTTGGTTACTTCACTTTGTGGGATATTTCCACAAGGCAAAAGAGAGAGAAAAAAGACAACAATAAAGAAGTCTACTAAGTTCTTAGCAAGACCTTGTATAATATATTTGGAAAATTTCAAGTAATTTTAATCCTCAAAAATGGAAAGAAAGCCAGGTGCAGTGGCTTGAGACTGTAATCCCAGAACTTTGGGAGGCTGAGGCAGGAGGATTGCTTGAGGCCAGGAGTTTGAGGCCAGGAGTTCAAGGCCAGTCGGGGCAACATGGCAAGACTCTGTGTCTACAAAAAAAATTTAAAAATTAGCTGGGCATGGTGGCTCGCACCTGTAGTCCTAGCTTCTGGGGTGGCAGAGGCAAGAGGATCACTTGAGCCCAGTTAAGATTATAGTGAGCTATGATCATGTCAGTATTGCACTCTAGCCTGGGCAACAGAGCAAGACTTTGTCTCAGGAAAAAAAAAAAAAGGTAAAAATAAAAAAAAGAATTTCAATATGCTTAGATTCTATAAGACTGTTTAAATGACACATGGGGGCAATATTAATAAGTGGAAATGTATTATATGAAAAATGTAAAGTAGAAAAAAACTAAGATACAGACCTGTGTATTTATGCTGATTAAAATTGTGGAAAATGTACTGATGCATATTAAAAAGACCAAAAGAGAATTTGGAGGGATATGAAATATTTATTGTCTAGCCAGCTTTTGTCTTAGTCTGTTTTGTGCTGCTATAACAGAATACCACAGACTGGGATCATTTATAAAGAACATATTTCATTCTTACAGTTCTGGAGGCTGAGAGGTCCAAGGGACCAGCATCTGGTGAGGGTCTTCCTTGCTTCATCATTTCATGGTAGAAAGAAGAAAAGCAAGAAAGTCCAAGAGAGAGAAAGAGGGGGCTGAACTAGCTTTTATGACAAACCTACTCTTGCAATAATGAACCCACTCTTGAGATAACATTAATCCATTCATTAGGACAGAGCTCTCATGACCTAATTACCTCTTAAAGGTCCCACCTCTCAATAGTGTTGCACTGGGGGCTTATGTTTCCAACACATGAACTTTGGGGGCACAGTCAAACCATAACAGCTTCCTTTTTGGATGGAGTTGCTTACGTTCATAATGAATCTTTACTTTTTTTTTCTCTTGTTGGATTACATGGCAGATTTTTTTGTTTTGTTTTGTTTTGTTTTAAGACAGAGTCTCACTCTGTTGCCCAGGCTGGAGTGCAATGGTGCAATCTCAGCTCACTGCAACCTACGCCTCCTAGGTTCAAGTAATTCTCCTGCCTCAGCCGCTCGAGTAGCTGGGATTACAGGTGCCCGCCACCATGCCCAGCTAATTTTTGTATTTTTAGTAGAGACAGGGTTTCACCAGGTTGGCCAGGCTGGTTTCATGCGCGTCCATATGAAGAGACCACCAAACAGGATTTGTGTGAGCAACATGGCTGTTTATTTCACCTGGGTGCAGGCGGGCTGAGTCCGAAAAGAGAGTCAGCGAAGGGAGATGGATTATCATTAGTTCTTACAGGTTTTGGGGTAGGCGGTGAAGTTAACAGCAATGTTTTGCGGGAAGGGGTGGATCTCACAAAGTACATTCTCAAGGGTGGGGAGAATTACAAAGAACCTTCTTAAGGGTGGGGGAGATTACAAAGTACATTGATCAGTTAGGGTGGGGCAGGAACAAATCACAATTGTGGAATGTCATCAGTTAAGGCTATTTTTACTTCTTTTGTGGATCTTCAGTTACTTCAGGCCATCTGGGTGTATACATGTAAGTCACAGGGGATGTGATGGCTTGGCTTGGGCTCAGAGGCCTGACATTCCTGCCCTCTTATATTAATAAGAAAAATAAAACAAAATAGTGTTGAAGTGTTAGGGCGGCGAAAATTTCTGGGGGGTGGTATGGAGAGAGAATGGGCGATGTTTCTCAGGGCTGCTTCAAGCGGGATTAGGGGCGGCGTGGGAACCTAGAGTGGGAGAGATTAAGCTGAAGGAAGATCTTGTGGTAAGGAGTGATATTGTGGGGTTGTTAGAAGAAACATTTGTCATATAGAATGATTGGTGATGGCCTGGATATGGTTTTGTATGAATTGAAAAACTAAATAGAATAAGAGAAGGAGAAAAACAGGTATAAATGGTCTAAGAATTGGGAGGACCTAGAACATCTGATTAGAGAGTGCCTAAGGAGATTCAGCATAGTCCTGCCAGCAAAGATTATTTATTTACTTCAAGAGTTAAGAGTGGCAGTTTGGGGATAGTACCAGGAGATATCAGCTGTGATGGCTTGGAGAAATGGTGTAAACAAGAGCAGGGCGTGTATGAGTAGTTGAGAATGGTGAATAGGAGTATGAATAGACAGAAGATAGTAGGGATGACAAGTTTTTTTGGGGTACAGTCTAAGTTGGTCCGGTGTCTGGAATGAGACTGGGGCCTAATAAAAAGGAGCTCAAATGGGCTGTACCTTGTAGCATTCTGAGGACAGGCCTGAATTCTGAGAAGCGAAAGTGGTAAAAGTATTGTCCAGTCCTTTTTAAGTTGGTGGCTGAGCTTGGTGAGGTGTGTTTTTAAAAGACCTTTAGTCCGTTCTACTTTTCTTGAAGACGGAGGACCGTAAGGGTTATAGAGGTTTCACTGAATACTAAGAGCCTGAAAAACTGCTTGGCTGATTTGACTAATAAAGGCTGGTCTGTTTTCAGACTGTATAGAGGTGGGAAGGCTAAACTGAGGAATTGTGTCTGACAGAAGGGAAGAAATGACTGCAGTGGCCTTCTCAGACCCTGTAGGAAAGGCCTCTACTTATCTAGTGAAAGTGTCTACTTAGACTGAGAGGTATTTTAGTTTTTGTGACTCAGGGCATGTTGAGTAAGGCTAATTTGCCAGTCCTGGGCGGGGGCAAATCCTCAAGCTTGATGTGTAGGGAAGGGAGGGGGCCTGAATAATCCTTGAGGAGTAGTAGAATAGCAGATAGAATAGCAGATGGAACACTGAGAAGTTATTTCCTTGAGGATAGATTTCTACGATGGAAAGGAAATGAAAGGTTCTAAGAGGTGGGCTAGTGGCTTGTACTATAGCATAGCCTGTCTTTGCTGGTGTGTGGTGATTAGGCCTGGTGGAACTGCCATCAATAAATCAAGTGTGATCAGGGTGAGAAACAGGGAAGAAGGAAATGTGGGGTAATGGGATGAACATCATGTGGATCAGAGAGATGCAGTCATGAGGGTCAGGTGTGGTATCTGGAATAATGTGGGAGGCTGGATTGAAGTCCGGGCCAGGAACAATGGTAATTGTGGGACTTAACAAAGAGTGAGTACAGCTGAAGGAGCCAGGGAGCAGAAAGTATGTGCGTCAGGTATATGAGGAAGAAAATAGATTTTGGAAGTTATGAGAAATGCAGAGAGTGAGTTGAGCATAGTTTGTGATTTTGAGGGCCTCTAAAGGTATTAAAGCAGCGGCAGCCGCTGCACGCAGACATGAGGGCTACACTAAAACAGTAAGGTCAAGTTGTTTGGCCAGAAAGGCTGCAGGGTGCGGTCCTGGCTCTTGTGTAAGAATTCTGACTGCACTAACCATGCCTAGGAAGGAAAGGAGTTGTTGTTTTATAAGGGATTGAGGTTTGGGAGATTAATCAGACACGATCAGCAGGGAGAGCACGTGTGTTTTTATGAGAATTATGCTGAGATAGGTAACAGATGAGGATGAAATTTGGGCTTGACTGAAGTAATGGGGGCTGTCTGTGAAGCCTTGCAGCAGTACAGCCTAGGTAATTTGCTGAGCCCAATGGATGTCAGGGTCAGTCTAAGTGAAAGCAAAGAGAGACTGGGATGAAGGGTGCAAAGGAATAGTAAAGAAAGCATGTTTGAGATCCAGAACAGAATAATGGGTAGTAGAGGGAGGTATTGAGGATAGGAGAGTATATGGGTTTGGCACCATGGGGTGGATAGGCAAAACAATTTTGTTGATAAGGCGCAGATTCTGAACTAATTTGTAAGCCTTGTCTGGTTTTAGGACAGGTAAAATGGGGGAATGGTAAGGAGAGTTTATAGGTTTTAGAAGCCCATGCTGTAGCAGCCCAGTGATAACAGGCTTTAATCCTTTTAAAGTGTGCTGTGGGATGGGATATTGGCGTTGAGTGGGGTAAGGGTGATTAGGTTTTAATGGGATAGTAATGGGCATGTGATCGGTTGCCAGGGAAGGAGTAGAGATGTCCTATACTTGTGGGTTAAGGTGGGGGGATAGGAGAGGAAGACACGAAGGAGGCTTTGGGTTGGGGAGAAGGGCAGCAATGAGATGTGGCTGTAGTCCAGGAATAGTCAGGGAAGCAGATAATTTGGTTAAAATATCTCGGCCTAATAAGGGAACTGGGCAGGTGGGGATAACTAAAAAAGAGTGCATAAAAGAGTGTTGTCCAAATTGGCACCAAAGTTGGGGAGTTTTAAGAGGTTTAGAAGCCTGGCTGGCAATACCCACAACAGTTATGGAGGCAAGGGAAACAGGCCCTTGAAAAGAAGGTAATGTGGAGTGGGTAGCCTCCGTATTGACTAAGAAGGGGAAGGACTTACCCTCCACTGTGAGAGTTACCTGAAGCTCGGCATCCGTGATGGTCTAGGGGGCTTCCGAGGTGATCGGGCAGCGTCAGTCTTCAGCTGCTGAGAAGACCTGGGAAGGAGTCAGAGAGCCTTGGGCCAGAGTTCCAGGGGCTCTGGAAGTGGCTACCAGGTGAGTTGAACAGTCCGATTTTCAGTGGGGTCCCGCACAGATGGGACATGGCTTAGGAGGAATCCTGGGCTGCGGGCATTCCTTGGCTTGGTGGCTAGATTTTTGGCACTTGTAGCAAGCTCCTGGGGGAGGAGGTTCTGGAGGAACGCCTGGCTGCTGTGGTTCAGGCGTTTGGAAGTTCTTGTGTGCTGGAGATGTGGCTGGGGTTTGTCTCACAGTGGAGGCAAGGAATTGCAACTTTTTATATTATTGTACACCTTGAAGGCGAGTTTGATTAAATCCTGTTGTGGGGTTTGAGGGCCAGATTCTAATTTTTGGAGTTTTATTTAATGTCAGGAGCAGATTGGGTAATAAAATGTATATTGAGAATAAGACGGCCTTTTGACCTTTTAGGGTCTAGGGCTGTAAAGCGTCTCAGGGTTGCTGCCAAACGAGCCATGAACTGGGCTGAATTTTTATATTTGATGAAAAAGAGCCTGAACACTATCTGATTTGGGATAAAGAAAAAGGAGCATTAACCTTGACTATGCCTTTAGCTCCAGCCACCTTTTTAAGAGTAAATTGCTGGGCAGGTGAGGAAGGGCTAGTCACGGAACGAAACTGCAAGCCAGACCAGGTGTGCGGAGGGGAGGCGATAAAAAGATTACAGGGTGGAGGAGCAGAGGCTGAGGAAGAATTGGGACCTAGCTTGGCCTGGCGAGGAGGGGAGAGGTCAGATGGGTCTGCGGCAAAGGAAGATTAGAAAGACTCAGCGATGCTTGGGGTTGGGACTGAGGGGACAGGCGGGAGGGAAAGAAGGAAGATTTGGGACGAGTTGCACTGGGCACAGAGACTAGGAAGGGACTGATGTGTAGAAGAATGCCTGGACAACAGGCACCTCAGACCATTTGCCTATTTTACGACAAGAGTTATTTAGATCTTGTAGGATGGAAAAATTGAAAGTGCCGTTTTCTGGCTATTTGGAACTACTGTCGAGTTTGTATTGGGGACAAGCGGCATTGCAGAAGAAAATAAGACGCTTAGATTTTAGGTCAGGTGAGAGTTGAAGAGGTTTTAAGTTCTTAAGAATACAGGCTAAGGGAGAAGAAGGAGGAATGGAAGGTGGAAGCTTGCCCATAGTGAAGGAGGCAAGCCCAGAGAAAAGAGTAAAGACACGGAGAAGGGGTGGGGGTTTCTTGCCTTCCAGAAAAGCAGAGAAAGGGTTGGGGCACAGAAATAAGGCGTTGGGGCACAGAGATAAGAGGTCAGGGTGTGGAAATAAGGGATTGGGGGACAGAGATAAGAGGCTGGGGTGTGGAAATAAGGGATTGGGGGTTCTTGCCCTCTAGAAAAGCGGGACTTGCCACTAAGGGTGAAGGAGAAGGGGTTGAAGGGTACTTGCCTCTCCTCCAGAAAAGCAGAGAAGGGGTTGGGGTACTTGCCCCTCCCCAGAAAAGCAGAGAAGGGGTAGAGACACGGAGAGAAGGGATTGGGGTACTTGCCCCTTCCCCAGAAAAGCAGGACTTGCCGCTAAGGGTGAAGGACCAAGGCAGGCATCCCTGCGTGGTCTGACACCTTTTTTTTTATTTTTATTTTTATTATACTTTAAGTTTTAGGGTACATGTGCCCAATGTGCAAGTTAGTTACATATGTATACATGTGCCCTGCTGGTGTGCTGCACCCATTAACTCGTGATTTAGCATTAGGTATATCTCCTAATGCTATCCCTCCCCCCTCCCCCCACCCCACAACAGTCCCCAGAGTGTGATGTTCCCCTTCCTGTGTCCATGTGTTCTCATTGTTCAATTCCCATCTATGAGTGAGAACATGTGGTGTTTGGTTTTTTGTCCTTGTGATAGTTTACTGAGAATGATGATTTCCAATTTCATCCATGTCCCTACAAAGGACATGAACTCATCATTTTTTATGGCTGCATAGTATTCCGTGGTGTATATGTACTACATTTTCTTAATCCAGTCTATCATGGTTGGACATTTGGGTTGGTTCCAAGTCTTTGCTATTGTGAATAGTGCCGCAATAAACATACGTGTGCATGTGTCTTTATAGCAGCATGATTTATAGTCCTTTGGGTATATACCCAGTAATGGGATGGCTGGGTCAAATGGTATTTCTAGTTCTAGATCCCTGAGGAATCGCCACACTGACTTCCACAATGGTTGAACTAGTTTACAGTCCCACCAACAGTGTAAAAGTGTTCCTATTTCTCCACATCCTCTCCAGCACCTGTTGTTTCCTGACTTTTTAATGATTGCCATTCTAACTGGTGTGAGATGGTATCTCATTGTGGTTTTGATTTTCATTTCTCTGATGGTCAGTGATGATGAGCATTTTTTCATGTGTCTTTTGGCTGCATAAATGTCTTCTTTTGAGAAGTGTCTGTTCATGTCCTTCGCCCACTTTTTGATGGGGTTGTTTGTTTTTTTCTTGTAAATATGTTTGAGTTCATTGTAGATTCTGGATATTAGACCTTTGTCAGATGAGTAGGTTGCGAAAATTTTCTCCCATTTTGTAGGTTGCCTGTTCGCTCTGATGGTAGTTTCTTTTGCTGTGCAGAAGCTCTTTAGTTTAATTAGATCCCATTTGTCAATTTTGGCTTTTGTTGCCATTGCTTTTGGTGTTTTAGACATGAAGTCCTTGCCCATGCCTATGTCCTGAATGGTAATGCCTAGGTTTTCTTCTAGGGTTTTTATGGTTTTAGGTGTAACGTTTAAGTCTTTAATCCATCTTGAATTAATTTTTGTATAAGGTGTAAGGAAGGGATCCAGTTTCAGCTTTCTACATATGGCTAGCCAGTTTTCCCAGCACCATTTATTAAATAGGGAATCCTTTCCCCATTGCTTGTTTTTCTCAGGTTTGTCAAAGATCAGATAGTTGTAGACATGCAGCATTATTTCTGAGGGCTCTGTTCTGTTCCATTGGTCTATATCTCTGTTTTGGTACCAGTACCATGCTGTTTTGGTTACTGTAGCATTGTCGTATAGTTTGAAGTCAGATAGCGTGATGCCTCCAGCTTTGTTCTTTTGGCTTAGGATTGACTTGGCGATGTGGGCTCTTTTTTGGTTCCATATGAACTTTAAAGTAGTTTTTTCCAATTCTGTGAAGAAAGTCATTGGTAGCTTGATGGGGATGGCATTGAATCTATAAATTACATTGGGCAGTATGGCCATTTTCACGATATTGATTCTTCCTACCCATGAGCATGGAATGTTCTTCCATTTGTTTGTATCCTCTTTTATTTCATTGAGCAGTGGTTTGTTGTTCTCCTGGAAGAGGTCCTTCACGTCCCTTGTAAGTTGGATTCCTAGGTATTTTATTCCCTTTGAAGCAATTGTGAATGGGAGTTCACTCATGATTTGGCTCTCTGTTTGTCTGTTATTGGTGTATAAGAATGTTTGTGATTTTTGTACATTGATTTTGTATCCTGAGACTTTGCTGAAGTTGCTTATCAGCTTAAGGAGATTTTGGGCTGAGACAGTGGGGTTTTCTAGATATACAATCATGTCATCTGCAAACAGGGACAATTTGACTTCCTCTTTTCCTAATTGAATACCCTTTATTTCCTTCTCCTGCCTAATTGCCCTGGCCAGAATTTCCAACACTATGTTGAATAGGAATGGTGAGAGAGGGCATCCCTGTCTTGTGCCAGTTTTCAAAGGGAATGCTTCCAGTTTTTGCCCATTCAGTTGATATTGGCTGTGGGTTTGTCATAGTTAGCTCTTATTATTTTGAGATACGTCCCATCAATACCTAATTTATTGAGAGTTTTTAGCATGAAGGGTTGTTGAATTTTGTCAAAGGCCTTTTCTGCATCTATTGAGATAATCATGTGGTTTTTGTCTTTGGTTCTGTTTATATGCTGGGTTAAATTTATTGATTTGCATATATGGAACCAGCCTTCCATCCCAGGGATGAAGCCCACTTGATCATGGTGGATAAGCTTTTTGATGTGCTGCTGGATTCTGTTTGCCAGTATTTTATTGAGGATTTTTGCATCAATGTTCATCAGGGATATTGGTCTAAAATTCTCTTTTTTGGTTGTGTCGCTGCCCGGCTTTGGTATCAGGATGATGCTGGCCTCATAAAATGAGTTAGGGAGGATTCCCTCTTTTTCTATTGATTGGAATAGTTTCAGAAGGAATGGTACCAGTTCCTCTTTGTACCTCTGGTAGAATTCGGCTGTGAATCCATCTGGTCCTGGACTCTTTTTGGTTGGTAAGCTATTGATTATTGCCACAATTTCAGAGCCTATTATTGGTCTATTCAGAGATTCAACTTCTTCCTGGTTTAGTCTTGGGAGAGTGTATGTGTCGAGGAATTTATCCATTTCTTCTAGATTTTCTAGTTTATTTGCGTAGAGGTGTTTGTAGTATTCTCTGATGGTAGTTTGTATTTCTGTGGGATTGGTGGTGATATCCCCTTTATCATTTTTTATTGCATCTATTTCATTCTTCTCTTTTTTTCTTCATTAGTCTTGCTAGTGGTCTATCAATTTTGTTGATCCTTTCAAAAAACCAGCTCCTGGATTCATTAATTTTTTGAAGGGTTTTTTCTGTCTCTATTTCCTTCAGTTCTGCTCAGATTTTAGTTATTTCTTGCTTTCTGCTAGCTTTTGAATGTGTTTGCTCTTGCTTTTCTAGTTCTTTTAATTGTGATGTTAGGGTGTCAATTTTGGATCTTTCCTGCTTTCTCTTGTGGGCATTTAGTGCTATAAATTTCCCTCTACACACTGCTTTGAATGTGTCCCAGAGATTCTGGTATGTTATGTCTTTGTTCTCGTTGGTTTCAAAGAACATCTTTATTTCTGCCTTCATTTTGTTATGTACCCAGTAGTCATTCAGGAGCAGGTTGTTCAGTTTCCATGTAGTTGAGTGGTTTTGAGTGAGTTTCTTAATCCTGAGTTGTAGTTTGATTGCACTGTGGTCTGAGAGACAGTTTGTTATAATTTCTGATCTTTTACATTTGCTGAGGAGAGCTTTACTTCCAACTATGTGGTCAATTTTGGAATAGGTGTGGTGCTGAAAAAAATGTATATTCTGTTGATTTGGGGTGGAGAGTTCTGTAGATGTCTATTATGTCCACTTGGTGCACAGCTGAGTTCAATTCCTGGGTATCCTTGTTAACTTTCTGTCTCGTTGATCTGTCTAACGTTGACAGTGGGGTGTTAAAATCTCCCATTATTATTGTGTGGGAGTCTAAGTCTCTTTGTAGGTCACTCAGGACTTGCTTTATGAATCTGGGTGCTCCTGTATTGGGTGCATATATATTTAGGACAGTTAGCTCTTCTTGTTGAATTGATCCCTTTACCATTATGTAATGGCCTTCTTTGTCTCTTTTGATCTTTGTTGGTTTAAAGTCTGTTTTATCAGAGACTAGGATTGCAACCCGTGCCTTTTTTTGTTTTCCATTTGCTTGGTAGATCTTCCTCCATCCTTTTATTTTGAGCGTATGTGTGTCTCTGCATGTGAGATGGGTTTCCTGAATACAGCACACTGATGGGTCTTGAATCTTTATCCAATTTGCCAGTCTGTGTCTTTTAATTGGAGCATTTAGTCCATTTACATTTAAAGTTAATATGATTATATGTGAATTTGATCCTGTCATTATGACGTTAGCTGGTTATTTTGCTCGTTAGTTGATGCAGTTTCTTCCTAGTCTCAATGGCCTTTACATTTTGGCATGATTTTGCAGAGGCTGGTACTAGTTGTGCCTTTCCATGTTTAGTGCTTCCTTCAGGAGCTCTTTTAGGGCAGGCCTGGTGGTGACAAAATCTCTCAACATTTGCTTGTCTGTAAAGGATTTTATTTCTCCTTCAGTTATGAAGCTTAGTTTGGCTGGATATGAAATTCTGGGTTGAAAATTATTTTCTTTAAGAATGTTGAATATTGGCCCCCACTCTCTTCTGGCTTGTAGAGTTTCTGCCAAGAGATCCGCTGTTAGTCTGATGGGCTTCCCTTTGTGGGTAACCCGAGCTTTCTCTCTGGCTGCCCTTAACATTTTTTCCTTCATTTCAACTTTGGTGAATCTGGCAATTATGTTTCTTGGAGTTGCTCTTCTCGAGGAGTATCTTTGTGGTGTTCTCTGTATTTCCTGTGTCTGAATGTTGGCCTGCCTTGCTAGATTGGGGAAGTTCTCCTGGATAATATCCTGCAGAGTGTTTTCCAACTTGGTTCCATTCTCCTCGTCACTTTCAGGTACACCAATCAGACGTAGATTTGGTCTTTTCACATAGTCCCATATTTCTTGGAGGCTTTGTTTGTTTCCTTTTATTCTTTTTTTCTCTAAACTTCCCTTCTCACTTCATTTCATTCATTTCATCTTCCATCACTGATACCCTTTCTTCCAGTTGGTTGCATTGGCTCCTGCGGCTTCTACATTCTTCAAGTAGTTCTCGAGCCTTGGCTTTCAGCTCCGCGGGCTCCTTTAAGCACTTCTCTGTATTGGTTATTCTAGTTACACATTCGTCTAAAGTTTTTTCAAAGTTTTCAGCTTCTTTGCCTTTGGTTTGAATTTCCTTCTGTAGCTCAGAGTAGTTTGATCGTCTGAAGCCTTCTTCTCTCAACTTGTCAAAGTCATTCTCTGTCCAGCTTTGTTCCGTTGCTGGTGAGGAACTGCATTCCTTTGGAGGAGGAGAGGCGCTCTGCTTTTTAGAGTTTCCAGTTTTTCTGTTCTGTTTTTTCCCCATCTTTGTGGTTTTAACTACTTTTGGTCTTTGATGATGGTGTTGTACAGATGGGTTTTTGGTGTGGATGTCCTTTCTGTTTGTTAGTTCTCCTTCTAACAGACAGGACCCTCAGCTGCAGGTCTGTTGGAGTTTGCTAGAGGTGCACTCCAGACTCTGTTTGCCTGGGTATCAGCAGCGGTGTCTGCAGAACCGTGGATTTTTGTGATCTGTGAATGCTGCTGTCTGATCGTTCCTCTGGAAGTTTTGTCACAGAGGAGTACCCGGCCGTGTGAGGTGTCAGTCTGCCCCTACTGGGGGGTGCCTCCCAGTTAGGCTGCTCGGGGGTCAGGGGTCAGGGACCCACTTGAGGAGGCAGTCTGCCCGTTCTCAGATCTCTAGCTGCGTGCTGGGAGAACCACTGCTCTCCTCAAAGCTGTCAGACAGGGACATTTAAGTCTGCAGAGGTTACTGCTGTCTTTTTGTTTGTCTGTGCCCTGCCCCCAGAGGTGGAGCCTACAGAGGCAGGCAGGCCTCCTTGAGTTGTGGTGGGCTCCACCGAGTTCGAGCTTCCTGGCTGCTTTGTTTACCTAAGGGAGCCTGGGCAATGGTGGGTGCCCCTTCCCCAGCCTCGCTGCCACCTTTCAGTTTGATCTCAGACTGCTGTGCTAGCAATCAGCCAGATTCCGTGGGCGTAGGACCCTCCGAGCCAGGTGCGGGATATAATCTCCTGGTGCGCCGTTTCCTAAGCCCGTTGGAAAAGCGCAGTATTCGGGTGGGAGTGGCCCGATTTTCCAGGTGCCGTCTGTCACCCCTTTCCTTGATCAGGAAAGGGAACTCCCTGACCCCTTGCACTTCCCGAGTGAGGCAATGCCTTGTCCTGCTTCGGCTGGCGCACGGTGCACTGCCCCCACTGTCCTGCACCCACTGTCTGGCACTCCCTAGGGAGATGAACATGGTACCTCAGATGGAAATGCAGAAATCACCCATCTCCTACGTCGCTCACGCTGGGAGCTGTAGACCGGAGTTGTTCCTGTTCGGCCATCTTGGCTCCTCCCATCCTGACACCTTTGAAACGTGGGTGAATAATCAGAGAGGTATCCCTGCAATGATTAAACACCAAGGGAAGGCTGCCTTCTCTGTCCATGACCGGCGCCGGAGTTTTGGGTCCACAGATAAAACGTGTCTCCTTTGTCTCTACCAGCAAATGAAAAGAATTGAAATTTAGAGAAGGGAGAGAATGAAGTGTGGTGCCAAGATTGAAAGGAGAAAGAGGTTGAGGGATAGTGAGGGAGGTTGGAGAAGAGAGTAAAAAGAGGCCGCTTACCAGATTTGAAATTGGTGAGATATTTCTTGGGTTGGTTGGTCTGAGGACCTGAGGTGGTAGGTGGATCTTTCTCACGGAACAAAGAGCAGGAGGACAGGGGATTGATCTTCCAAGGGAGGTCCCCCTATCTGAGTCACGGCACCAAATTTCATGCACGTCTGTGTGAAGAGACCACCAAACAGGATTTGTGTGAGCAATATGGCTATTTATTTCACCTGGGGGCAGGCGGGCTGAGTCCGAAAAGAGAGTCAGCAAAGGGAGATGGATTATCATTAGTTCTTACAGGTTTTGGGGTGGGCAGTGAAGTTAAGAGCAATGTTTTGCGGGCAGGGGTGGATCTCACAAAGTACATTCTCAAGGGTGGGGAGAATTACAAAGAACCTTCTTAAGGGTGGGGGAGATTACAAAGTACATTGATCAGTTAGGGTGGGGCAGGAACAAATCACAATTGTGGAATGTCATCAGTTAAGGCTATTTTTACTTCTTTTGTGGCTCTTCAGTTACTTCAGGCCATCTGGGTGTATATGTGCAAGTCACAGGGGATGCAATGGCTTCGCTTGGGTTCAAAAGCCTGACAGCTGGTCTCAAACTCCTGACCTCAGGTGATCCACCCACCTTGGACTCCCAAAGTGTTGAGATTACAGGCGTGAGCCACTGCGCCCAGCAGCCGATTTTTTTTTTAAAGTGAGATTTTATCCTCTGTAAAGTACAATCCCTTGATGATGATGCTGTAAATGACAGAACTGTTTGCATGCACTGAGCTCGCCATGCGAGGGTGAGAAATTTGTATACCAGGTCCACAGGAGACACGGTCTGGCTAGCACTATAGTTGGAGCTATTACAGCAAGGTGCTTTTGTTGTGGTTTTAGTATCAGCACTATAGAACAGATACACTGACTGGGACAGAAGACCAACAGCAGCTTGAGTGGAGGCAGCTAGCTCTGTAAACTGACATTTCCACTGTGGCAGGGTGTAGAAGTGCTGAAGCAATTCCCTGCTGAGACAGTTCCCATACCTTTCTAGATGCAGCCTGGCATCCAATTTCATGCTTGTGTGTTTGTGGGAAGAGGGACGCCCCAGCTCATAGAGGTTTCTAAAGCAAAATACTATCTAGCCCAGACTGAACATTGAGACTTTTTTTTTTTTTTTTTTTTGAGACTGGATCTCACTCTGTCACCCAGGCTGGAGTGCAGTGGTGCAATCATGGCTCACTGCAACCTTAACCTCCTGGGCTCAAGCTATCCTCTCACTTCAGACTCCTAAGTAGCTAGGTCTACAGGTGCACGTCACCATGCCCGGCTAATTTTTTTATTGTTTTTGTAGAGACGAGGTCTCACTATGTTGCCCTGTTTGGTCTTAAACCCCTCCTAAGCTCAAGTGATTCTTCCACCTCAGCCTAACAAAGTGCTGGGATTACAGGTTCAGCTATCTCACCTGGCCTAAGACATATTGTTGTCATTCAGGTCAATGGCCACCTCCAGAAAGCTGCCTTCCCCAGCCATTCAATCTGAAGTTGCACTGACCCAGTGATGCAGATGCATCATCCTGTTTTGTGCTCTGTATACTAGTTCTGCATATCATCTTACAGAATGTGTTTTTTTTTTTTTTGATACAGAGTCTCACTCTGTCAGCAGGCAGGAGTGCAGTGGTGCAATCTTGGCTCAATGTAACCTCCGCCTCCCGGGTTCAAGTGATTCTCATGCCTCAGCCTCCTGAGTAGCTGGGATTGCAAGCATGTGCCACCACACCTGGCTCATTTTTGTATTTTTAGTAGAGACAGGGTTTCACTATGTTGGCCAGGATGGTCTCGATCTCTTGACCTCATGATCCACCTTCCTCGGCCTCCCAAAGTGCTGGGATTACAGGTGTGAGCCACCGTGCCTGGCCCATCTTACAGAATTTTGTTGATCTATTTGTTTACTTATTGCCTGTCTTTCCCCATTCTGATGTAGGCTCCTTGAGGAAAGGAACAATGTCTGTATTATTCCCTTTGGTGTCTAGAAATATTTCTGGCTCATTTTAGTTCCTTAGTATATATATTTTTAGTGACTGAATAAAGATATGTGCACCAGTCAGCAACCTGCTGTCTCTAGGCCTTTGTGGTGTTATGGCCAAAGCTACCCTGAACAAAGGATTTCACACTGGAAAATGAGACCACAGAACCTGGCTGCTGCACTCATTAGAGTTTCAACAGGCACGTCACATTTCCTGGGGCCCCAGGAAAATAGTTGCTCTGGAGAAGGAGGACGACTGCCATACTTCTCCTTGGAGAGTTCCCCATATTCCCATATCCCCTCTTCTTCCTTCTCTGTTCCTGGCCCTTTGCTTCTCTGGGGAATGAGGGATAGAAGGTAGGTAAGTCATGGATGGCAGACAGACAGGAAATCTCATATTTTTTTCTCTAGCGGCTAAAGGGCCCCTAGAGAGGAAAATCACATGTACGGAGGTCAGGATGGAGGAAATGGCCATGGTCACTTAGGACATGCAGATTTGTGATCATTTAATTCTTGCATCATTTTAAACATACAGTGCAAAAATAGCTCAAGATGAAGGATGTAACACGCCTCCTTGAGTCCATAAAAGCAGAACCTAGCATCTGAACATCAGTGGGAAGCTAAGGCGCTGGCAATGCTATTATCAACATGAAGTTGGTTTCTGTTACGTGGACACAGAAAAACTGTCTTACTTGTACGTGCTATAGCAAATCTTCAACTGAATACCTGGGGTTATTACTCTGGAATGTCTGATACACTGCTTCACTGTGTGAGGATTTTAAAAATGTAGCCATTGATGGCCCAGCATGGTGGCTCCTGCCTATAATCCCAAGCACTTTGGGAGGCCGAGGTGGGAGGTTCACTTGAGGCCAGGAGTTTGAGGCTGCAGTGAGCTATAATTGTGCCACCGCACTCCAGCCTGGGTGACAAAGTGAGACCTTGCCTCAGTTAAAAAAAAAAAAAAAATTGAAGACTAAAAATCCATCTCTTTCCATGTGTTCTTGTGGAGAGCCAAGACTTTCAAGGATTTTTTCTAGTCAGTCATTTTCTGACAATCTAAACTGAATTGTTTAAAATATACATGTCTTTGGTAATAATCACTGAATTTTTTTATTTTTTATTTTTTGAGGCAAAGTCTTGCTCCATCTGGAGTGCCCAGGCTGGAGAGCAGTGGTGCGATCTCACCTCACTGCAACCTCCCCATCCTGGGTTCAAGTGATTCTCCTGCCTCAGCCTCCTGAGTAGCTGGGTTACAGGTGCGCGTCACCATGCCTAGCTAATTTTTGTATTTTTAGTAGAGACAGGGATTTTGCTATGTTGGCCAGCCTGGTCTCGAACTCCTAAGCTCAGGTGATCCCCCTGCCTCGGCCTCCCAAAGTGCTGGGATTACAGGCATGAGCCACTGTGCTTGGCCTAATTACTGAAATTTATTGGGGGCTTACTCTGTGCCTGACACTGTTCTAAGTACTTTACATTAACTCAACAACCCCAAGAGGTAGGTACTATATTTCTTTTTTATTGATGAAACAAATGAGGGACAGAGAAGTTAAGCAACTTATCCAGGGTTAACCAGTTAGACATGATAGAGTATGGAAATGGACCCAGGAAATTTGGCTCTAGCATCCATGTTCTTTTTTTTTTTTTTTCGAGAAGGAGTCTCACACTGTCGCCCAGGCTGGAGTGCAGTGGTACGGTCTCGGCTCACTGCAACCTCTGCCTCCTGGGTTCAAGCAATTCTCTGCCTCAGCCTCCCAAGTAGCTGGGATTATAGGCACCTGCCACCACACCCAGATAATTTTTTGTATTTTTAGTAGAGATGGGGTTTCACCATCTTGGCCAGGCTGGTCTTGAACTCCTGACCTTGTGATCCACCTGCCTCGGCCTCCCAAAGTGCTGGGATTACAGGCATGAGCCACCATGCCCAGCCCATGTTCTTAACCATTACTGCTCTACTGGGCAGTTAAAGATTTAGCTTTATTATATAGAGTCACATTACTCATGTACAACATTCTCTGGTACAGTTAGCTGCTGAGTTAAGTGGGCAGTGAAACCAAATGCTGACAAGGATGTGGAGCAACAGGAACTCTCATTCATTGCTGGTGAGAATGCAAAATGGTACAGCTTTGGAAGTCAGTTTCGCAGTTTCTTACAAACTAAACATATCCTTACGAATAATCCAGCAATCATGTACCTTGATATTTACCCAGAGGAAAACTTTTACGTCCATACAAAAACCTGCATATGGATGTTTATAGCAGCTTTCCTTATAATTGCCAAACTTTGGAGGCAACCAAGATGTTTGTTAGTAGGTAAATAGGTAAATGGATGCACCGTGGTACATCCAGACAGTGGAATGCTATTCAGTGTTAAAAAGAAATGAGGTATCAAGCCATGAATATACATGGAGTAATATGCATGGAGGAACCTTATATGCATATTACTAAGTGAAAAAAGCCAATCTGAAAAGGCTCTATACTGTATGATCCTAACTATATGACATTTGGAAAAAGCAAAATATGAAGACAGTAAATGATCAGTGGTTGCCAGGGGTACGGGGTGCTGAAAGAGGAATGAATAGTTGGAGCACAGAGGATCTTTAAGTCAGTGAAACTATTCTGTATGATTCTATAATGGTGGATACACGTCATTATACTTTTGTCTAAACCCATAGACTGTGCAACACCAAGAGAGAACCCTAAGGTAAACTATGGACTTTGGGTGAAAATGATGTGTCAAAGTAGGGTCATCAATTGTAACAAATTACCACTCTGGTGAGGGGTGTTGATAATGGGAAAGGCTGTGTGTGTATCAGGGTAGGGGATATTTGGGAACTCTCTGTACCCTCTGCTCAATTTCACTATGAGCCTAAAACTGTTCTAAAATATGAAGTCTATTAAATAACATAGCTAGGACCGGGCATGGGTGGCTCACGCTTGTAATCCCAGCACTTTGAGAGGCCGAGGCGGGCAGATCACCTGGGGTCAGGAGTTCGAGACCAGACTAGCCAACATGGTGAAATCCTGTCTCTACTAAAAATACAAAAATTAGCCGGGCATTGTGGTGCGTGCCTGTAGTCCCAGCTCGGGAGGCTGAGGCACCAGAATTGCTTGAACCCGGGAAGTGGAGGTTGCATTGAGAGGAGATTGCACCCCTGCACTCCAGCCTGGACGACAGAGAGAGAGACTCTGTCTCAAAGCAAAACAACAACAAAAAAACAAAACATGTCTAGGCATAGGTAAGAAAGTACCTGGGCATAGGTAAGAGGGTACATGGTGGAATGTGCAGCCCAGATCTCCCTTTAGGATCAAGGCACTCATTCCCCAGCTTCCCAGAGTTTTGTTTGCTGGTGGCTCACAGCCTAGTCCCTCTCCAGACCATGCCTTTGGCAAAGGGAGCTGCTTCACTCAAAGTTATCCCCCATCCATAGATGGCCCTCATTCAATGATGAGGTACAAATGGGGGTAAAAAGGTCCTGTCCTTTGCTTCAATATGGCATAATTCTGAAATCCTTCCCATATGCTGAGCCTCCCATCAATTTGGTTGAGGCATCTGCTGCATCACAGCTCAGCTTTCTCCTGCCCAGTCCCACTTTCTTCACTTCTGCTTTTTCCCCCCCTTTATTCCCTCTCACTTCTTTATGAGAGTTCTTACCAAGAGCTTTTTATCAATACACTTCCTGCACTTTAATCTCTCTCTTAGAGTCTGTTTCTGGGGAAATCTGATCTAAGAAAGACGCACGGTGGAAGGGCCTTCCAAGTAGCGGAGACAGCACAAGCCAAGTTGTCTTGGCAGTGTCCAGCAGCAAGCTGTGTGCAGGTGAGATGGATTCACTTGGGCATGGTGGGAAGGGAGGCGCCAGTGGGAGGCAGGGGCCAGATCATAGAGGGCCTTGTATGCAGGTTGAGGAGTCGGTTTCATCCTCAGCTGTTTCATTCATTTATTCACTCAACAAACATGAATTTTGTGTCTGCTATGTGTAAGGCACAGTCCAAGCCCCTGGGAATACAATGGCAAAAAAGTGCAAACAAAATATGTACATGTATTAATCTCTTTCCTATGAGATCAAAGTGAGTGTAAAATGAAATAACATAAAGTACTGAACACAGTGACTGCCACATAGCAGGTGCTAAGTACTTGCTAAGACCTCTCCCTTCTCCCTTCTCTCCCTGGGGGTAACTTTGTAGGGCACCTAAAGTTGCAAAGGAAGCGGAGGCAGGAAATTAGAGCTTAGACTCAAGCCAGAGAACCTGGGACTATATCCAGTGAAATGCTGGAGTGTGTTCCACCGGCTCACAGAAGCCGATGCTAAATTTTTGCAAGCCATTGTTAAACACAGCCATTGTCAAAAGCTAAGTTATATAAACTTAAAATTAAATAAATTATATTAAAAACAAAGGTAACAAATCTTCAGAACGTATCGCTTCCTGATTATTTTCCTACATATACCATTATGTGCGCACTTAAGGTTATTTACACCTATTGTATCTGTATGGTGGAAATACTATAGAATGATAGGATTGCACTTCTCCCAACTCCACATTTGGAGACATCACACTGGTAGCTTGAAATTAACCATGGTGGAGGTACTTACACCAAGGAAATCTGCAAACGCTACAAATCTGGAGAGATCATTGTTAAATACTGAATAGCACAGGTCTGGCTATATCCCTATGCTTATTGTGAATAAAAATGACCTTTGGGCAACTAGAGCTCTGAGGAGTAGTTTCATGCATTTGGTATTTTGGGGCTTTCTACACAGAGAGGCAGTTGAGGGTGACGGAGGGGTGTAGATGCTGGAGCCTTCTGCCTGGGTGCCAAGCTAGGCTCTTCCCTTGACTAGCTATGTGATGTCAGGTGGGTGACTTACTCTGACTGTGCTTCAGGTTCTTCTGTAAACAGAAATGCTCCCAACTAGGGTTCCTGGGAGGATGAAATGAGAAATGTTTTGTAAAGCACTAGAACAGTGCCTGGTTCATATTAAATGCTCTATAATTGTTAGCTATTACCATTGAGTTGGCCAACAGATGAAAGAGTACTTTGGAAATCACCCTGTCAGCCTGGACAAGTCAAAATGGCTCAGCAGTCTCTCGGCCTCACTCCAACAGTATGAGCAGAGAAGGGTGGTGTTCCTCCTCTAGGGAGCCTTCCCTAACCCTCCTGTTGGGGCCTACTTCTAGGAGCCCTGATAATGTCAGAACTTCTGCCATAATAATACATGTCATATTGTCCTTGCCTATTTACTTGTCTGTCTCCCCAGCTAGACTGTAAGCTGGTAGAGGAGAAGCTGGGTCTATCTTTTCCACCCTGCCTGTCTCCAGCACCCAGCACAGTGCCATGCACATGGCGACTGATCAATAATATTATTGAATAAGTGTCCTAAATGAATGCTTATTTGCCATTTGGAGAGTCTTCCAGGTGGAAGCTCTGTGAGGGCAGGGACTAGATCTGTTTTTCTAAGCCATTGTTTGTTGGTGCCTAGCTGAGAACTGGCACATGATAAACTTGCTTACCCTTCAACGAATTCATTCTAAATACCAGAATGCTGACACTCTCCCTTCTACTTTTTGAGCTTGCCTTTCCCTGTTGCCTAAAAAGGCAAAAGAGAGAATATCGAGGACGTAACATCTATGCTGGGTTAGTCCTGAATATGCAAGTATGATAGCCTAGTAGTTAAGATTGTGCACGTTAGAATAAGATTGAACAACTTAGGGTTGAATTGTGCCTGTCACTGACTAGCTGTGCATTTTGGGACAAGTCATTTAACTTCCCTGAGTCTCAGTTTCCTCATCTACGCAATGAGGATAATAATATACCCACATGGCTATGAAATAACTGTAACAAAATAGTTCATTCTAAATTACTTAAGAAACTAATGAATCACAAATAGTTCATTTTTAATTTAAATTATTTAAAATACAAATATGTCATAAAATAATTTTTTAAAAATTATTTATTTATTTATTTATTTATTTTGAGATAGAGTTTCACTCTTGTTGCCCAGGCTGGAGTGCAATGGCGCAATCTCAGCTCACCACAACCTCCGCCTCCCAGGTTCAAGTGATTCTCCTACCTCAGCCTCCCGAGTAGCTGGGATTACAGGCATGCACCACTATGCCCAGCAAATTTTTGTACTTTTAGTAGAGATGGGGTTTCTCCATGTTGGTCAGGCTGATCTCAAACTCCTGACCTCTGGTGATCTGCCCACCTCGGCCTCCCAAAGTGCTGGGATTACAGGTGTGAGCCACCGCACCCGGCCTAAAATCATTTTTAAATAAATCAATACAAGTAATGTCTGTAAAGTACCAAGTCTCGTAGATGGAGCTCAATCAATGGTAACCATTATATTATAAGGAATTCTGGAAAAAGAGAGGGTCTCTCTCCCATACAGATGTATTTCTTTTGTAACAAATCAAGGGCAAGCTGCCTTTTCTGAATTTTCTTTGGTGATCTTGGCACTTAATATCATACTTATTTAGGAAGCTGAGGTAAAATGCACTTTAGAAGGAATCATAAAAATGCTGGAAAACAGGGAAAATAAACATATATAATTCAGGCGGATGTGTGAATGCCAGAAAGAAGATGGGCAGGGGGCAGAGGTTGGATGATAATGGGTGAGTCTAGGGTAATCTGATGAAGGCAGTGTTTGTTGTTGCTGTTGTTATTTGAGACGGTCTTGCTTTGTTGCCCAGGCAAGAGTGCAGTGACGTGATCATGGTTCACTGTAACCTCAATCTCCAGGGCTCAATCAATCCAACTACCTCAGCCTCCTGAGTAGCTGGGACTACAGGAATGTGCTACTACACCCAGTTAATTTTCATAGTTTTTGTAGAGATGGGGTTTCACCATGTTGCCTACGTTGGTCTTGAACTCCTGGGCTCAAGCGATCCACCTGAAAGGCAGCATTTTTCTATGATGTCCTATATTTGGCACTGGCTGCTACAAACCTTGTTGTACATGTCTCTTGCTGCACATATGCAAACCTTTCTATTGAGTGTATACCAAGAGGAATTATGCAGCTTTAGCAGGTATTTCCAAACATGTTTCCAATGTGGTCAGACCAATTTGCCCCCCTCCTCAGCAGTGGGAGTTCCTTGGTGAGTGCTCCTTGTCAGCACATGGTATTATCAGTCTTTTAAATTTTAGCCATTTGGGGGAGTCTCCAGTGGCATTTTACCATGATTTGCATTTCCTTGATGACTAATGAAATTGAGCACATTTTCATATGTTAAATGGCCATAATCTTCTAGATATTTTTTTGGTGAAGTTTATGTTTAAGTCTTTGCTCTTTTTCTATTTGGTTGCATGTCTTTTTTGCATTGATTTGTAGGAATTCTTCATCTTGTCTGAATAAAATACCTTTCTTGGTGATTGCAATTTTCAATACCTTTTCTGATTCTGAGGCTTGCCTTTTTACTCCTTTAATGATGTCTTTTGATCTTCTGATGACTGCTAAAGATACACAAAAATGAATTCCAGCTGAATGTAGATCTAAATGTGAAACGAAAAACAATAAAGCTGCTAGGTGAGGAGAATGTCTTCCTGACCCTTAAGTAGACAGAAATCAAAGCACTAACCTAAACGGAGAGGTTGATAACTTAGACTACATTACAATTAGGAACTGCTGTGTATCAAAATACATCATTAAGAGAATGTGGGCCAGGTGTGGTGGCTCAGGCCTATAATCTCAGCATTTTGGGAGGCTGAGGCAGGAGGATTGCTTGGGGTCAGGAGTTCGAGACCAGCCTGGGAAACATAGCAAGATCCCCATCTCTATCAAAAAAAAAAAATAAAAAAGAGAGAGAGAGGATGTGTTCTATGTATACCAACACACCATGTTGTACACATTAAATATACGCAATAAAAGACTGAGTGTGTGTTTTAAGCACTTGGATTATATTATTCAATCCTTTCAAAGAAGAATATCCCAAATAAGTATCCTCATTTTACAGATGAGGAATTGAGGCCCAGAGAGGTTAATGAACTTGTCCTGGGCCACACAGCTTACAAGTGGAGAACTTAAGTGTCAGCTCAGGTCTGTGTGAGTCTAGAGACTGAGCTCCCAACTCCTGGCAGTGCTGCTCCACCTTTACCACCTCCAGAATGTGCTCTGTGGGGCCTGGCACAGTGTTGGGCTCCAGACATTCACTGTTGGCTTCCTGTGGTACCTTCCTGTGTGTATAGAGATCACTTCACATGGCCTCGCATTCATCCTCGTAAATTATTCATTTTCTCCACCACCGTTTTGTAAACTTGGCCTGCTGTGAACAGTTGCTCTTTAGTCTTCTTTTTCGTCCTGAGGAAGCAGGACTCCTCCTGGTGTGATTTGCTGAGGCTGCACCTGGAAAAGACTCAGAGCCTTGGACAAACATTCTGTGCCTGTAGCTTCTCTGATCTGGCAGGATGAATGGCAAAGCCTTGGGTAGCAGGGGAAAGGCAGCCTTGACGAGTTGTGCCAGGTCTGCCAGGCTCTGCACTGTGTACTCACGGCCTGCAGGAGTTGGTAAGGTCCCTGTATATGCACGACCACTTCCCCTTGCTTCTCTCCTTCCTCCTCTTTCTGGCTGCCAGAGGCCCTCCCCATGGAGCTGGACATCTGTGCGCTGAGAAAAGCCCTGTGCAGGCTGCTTTTGTGGGAAGCAGAATCACAGCAGGGTTTGGGGTATGTGGGTAAGTCACTTGGAGCTGCTGCCAGGGTCACCACAGGCCCAGGTACCTGCTATGCATGCCTATGATAATAGAAGCTAGGAATTATTCGGTCCTGCAAAAAGTCTTGCGAAAGTTAGGCAATGCCAAGTTTCCACCCCCTCCCCACCACTCCATTTCAGCACCCCAAGGGGATCTGGCTCCCATGATCACCACATGCCAATATCCTCATAGTGAAAGGAGGTGTAGATCTGCCTCCAGGAGCAGATGTGAGCCAGTAGTGCTAATCACAGTGGCTATGATTTAGTGAGAATTTGTGTGTCAGGCAGATTGCTGAACCTTTTATATACATTTTCTCAATCCTTATAAACCCCAGTGAAGTACAAACTATCATCATTTCTAATTCACAGTTGCAGAAATGAGTGCTTGGAAAAACTAATTTTTGCTTTCTCAATGCATCACATCACTGCTAAGTGGCCAAGTCAGGACTCAAACCCATATTGTCTGACTCTAAAGCTCAGAGAAATGTTTACTATGAAGTTACTGAGACTTAAGCCTTGGCACCTCCATTTGCATGAGTCCCTTCCCAGGTGCTAAGTGGATCCTAGCATTGTGTTCACATGGTCATATGTGTTTTTGTTGTTGTTTTTTTGTTTCATTTTTCTTGTAGAGATGGATGCTGTTCAGGCTGGTCTTGAACTCCTGGGCTCAAGTAATCCACCTGCCTTGGCCCCCTAGAGTTTTGGGATTACAGGTGTGAGCCACTGTGTGTGGCAGGTCATATACTTTTTAAAAATCTGTGGCTGGGCGCGGTGGCTCACACCTGTAATCCCAGCACTTTGGGAGGCCGAGGTGGGTGGATCACCTGAGGTCAGGAGTTTGAGATAAGCCTGGCCAACATGGCGAAAATCCATCTGTACTAAAAATATAAAAATTAGCCAGGCATGGTAGTGGGCACTTGAAATCCCAGCTACTCAGGAGGCTGAGGCAGGAGAATCGCTTGAACCTGGGAGGCAGAGGATGCAGTGAGCTGAGATTGCACTAGTGCACTCCAGCCTGGGCGACAAGAGTGAAACTCCATCTCAAAAAAAAAAAAAAAAAAAAAATTTTGTAAAACTAGGCCTGGTGCACAGTGACTCATGACTGTAATCCCAGTACTTTGGAAGGCTGAGGCAGGAGGATCGCTGGAGCCTAGGAGTTTGAGACCAGCCTGGACAACATACCAAGACCTCATCTCTATGAAAAATAATAAATAAAAAAATTTAAAAATTTGCAAAACTAGAAAATTTGCAAACTTAGTAGTTTGTTTCCTTACTCAGTTAAAACTACTGTTTCTTTCCATTCTGCCTTGCTTTTCTCCAATTTCCTCCAGTGTTGGGTGGAGCTGGGCATTTTGTGGATAGGCTAAGAGGAATCTGAGTTGGGATATCTTCAGTTTGTGTTGGTGGAATATGAGTGTGTTTTGCAGTCCCTTCTGAGATTGTTAAGTTATTGCTAGCTGTCCCACTGCAGGATGGCTTCCAGGAACATCCTGCTGCCCATTGTGCCCACATGCCTGTGTCCTGACTTGATGTACAGAACTGTTCCCAGAAAGGGGTCCCAATCAGACCCCAAGAGAGGGTTCTTGGACCTCACACAAGAATTAGGGGTGAGTCCATGCAGTAAAGTGAAGACAAGTTTATTAGGAAATTAAAGGAATAAAAGAATGACTACTCCATAGGAAGAGCAGCAGCTTGGGCTGCTGGACTAAGGATACGTATAGTTATTTCTTAATTATATGCTAAACAAGGGGTGGATTATTCATTAGTTTTCTGGAAAAGGGGTGGACAATTCCTGTAACTGAGGGTTCCTCCCCCTTTTAGACCATATACGGTAAATTCTTGACATTGCCATCACATTTGTAAAGTGTAATGGCGCTGGAGGGAGTGTCTTTCTGCATGCTAATGAATTATGATTAGTGTATAATGAGCAGTGAGGATGACCAGAGGTCACTTTCCTCACCATCTTGGTTTTGGTGGGTTTTGGCCGGCTACTTTAACTGCAACCTATTTTATCAGCAAGGTCTTTATGACCTGTATTTTCTGTCAGCCTCCTACCTCATCCTGTGACTTAGAATGTCTTAACCTCCTGGGAATGCAGCCCAATAGGTCTCAGCCTCGTTTACCCAGCCCCTATTAAAGATGGAGTTGATCTGGTTCAAACGCCTCTGACAAAGCCAGACGCTGGACTACAAAACTGAATGTGGCCTGTGTCATCAGCACAGAGAGTATGTGGGAAGTGGAGGAGAAATGAGAAATCTTTTTTTTTTTTTGAGACGGAGTCTCACTCTGTCGCCCAGGCTGGAGTGCAGTGGCACAATCTTGGCTCACTGCAAGCTCCACCTCCCAGGTGCACGCCATTCTCCTGCCTCAGCCTCCTGAGTAGCTGGGACTACAGGTGCCCACCACCACGCCCAGTTAATTTTTTGTATTTTTAGTAGAGACAGAGTTTCACCTTTTTAGCCAGGATGGTCTCGATCTCCTGACCTCGTGATCCGCCCACCTTGGCCTCCCAAAGTGCTGGGATTACAGGCGTGAGCCACCTTGCCCGTTGAAATGAGAAATCTTAAAAAAAACCAAACAACTATTACTAATCACAACTAGTTTTTATCTGTCTATTCTCTATATAGGCAATGATATCACAAAACTGTTGTCATATGAAAATGAAGAGGCAATCAAAGAATATGCACTGAAAAAATATAGAAAAACAATTTATAGAAATGTGTCAGGCAGTTAATAAAAAGGATTGTTATTTTTCTGGATTTTGTTAAAATTTGTGAATTTATCAGTTTTTTAAAAATGAGTAAATTGTGAGGACCTCTTTTCTCATTCTAGTTACTTTTACATTAATTTTGTGTTTGTAATTTTGTATTATTTTTCTTAAAGAGGACCTGTCTTCCCAAACCTTGAGGTGACCCTGCTCAAACTCATGCTCTTAGCAATGGTGATACAGTGTCTGCCTCTGAAGGTTCCAGTCCTCAGTTTAGAAAGAGAAATGGGGCTGTGAGGTGTGCCCAAGCCTGAGTGTACTTTAGAAAGTACTGTAAGCGGGGCGCGATGGCTCACGCCTGTCATCTCAGCACTTGGGAGGCTGAGGTGGTTGGATCACCTGAGGTCAGGAGTTCAAGACCAGCCTGGCCAACATGGTGAAACCCCATCTCTACAAAAATATAAAAATTAGCCAGGCATAATGGCAGGTGCCTGTAATCCCAGCTACTCGGGAGGCTGAGGTGGGAGAATCGCTTGAACCCAGGAGGCGGAGGTTGCAGTGAGCCAAGATCGTGCCTTTGCACTCCAGCCTGGGCGACAGAGTGAGAATCTGTCTCAAAAAAAAAAAAAAAAAAGAAAGAAAAGAAAATACTATGGATGTCTTCTACTGAAGGTGGGAGGCTGAAGAGGGGGCAATAGCACAGCAAAGCCCCTCAGACAGGGTTAGCAGCAGCACACTGCAGTGGGGGTGGGATATGTCCAATGTTTGTAAAGAGCAAATGAGGGGTGGGGCAACTTATACATCACTTAGCCCTTTGTAATGTATGGTGGCTTTCCTTATAGCCCCACCCAAACCTGAATTTGCTGATGCAGTTTCCTTGGAAATCTCAGTCCAAAGGGCATTTTTGGTGCCACCTTGAAGGTGAGGAAGCAGATGTTAGGGAGTGGAGCTGCTTCACATGCTGTCTGTTCAGCCTCCCTGAGGGCTCTGGAGTAGAGGAGGCAGAAATATGGCTGAAGGCAGGTGGCTGCTGGTGCACTTGGAGTCAAGGTTGGAGCTTACCGTGTCCTCTGTGACCCAGACTATCCAATCTACTTCATTCTGGCCCCAGGGAGTTCTAGTGGCTGCAGGGCAGGAGCCTGGCTTTCCTTCAAGAATGTGTCTCCTTTTGTGGTTTTCATTTCTCCACCTGGTGTCTGGACTGCAAATTACAGGAGAGGATGATGCATTTGCTCTCCCCACTGAACAAAGGGATTGCAGTAGTAGTAGGTGGCATGGTCTTATCCAAGCTCCAGGAATGCTGCTGCCCCTGGCTCCCCTTGGAGCCACCAGGGCTCAAGCTGGTCACTGTCCTGGAGGAAGCTTCCCCTGGGGACAGGCTTACAGAAAAGGCTGCTTTGTTCAGAGGCTGTGGTGTAGGGAGAGGAAGGATGTGCCTATTGACTCCAGGATTGTTTTTTAAATTACTATGCAGAGAGAGAGCACATTCTCATCTGGAATTCTAATAAACGGAGAGACAGAGGGAGGCAAATAACCACAGTTCTCAGAGTAGCCTAGCCAGGCTGCCCTGAGGTCTCCCCCAGGATTATCTGTTTCTGGCTTATGAGTGCAGGACCCTTGTTCCTCAGCCTGTCTTTATCATCCCCTCTGAATGAACAGCATGCACAGGTGTGAATGCATGCACACAGCCCATGCTACCTGCCCATCAGACCATAGGCACATTCCATTCCCTTCTATACACAATATACACAAAGCAAACTTCTATACACAGTATACAGTATACATACACAATCAAATAGGTAGCATTTGGGATAATGCTATGGGCTGAATTGTCTTCTTCCCAAATTCGTATATTGAAGTCCCAACCCCCCAGTGCCTCAGAATGTGATTGAGTTTGGAGATAGGGTCTTTAAGGAGGTATTTGAGTTGAAAAGAAGTCATTAGTGTAGGTACCGGATGGGGTTGGACTACCTCCTAATCCAGCATGACTGGTGTCCTTATAAGAAAAGGAAATTAGGACACAGATATGTAAAGAAGAAAGACTATCTGAAGACACAGAGAGAAGATGGCCATGCATAAGCCAAGGAGGGAGGCCTTGGCATAAGCCAAGGAGAGAAAAACCCAACCCTCCCTGACACTTGGATCTCGGACTTCTGGTCTTCAGATCTGTAAGAAAAGAAATTTGGTTGCTTAAGCCACCCAGTCTGTGGTATTTTGTTATAGCAGCCCCAGCAAACAATACAGATAATGATAGCAACTTCATTGCATCAGATATCAACAAGCAGGAAAAGGTATACCTCAATACCTATGTTGCCTTGTTTTAACACACTGATTATTAGGAATTTCACATTTGGGGCTTTGGAGCCTCTGGTCCATGCCAGATCTGTTGTTTTCTTCAGAACTCGCAATGACTTTTGCTAAAGTTATCTGCACCCCAGCATCCTCTGGTGAATTCCTGTACCTGCCATCATCCCTGATACACAAGGGGTTTTGAAGCCTGTGGACTTTTCTCCCTCATTCAACAGCCTGATCATGAAGCAGGAAAGAAAGGAAAATGTGTGACTGTAGCATTTCTTAAATAAGGAATAGGGCCTACATCTGGAGGAGTAGGAAGCTGGATAAAGGGTTAAGATCTATATAGAGTGATCGGCTGGGTATTAGAAAAGGGGGAAAGAAGTTGCTACAGCAAAGAAGGAGGATCTAGCTGGGGGAGAGAACCTGGAAGAAGTGAGAGCTGGTTCCAAGAGAAGGAACAGCCTGCAGAGGGATGTGAATGCACAACTAGTAGGATAGCACTAGCCAATAGCACTTTTGGTGATGATGGGATATTCTGTATTTTCAGTGTTCGATATGGTAGCCTCTGGTCACATGTGGCAATTAAGCATCTGAAATGTGGCTAAGTGTAACTAAGGAACTGAATTCTTGGTTTTAGTTAAGTTTAAATATAAATAGCTACATGTGGCTATTATATTAGACAGCATGGTTCTAGAGCTCAGACACAGCCCACTGTTGCTTGCTTACCCAGCAGTTACCTGCCTTTTTCCTTGCTTACAAACCCCCCATTTTGTTCAGGCAGTCAGGAGCCACGTGCTTCAGGAGAGACTGGGCCCCTTACAGCTATAGGGGGAGAGGTGACTTGATTAGTTTAAGCCATTTATGGTAATTATGTTCCTCTTGCTCATGACTGGTTTAGGAGTTGGCAGATGATGCAAATCCAGCCAATGAGACATAAGGGGGAGTCTGCTGGAGGATTCTGAGAATGTTCTCCTTGATCTTAAAAAGGGGTCAAAAAGAGGGACTAGTTCTCCTTCTGGCGCTTATATGTGTGAAGATGTGATGCTTAGAGTTGCAGCCACCATCTCATGCCCATAGGGGGACAAAAGCCAGTATACTGAGGATGGCTGATCTAAAACATGGAAAGAATCTGGGTCTCCAATGATGTTATCAAGCCACATCAGAACCAACCTTGGGATGGCCCCATCCTCTTTTTTCGTAAAGACAGTTTATTAGGAAATTAAAGGAATAAAAGAATAAAAGAAGACTTGTGTCTTCTGTTAAGTGCAGTCACGGGAACTCTTTTGGGGATAGCAAATATGTGGCATTTAAGTCTGTGTTTCTGCCTCCAATGTGAATTCCATAAAGTATAGCACTTTTTCTCATTGTTCTTAAACCACTGTTCCAAGCAGCTACTACCAATCAAGTGGATTTAATATGCTAAATAAAAATCTGTTTGCTATTCCTACTCTAGGGCAAAAGAACACAAGCACCTGCTTTGCCACAAACTCCCCCGCAAACATATTCTTTCCACTGGTCCTGGCTAACAACTGGAAAATACTCATGTAAGATCAACAACACATTAATACCCATGACACTAGCCCACAGAAACAATTCAAATAAACCTGAATTGGAGAAACAGGTTTTCTCTATACCTAAGGACATTAAAAAAGTGCTCATTTTTTGAAGGGTCAATTCATGCTTAGAAGGGAAGCCAGTCACACAGCAATCTGTATTTGAATATAATGGAGCAAAAAAATGCTCTTTTATTAATCTGATATACACTAAATATCTTTGCAGCTGTTACATGAATGTTAGTTATCTGGCATATAAATGCATACACAATTCCAAGTTTGATTTATGCTGTACACGAGCCATCCCACATGGAGCATGCCCTTTCACAAGGATACGCATGGCTGTCTCGGGATATTTGTCAAAACACACTTGGTCAAACATTTTGGCAATTGGAAATCAGACACAGAGGAGCATACAAGAAAGATGAGTTCACAACAGGAGCAGCTGTACTTAAGATGAAAACTCCAAAACCTGAAACAGAATTTACTGGGGTTCACACATGCAGCACACATATATACAGTACAATAGGGGTAACTGGAACACTCATAGCGGGAGATCTTACACAGCATTAAAAACAGGAAGAATAAAAAAACAAAGCCAAACAATCCAAACACCAAAACCGACAGGACCATTGCCAAGATCTCATTAAAACGACAAGATCTCATTAAAACGACAGTGGATTGTACGTTTAGCATATGTTCAAAATGGAAGTTCACCTGAAAGAGAAAACTCTTCTAGCATGTTATTTAGTGTATCTAGATATTAACAAAAGACATATGATCTGTTCAATATGTTCCTGGATCAGGGTGAGGATACATAACTGCATGGATGCTAAGAAAGTGTATATTAAAAAAAGACATTTCTTTTTTCTTCTGACTGACTTAGGACATAGATTCAGTAAAGTAAATATATAACAATAGCAGCGGAGATGAAGTTAGGCCAATTTGTCAAGTTCTATCTAGGCAGGCCTGGTGAATGTCAAGGCAAGGAAGGAGTTTCCTTCTTGGATGACTACGTGGGCACAAGAGGGGAGACACTTTGCAACTTCAAACTAGTTTCATTTTGTTTGCATAGCATGAAATAGCCAATTTTACCGTACATTCTTCCTGAAGGAATGACACCCATAGAAAACAGTGGATTCTCTGTACTGGGTCCTATTCTGAGTCAATACAAATGCAGAAAGAAACCCTTTGTGAATCATATGAGGTTGAGCTTGCTAAGTCTTTCCCCTTCTTTGGACTTACGGGCAATGCTGACCCATAAATCCATGAAACTCAATGTGATGTGGCCTGGGTCTATGCAGTGGGAGGCCAAGCATTCTTTAGGGCTTTAGATGGTGGTATGCTGGTAAATGTTTAACAACTGTCTTAGGGGTTAGGAGGAGTCTGATTTGCATGGCTTTGCTGCTTTCCATGGTATAAATACCACCACTATAGCTGATCTCAAACTACAAAAATACTATCACTTGGGAAGGTGTGTGCAGTAGTATACCTGTATACAGGATTTCTACCATACAGACATAATAGGCATACCTTACCTCATGGGCTCAGATAATGGTAAAATGTAGTAAAATAAGTAGAAAGTGATGAGCTTTGACTATATGTTGCCTTTGCTTTTAGCTATAATTTATCTAATCTTATTTAATTTTTTAGTAATAGCTATGTTTCTCAACTGACTCTCAAAAGTTCTGAAACTTTAACAATCAGTTCTGATGAACTGGTTCAAAGCTGTTCCAGCTCATCACTAGCTTTAGATGACTCCAGCCCCTGTGAGCAGGCTGCCTAGTCACTCCCCAGGCACCACAAAGCTGTTTTGGACTTTGCACCGCTGCTGCTGGAGTAGATTACCCGCTTGAGTTAAAACCCGTCTGAGTCTGAACAAAGGGTTGAAAACTGCTTTCTGCTCCTAGTCCTGGGCACTCTTGGATCTAAGGGCAGCATGAATGTGGTAGAGTAGGCAGAGAGTGGACAATCTCTGCAATTTCAGCATTCAGACCTGACTGGAAGGCACCTAGCCTTCAGCACGAAGTGGGGGATCTTCTGCAGACACGGAGAGTACCATCTACCTCCACTAGCCAATGAATCTCGAGAACCCAGGTAGGAACATCCTGGTCTTTCAGGAGTCAAACGCTGAGCTCTCAGACTTCTGCTTTGGAGATGGGCTGCTCTGATTCCATGCCAGCTGTGCCCATCCTATCAGGGCACAGGAACTGAAAAGCAGTTGGAAATCTAGCCCTGCACAGGGAGCTGTGCCAAAGCCAGCAGCCTTGCGTTCACACTTCCCCTGCACCCACTCCTGTTCTCCACCTGCTCCAACCTCTGCGCCTCCACAACAGGCACGGATGGGCCTTTCATCCCGAGTGCCCCAAGAAAGCTTGGCCTTGCTTTTGTACACTGCTAGAATTAAGAGGTTGTCGACCAGAGGAGGAAAGGAAAAAAAAAACAAAAGGAAAATAAAGGAAATGAGTGGGCACTGCCCTGAGGAGGTAAGAAGAGAACTGGTGGGCAAAAATGGCAATGGGGCTCTCAGAGGAGGGTAGAGGGTCACTGACAACTACCCTCTTTCTGCTCTGCCCCCCTGCAGGCCCCAGAACCCCAAACATCCTTTGCAACTTCAAGACACTTGCAACAACATGCACCAGTTTTAAACTGAAACCCAAAATGCCCCTGCTACTGGCTGTCAGAACCTGTTTTCTGGATGGCTTATCTGCTGAGGGTAGAGAGGAGGGAAGCTGCTTTAGGATGTCTGCAAAGATAATTGACTCACCCACAAATCTTCAAAATCAGAAAGGAAACACCCTGGGAGGCACAGACCAGGGGAGTGGCAGCAGCTGCAGGCTTTGCTGACTTGGCTCTGAAGAGAAAACTCCAACGTTATTCGCTGGGGAACAGACTCCCTAGCTCCCGTCTCTGGTTTCAAGCCATGAAAAGAACACCTCAGAAGAAAGTGGGACTTTAGGCCGGGCGTGGTGGCTCATGCCTGTAATCCCAGCACTTTGGGAGGCCAAGGTGGGTAGATCACTTGAAGTTAGGAGTTGGAGACCGGCCTGGCCAAAATGGTGAAACCCTGTCTCTACTAAAAATACAAAAAATTAGCCAGACACAGTGGGGTGCATCTGTAATCCCAGCTACTTGGGAGACTGAGGCAAGAGAATTGCTTAAACCTGGGAGGCAGAAGTTGCATTGAGCAGAGATTGCACCACTGCACTCCGGCCTAGGTAACAGAGCAAGACTCCGTCCCCCGCACCCCCACTGCCCCCCCAAAAAAAAAAAAAAAAAAAGGAAAAATGCTCCAGAGAGATGGGGCTATCTCTGCTCCTGATTCGTTTCCTTGAATAATATCTTAGTGCAATATCCTGCTGAGATTATTTAAGGGAACAGCTTATGTGTGGTTTCATTTTTCTCTTTTCCCAAGTACTAGTTAATAGTCTCTCCAACAAAAACCAGGTAATCAAGGAGCTTTCTCCTCTCATCAAAGGTAATCCCAATGACTGAATAGTTCCTGCACTGCCTGCTGAAGGCTATTATTTGTTTTAAATGTGGAAAAATAACACTTTGTATTTATGGGGGGGGGCGGGCGGAGGGTTCATATGTAATGGGGGTCAGTGTGAGAGTGTTTTCTCTTATTCTGTTTTCCTTGCCCTCATTTAACTCCTCCAAAGGCTTAATTATTGCACACAGCACAGTGTCTCAATACCTATCACATGGGAGGTGCTCAATAAGCTTTTACTGGATAATCATATGAAATGACAAGAGATCAGTGAAGGCTTGGCTCAGCTCTTCCCCTTCCCAACCATGCTAGCTGAAACAGACCCACAAGCTGTATTCTTGTAACTCAAAATCCTGGGATTACTAAACTGCATTTAGATATTGTTTAAGAAAGACTGAAGGGAGCCCTGGCAATGGCTCTGTGACTGGTTGGTGAGAGACAGGTGACAAGAGGAATGGTCAACATTTAGAGCAAAAGAACATCACACGGAGAACTGTTATGCCATACCTGAAACAATGAAGGGACACGCAATACATCCAGGATATACTAACAGTTTTTTTTTTTTTTTTTTTTTTTGTCTACATTACAGATAACAAGAGAAGCTTTACTTTAAACACATACTTTGCTGAGCAGAAACAAAAACTGTAAGAAACGTATAGTCCACTTCAGAGTTTCCCACTGTACAGATTTCAGAAGTTGTTGCAATATGACTGGTGTTTTTAGGCTTAGTGACCGGACTAAGTTTGGCACGATGTGGGGATTAAAGAAAACCTAACATACAGCCGATATGCCCCTTAACACCAATATCCCAGTTGTCTTTCTGTGATACCAGGTGAAGGCCAAATTCAGACATTCCTGGCTCCAGAGCCTTTAGTGCATGAACAGATAAGGTATATTACTAAAGAAATAGGTAAAGGCCATTTTGACATCAAACAGAAAAAAAATTGGAGAATATCATCTTCTATCTATTTTGATTGGCAGAGGGAATCAGAAAGTATTCCCCTGGACTGCTTGGGAAATGATCCTAGCATTTAGAAAGTCTCCGCTGTGTCCTAATCTCTTTGTTGGAACCTTATCAGTGGTATCTTGGGCTCTCCCTTCTGTCACTACATTTCTTTTCCCACCTCCCCTTTGATCTCTTAAGGTATCTTGAAAGACAACTAAGCAGTTTTTGGTGAAAACCTGAACCCTGATTTGGTGAGATTTGTCTATTTGCCAATATAGGTACAATCACTGAAAAACTGTTTCTGAAAGCCTACGTATAATACTTAAGGCCATGTTTCAAGAAAATACTGGAATAAACAGTCAGGAGATCTGTAGGGTAATATTGCAATTATGGAGTCTTCTAACCTAAGCGCCCTTATCTGGCAGGGTGGGGCCCTTTCCTGGCTGGGCAATGGTAACTGTCAAACCTGCAGTGAACAGAGATACTACTCAGGATGCTGAGATGCTGGCAGGGCAGACAGCATGGGGACTGTGCTTTCTGGCCTATTCCATGCGGGCTTCCCAAACAACTTCCTACACTCTTTTTATGCGTGCCTATTTCCTAATTTTTCAGTTTATAAACTAAACCTATTTAGTGCTTGTAAAAATGAGTTGAGGCCGCCAGTGGCTCACGCCTGTAATCCCAGCACTTTGGGAGGCTGAGGTGGGCCGATCACTTGAGGTCAAGAGTTCGAGACCAGCCTGACCAACATGGTGAAACCCCATCTCTACTAAAACATACAAAAATTAGCTGGGCGTGGTGGCACATGCGTGTGGTCCCAGCTGCTTGGGGAGGCTGAGGTGGGAGAATTGCTTGAACCTGGGAGGCGGAGGTTGCAGTGAGCCGAGGTCCCACCACTGCACTCCAGCCTGGGCAATAGAGCGAAACTCCATCTTAAAAAAAAAAAATGAGTTTAGCATAAGGCAGATAAGATGAAGCTATTTTCATTACTGTCTTCTAGAATGCTGGAGAGTGGAGAGCAGACTAGTCCCAATCCTTTATTTTGTGCATGGGGAAAGTGAGAACTAGAGATGTTCAACGACTTCCAGTCTGCACAGCAAGATCTGGGTCCCTGTACCGCTTAGTGGTGAAGATCAGGCTAGGACCCATCTATCGCGTCTCCCACGCGTCTCCCAGGTCTGTACTCTGGTGTGAGATGATTCAGGCAGCAGGACTGAATGTGAGTTGGGTGCCTTAAAACCCATTACCTGGGATAGAATGCGGTATGTACAGAATCCACAGTTTGAAGCAGTTGTTTGTTTTTCCCTACTGAGAAGATTCTGTGATAATAATGGGACTTGGGAGCATTCTGGATTGATTCCAAAGAGCCATAGGGAAATTTTAGTTAGAAAAGGTGGTAAAAATATAGGAGCAAGTGGACTATTTCCTAGGTTTTCATTTTTGTACAAATTTTCATTTCCTTCTACTGTAGGTGAAATGAGATGCCAGTTGCATGTTTGGGTGCCAGCGGCCTGCTACACTGATACAGCTGAGAGTTTCTGTTTAATATCCTGGCTGTTTCTTAATCTCCAGCTAAATCCAGAGCAAGCTATACAGGCCACACCACATGCTTTGGAAATGATTTGAGCTCTCTTAGAAAATCAAGGTGATGAACAGTCTCAAGGAGGCAGGGAAGAGTGCATAGAAGGTGGGAGAGGTGGTGACCAAGAAGGTTTGTGACCACAGACTGTCCAGGAGATTAGAAAATATCCCTCTTAGGCCACCATGGATGCTCGGATTAGGTAACAAGTAGGCCAAGAACGGTCCTTCTGCAGGGGACATGGATGGCAAGTCTCATGAGGTAAGGTTTTGCTGGTTTATCCTATGCTGACCCAACCCAGTGTTCAAATAAAATTCTGAATAACTGTGCTCTGCAGCTTGGGAATGTTTTATGCATTTAGACCCCAGAGCAGACATTAGAGATATTTTGAAAAGTAAAGGTAGTCTAGTTAGCAAAGTGAACTATCACAGAGGACTAGAGACAGCGATGCCCATGTACATTTCTATTTTTCTTTTGATGGGTTGATGGAGATGCACTCCTGGCTTTTGCAGTTATTTCTGCACATGCTGCATTCAACTAAAAGACTTGCTCAGGTCCCCAAATGTCTTTTTTAAGAAGACAAATCAGGGAGAGATAGGTGGGAAAATGGGTACATGTAGAAGAAGAAAAACATACAGGGTACTTTCTTGGGTTGTTTGACTGCTGTCTTTGTTCTTCAATAAAATGATAGGAGGCAGAAGTGAGAGAAAGTTGTTTCTTTCCCTGTGCTGTTGGTATCTTTCAAATGCATCTTGTCTAGCCTTCAGTGATTTTTCTTCTTCCTGCCACCTTTGCAGTTTTTGGTTTGGGTTTTCCTGATGTTCTAGCCCTGATCACAGATCCCCAGGGAACCACCCTCTTCCCACTGCCCCCAACACCAGTCTTCCCCCCTCTGCAGACCTGAATTACTTCAAGGGGAAGTCGATTAATGGCTTATGTTAATGAAAGAAGCTTTTCACTTAGTCTGAGCTCTACGAGGGATCATTAGGAAGGGGAGGGGGAGGCAGGGGGACCTCAGGGGAGTTAGGACATCTCTGAATATAATGATTAGTGGAAACAAGCTTTCCCTTCCTGGAGGCCCCAAGCTATGGCTTGCCTGAAAGTGCCTATAATAAGTAACAAGAATAAACCTCTATCGAGGCAGTTAAAAAAGGAATATTGTTTAAATATGGGATTTACTCCTGGCTTCTGGTCATTGGCTGCAAGTCTACAAGGAAGGTTCAGATTTCAAAGAAGATGTGTAAAAAGGACGAGCCTGCGGGGAAGGGGAGCCCGAGAGGCGAGGAGGTCATGTAGCTGACAGCGGGCCCCTGGGAATGTCCTGGCTGACCTCTTTCTTCCAAGCCCAGGCAGATTCCAGAGGTAAAATGAGCAGTCAAACAACCACAGGGAGATGGTCTGCCTGTGAGAGGGCCCCTCAGGAGTGCAGGCGGGCTGTGATTTTACAGGGAGCCAGGAGCGCAATGAGCAGTGGGCCAGCCCTGGGGAAGCTAGAGGGACAAACCCTCTTTGCTGATGCCAGCTGGGAAGCTGAATGTCAACTGCAGTGCAGGTGGGGTGGGGGTCCTGGCGGGCCAGTCCCACAGCAAAGAGGTACTGGAAAGAGGTGCCATTTTGTATTTCCAAATGGCTCTAGGTGTGAATTTCTTCCTAAGTTGCAATTTACAATTTAGCTATCCACTGGCAGTCTCTAGACTAGAGACAGTGTGGGTAAGCGGCAGAATCAGGTAGGCAGACAGTTTTTAAGAAGCAGCTTTCTTTCCCTGAATCTGCTGTCTGGCAAGACCAAGGGCAGCTGAAGGAGTGGGAGTGGTAAATGGAGGCAAGAAGCTCTCTCTCCGATCTCTGATTTTCAAACATTCTGAACCACATGCCGCAGTCACAGATACTGTTACAGTTCTTTTTCCTCACACTCTTCAGAGGTTTAATTGGGCTTTCTGACAGAAATCTTGCTTATGCAGCTCACTCAGATTTTTGCTGCTAATTGCAGAGCTTTTATTTTTCTTGTCAGCAGAGTCACCTTAATTGTCTTGCCCCAAAGAGCCCCACCCAGCCCTGTTTGGTGCCACATGGTTTTCTTTGAAAGGCTCTGCTATAACAGTGAGAATTACTGGGTGTCCTTTTCTAAGTAAACAGGAAATATCACTCTTAGAAAAAAAAAAAAAGAATCCCTCTTCTCAGCACAAATGCAATAATGTGCCGACTTATATTTCCTGTTAATGTTAAATTAGGAGCAGGATCTATTTCTTACACCAGCCCAGTCTTCTTAGCTTCTAAACTTTCAATGAGCAGAACCCCAGGGAAGCCTGGCTGCCTAGGGCATTTTAGAAATGCTTCCACTGATTTGCAGGAGGCAGTAGCATCACAGTTTGGAAAGATAACAATGCATTAAAACAAAACAAACAAACAAAAAAACCTGTGCAAAATCACAAAGGGGCAAGATGATATGCTTCTAAATTTCAAGTCACAGCACGTGTTTATGTTCTGATAGTTGATCACCTTTCTATATAGGAAAACTCTGAAGCCTTGAGTCAGGAAGGAGAATTGACCCAGGGCAGGAGGAAGAAACGCAGGAAGGATGGCTTTTTTTCCCATTACATCAGAACCTGGGTTCGTGTGTCAGGCAGGCGCAGCCCAACGAGTCCTCCACACACGAGCACAGTAGAAGCCAGCAGGATGGGGATTGATTTGGTGATGCTGACCAGAGAGCCAAATATTAAGTTTCCCAGGACGGCTGCTGCCTTGCATAGCGCGTTTAAGAAGCCAAAGCCTGTTGCCCTGCAAAGGAAAGAGACATGAACAAGGTTGAGAAAATGCCTTCCATGAGTTCAACTTTAGACCAAAAGATCCTAGGTTTTCAACGATCTTCCCTCAGATTGTGTTGTATATCAGTGGAGCAAATCAATGCTTGTTAGCAAATCTGGGAGTAGAGAATCCTAGCTGTTGGTATTGTTCCTCCAGCCCTCTGTTGACTTTCTTACCATAGCTTCCATTGACTTACTCTGCCTGTAAGTCCCAATGTATTGTGAACAGAAAGAGAGAAAAAATTGTAGGGAGTATGAAACATCTCTAGTGGTTTAATGTTGTTGGAAGGAAGGGTCTTTTTCAGTTTTTTAGAGATTAGGTCTGGCTCTGTTGCCCAGGCTGGAGTGCAGTGGCATAGTAGTAGTTCACTGCAGCCTCAAACTCCTGGGCTCAAGCAATCTTCCCACCTCAGCCTCCTGAGTAGCTAGGACTACAGGTGCATACCACCATACACAGCTAATTTTTATTTTTATTTTTGTAGAGATAGGGTCTTGCTATGTTGCCCAGGTGAGTACAGTGGTACAATGATAGCTCACTGCAGCCTCCACCTCGCAGGTTCAAGTGACCCTCCTACCTCAGCCTCCTGAGTCACTACCTGGGACTACAAGTGTGTACTGCCATGCGCAGCTGATTTTTTTTTTTATGTATTTGTAGAGATGGGGGTGTCCCCCTATGTTGCCCTGGCTGGTCTCAAACTCCTGGGCTTAAGCAATCCTCTTGTCTTGGCCTCCCAAAGTGCTGGGATTATAGGCGTGAGCCACTATACCCTGCAGGAAGGGTCTCTTAAAACAAACTTTAATCCTACTCTATCCAAACTCTTCTCTCAGGAACAAAACAGGCATAAAGCTCAGTTCATTAGAGAGAGGCAGGTCACCTCTGCTCAGTGTGGGAAAAGCTGGGTTACCTTCTCTTATCCCAGGCAAAGGGTGGAAAGGGTGATACAGAAAAATTGAGCAGTTTCTCATCTCTTTACAAGAGTGACTTGTTATTTTGTTTTTGTAAATTCCCATAATTTCAGAAACATCTGTGTTTAAATGGAAATTTAAATTTCATTCCAAAGTTAAAATGTATGGCAGGCTGAGCAGGGTGTCTTACACCTGTAATCCCAGCAGTTTGGGAGGCTGAGGTTGGAGGATTTCTTGAACCTAGGAGTTTGAGACTAGCCTGGGCAACATAGCAAGACCCTGTCTCTATCAAATGAATAAAGAGAAAAAAACTGTTGTTAAGTGCAACAATATATTTACTTAGATTTTTTACTCCCTATTTTCTTTAATTTATTTATTTTCATGCTAAGTGTTTTATTTTTTATTTATTTGTTTTTTACTTTCAGTTCCAAGATACATGTGCAGAACGTGCAGGTTTGTTACATAGGTATACGTGTGCCATGGTTTGCTGCACCTATGACCCATCCTCTAAGTTCCCTCCCCTCACTCCCCACCCCCTAAACAGGCCCTGGTGTGTGTTGTTCCCCTCCCTATGTCCATGTGTTCTCATTGTTCAACTCTCATTTATGAATGAGAACAATCGGTGTTTGGTTTTCTGTTCCTGTGTTAGTTTGCTGAGGATAATGGCTTGTAGCTTTATCCATGTCCCTGCAAAGGACATTATCTCATTCCTTTTTTGTGGCTGCATAGTATTCCATGCTGTATATGTACCACATTTGCTTTATCCAGTCTATCATTGATAGGCATTTGGGTTGGTTCCAAGTTTTTGCTATTGTAAATAGTGCAGCAATAAACATTCATGTGCATGTGTCTTTATAGTAGAATGATTTATATTTCTTTGGGTACACACCCAGTAATGGGATTGCTGGGTCAAATGGTATTTCTGGTTCTAGATCCTTGAGGAATTGCTGTACTGTCTTCCACAGTGGTTGAACTAATTTACATTCGCTCCAACAGTGTAAAGTGTTCCTATTTCTCCACAGCCTCGCCAGCATCTATTGTTTCTTGACTTTTTAATAATAGCCATTCTGACTGGCATGAGATAGTATCTCATTGTAGTTTTGATTTTAATTTCTCAATGATCAGTGATGTTGAGCTTTTTTTCATATGTTTGTTGGCCATGTAAATGTCTTCTTTTGAGAAGTATCTGTTCATATCCTTTGCCCACTTTTTGATGAAGTTGTTTATTTTTTTCTGGTAAATTTGTTTATATTCCTTGTAAATTCTGGATATTAGACCTTTGTCAGATGGGTAGATTGCAAAAATTTTCTCCCATTCTGTAGGTTGCCTGTTCACTCTGATGATAGTTTCTTTTGCTGTGCTGAAGATCCTTAGTTTAATTACATCCCATTTGTGAATTTTGGCTTTTGTTGAAATTGCTTTTGGTGTTTTCATCATGAAGTCTTTGCCCATGCCTATGTCCTAAGAGGTATTGCCTAGGTTTTCTTCTAGGGTTTTTATGGTTTTGGGCTTTACATTTAAGTCTTTAATCCATCTTGAGTTGGATATAATTTTGCATAAAGTGTAAGGAAGGGGTCCAGTTTCAGTTTTCTGAATATGGCTAGCTGGTTTTCACAGCACCTTTTTTTGAATAGGAGATCTTTTCCCCATCACTTGTTTCTGTGAGGTTTGTTGAAGATCAGATAGTTGTAGATGTGTAGTGTTACTTCTGAGGTCTCTGTTCTGTTCCATTGGTCTATATGTCTGTTTTGGTACCAGTACCATGCTGTTTTGGTTACTGTAGCCTTGTAGTATAGTTTGAAGTCAGGTAACATGATGCCTCTAGCTTTGTTCTTTTTGCTTTGGATTGTCTTGGCTATATGGGGTCTTCTTTGGTTCCATATGAAATTTAAAGTAGCTTTTTCTAATTCTGTGAAGAATGTCAATGATAGTTTGATGGGAATAGCATTGAATCTATACATTACTTTGGGCAGTATGGCCACTTTCACAATATTGATTCTTCCTATCCATGAATATGGAATGTTTTTCCATTTGTTTATATCCTCTCTTATTTCCTTGGGCAGTGGTTTGTAGTTCTCCTTGAAGAGTTCCTTCACAGCCCTTGTAAGTTGTATTTCCAGGTATTTTACTCTCTTTGTAGCAATTGTGAATGGGAATTCACTCATGATTTGGCTCTTGCTTGTCTATTGTTGGTGTAAAGGAACGCTTGTGATTTTTGCATGTTGATTTTGTATCCTGAGACTTTGCTGAAGTTGCTTATCAGCTTTCTATTATTAATTAACATGCTAGGTCTTAAATAAGAAAAGCCCATGGAATTTTCTCAGAAAATTAGGGAGGGTTGAGGTTATAGCCCTCATCTTTCAAATACTATGGAGGTGAAATACTCTGCTATTTTGCCAATTATTTTTGGTAGCAGGCAGAAACCGAATACTGAGCTGGGGAGCACACCAGTGAGCCAATGTAACATTTGGGAAATCAAGTCCAAGAAAATATGACAGAAGAGAATCATTTGTGGGCCTAGGAAGATCTTGTTCACTCTCTTTAAGATATGCAGGTATATAAGTAAGACACATCCCACTTCTTAAGACATTTTTTAAAAAAGAAAAAATTTATTATCTTTAGTACACATGAACAAGTGATCTAGGCAGAAAACTTATTTATTTTATTTTTTTTTCAGAGATAGGGTCTCGCTCATGTCACCCAGGCTGGAGTGTAGTGGTGGAATCTGGGCTCACTGCAGCCTCGATCTACTGGGCTCAAGTGATCCTTCCACCTCAGCCTCCTGAATAGTTGGGACTACAGGCGTGCACCACCATGCCCAGTTAATTATTGTATTTTTTTGTAGAGATGGGGTTTCATCATGTTGCCCAGGATGGTCTCAAACTCCTGGACTCAAGTGATCCTCCTGCCTTGGCCTCCCAAAGTGCTGGGATTACAGGTGTGAGCCACCACTCCCAGCTGAAACTTAATGTTGTTCATGAGCCTGCATATACCACTGACACCATGAGAGCATGAATCTCCTTCTGACTTTATGCCAGTTTACTCTTTTTTGGCTGTCACTGAGTTAAAGGCACATTGAATACAGGGCAATTTTTGGATACCTTGTTTTTGTTTTTTTTTTTCCCCTAAGAGGGAAATGCATCTTATAAGCTGCAAAATGCAGCACTTAGTGCATATCTTTCTTTGTTTGACTTGTAAATTTGTAAGTGTGGGTTTTTCTTTGACAAGTCATAACTACTCATCACTACTTGTACTGTATCTAATGATAGTTTCCACAATGTGTGGACTCTTCATAACCGAGATATTTATTGTGGTTATTATCCAACCATCCTCCTTTCTGCACCATGGGAAAGGAATAAACACTCCTCCCTGAGCTGCACAAATCCAGTCTGTGAGTTAGTGCACAGCCAGTGATTTTGTGGGTTACATCACACCTAATAAAGGGCAGTAAGCACGGATTTTCTTTCTGGCTAAGACACCTAGAAAGTAGAGTATGCAGGCTCCTGAAGTGACACAAAGTTGCCAACTGTTTGGAACATGGGAAGAGTATGACAGAATCTCTGACTGAAAGAAACTTCTTGAGAAGAGGGTAAGCTAATTTCATATTCTTCCTCTTCTTTTTTTAAAGCAAGAGACTAGCAATGGCAGCAACCACTAAAAACATAAGGAGATTTAATATACTGATAACTACTTTCAAATGAAATTGCTTAAGCCTATATGTTGGGTACCAAAGAAGACTTAATTATACTAGAATGACCCCATCACCACCTCCCCCACCTCCATGGATATGCCATGAGGCTAAACTGTCTTTTTGCTGTTTTTTAGATAAATGAATAGATGTTTTTGAGCAGCTTTAGGTTTACAAGAAAAAAAGTGAACAAAAAGTAGAGTTCTCTTATACCCTCAGTTTCCACTATTAACTTCTTGCTTTGGTATGGTACATTTGTTACAACTGATGAGCCAATATTGATACGTTGTTATTAGCCAAAGTTCAATTACATTACTTTTGGTGTTGTACATTCTGTGGGTTTTGACACATGTATAATGACATGACTCCATCATTACAGTATCATGTAGAATAGCTTTACTGCCCTAAAAGTCCCTTGCTCCATCTATTCATTCCTCTCTCCCCCCAACCCTGAACAATCACCAGTCTTTTTACTGTTTCCATAGTTTTGCCTTTTCCAGGATGTCACAGAGTTGAAACCTCACAGTATGTAGCTTTTTAAAGACTGACTTCTTTCACTTAAAAAAAAAAAAAAAAAAAAAAAAGGAAGATGAAACGAGGCTATTGCTATGTTGCCCAGGCTGGTGTTGAACTCCTGGGCTCCAAGCAATCCTCCCACCTCATCCTCCCAAAGTGCTGGGATTACAGGTATGAGCCACCGCGCCTGGCTTTTCACTTTGTTAAACTAACATTTTAGTTTCTAGATTCTAGTGTCATAAATGACCAGATATATGTTGTAGTAGTAAGATAAGCTGGATTCTTCTGGGGAAAATGGCCTGAGTGTATGTTGCTGATAAGAAAAAGGAAACCATTTTTCTGTCATGAAGAAGTCTTTCAATGCTGAAACTGCAGAATAACCCAGATAGGATTTGCATCTAGGTTAAAATAACCGTATTTTCCCAAGCGACGAAACTCTGGTATAACTCAGAATAGCGTATAAAATGTGGGCCGCTCTCTCCTTGTATCACTGAAACTGTACTCGAGGAATGGATGATTTCCTGAGATTCCTGAGCAGACTAAAGGCAGATGCGCTAGGAGCATCTGGTATCTGAGGGTTTTGAAAAAGACGATCAAATCCTTACTTCTTAAGAATCTCCATTTTCATTTACCAAGCAAAGGCAGTTCTTTAGATGAAAATCTGGTGTGGATGCAAAGCACACAGCCTCTGTAAATTAGTGTCGGCATTCAAGAAAATGTGACTACCCTTTCCTTGGAAAAGTAAATTCTTCTTTCAAATATTTGCAGCTGAAGGGTGTAATTTTTCTTTTCTTTTTTTCTTTTTGTTTGAGATGGAGTCTCGCTCTGTGGCCCAGGCTGGAGTGCAGTGGTGCAATCATGGCTCACTGCAGCCTTGACTTCCTGGGCTCAGGTGATTTTCCCACCTCAGCCTCTTGGTAGCTGGGACTAAAAGCTTGCACTGCCATACCCAGGCAATTTTTTGTATTTTTTTGTAGAGATGCGGGTTTCACCATGTTGCCCAGGCTGTTCTTGAACTCCTGGGCCCAAGGAATCTGCCTGCTTTGGCCTCCCAAAGGGCTGGGATTACAGGCGTGAGCCACCACACCCAGCTGGGCATGATTTTTCAATGCATCAGAGACACAGCTGTATTAGAAAAACCATTCGCCAAGTGATTCTCCCTTGGGGTTATCTGTTTATAAAATAAATAGGCTTTTAGTTCATTTACTCTCTGTTCTTACTTAAAGGAAACTATTGCTTCTGCAGACACCCAAAGTACGAGTCACCTTGTGCTCCTAAAGTCCTTTGAGGGTGGAGAGCTCAGAGCTTGCAGAACCCTGACATGCCGACTTCTCAGCTGTAGAATGAGCTAATGCATTATTTTTCAGATCAAATATGTTTTCATGCCTTCTCTTAAACAACAAGCACTGAAGGGAAAGAATGAAATGATCTAGTGTCATTCTATTGCTCCATCCTTTGCTCCTCATCTCTTCAGCCAGAAGCCTTTGCTCTCAATTTGTACTCAATCTACTTATTCAAAATTTTAAAATGTAAATTATTTTCCCCAAAAGTACCCTGTGACTGCAGCTGCCTTGTTGCTCATTCCATTAAGGTGGCTCTCCTCCCTACATCATAAACTTCCTTGGTCTGAGACACATGTGCTGGTATATGGAGCTGGTTTGCAGCAGCACTTAGACTCAGCTGATGGGGATGTGGCCACCTCTGGAGCTGGACGGTGGCTCCCTCTCTGGGGCCTTCACGATTTATTGGGTTCTAGTTTATTTATATTGTTTCATGCTGTTTTTTTTTTTTTTTCTTTCTTTCTTTTTGAGATAGAGTCTCACTCTGTTGCCCGGGCTGGAGTGCAGTGGCACAGTCTCGGCTCACTGCAACCTCCGCCTCCCAGGTTCAAATGATTCTCCTGCCTCAGTCTCCCAAGTAGCTGGGATTACAGGTGCGCACCACCATGCTCAGCTAATTTTTGTGTTTTTAGTACAGACGGGGTTTCACCATGTTGGCCAGGCTGGTCTTGAACTCCTGACCTCATGATCTGCCCGCCTCGGGCTCCCAAAGTGCTGGGATTACAGGCATGAGCCACTGTGTCTGACCCATTTTATGTTTTAATTGGTAGGGGGGAAAAGAAAACTACTGGCTCCATTCTGGATAAAAAGGATAATTTTGTCCTCACATCCAGCTTCTTTGTGGATTTTTCTGTCTGTAGTGCAGGGTCAGATGTGGGATTTTTTTGAGGCTCCTAGGAAGAAGAAAAGGTCACTGAAAAATGGTGGCACTTAGGGCAGTGCCTGGCATGTGGTAGGCACCATGTGACTATTAGCCATTGTTTAAACACTGTCTGAATACCCCACCAGCTGATGAGATTATTAGAAAAGAACAATTAAGTGCTACATTTTCGAGACAGGGCCTTGCTCTGTTGCCCAGGCTGGAGTGCAGTGGTGCAATCATAGCTCACTGCAGCCTCAACCTTCCAGGCCCAAGTGATCCTCCCTCCTCAGCCTCCTGAGTAGCTAGGACCACAAATGCCTGCCAGCAAGCTCAGCTAATTTTTTAATTTTTTGTAGAGATGGGGTACCTACTATGTTTCCCAGGCTGGTTTTGAACCCCTGGGCTCAAGTGATTCTCCCACCTCGGCCTCCCGAAGTGTTGGGGTTACAGGCATGAGCCACAGCACCTGGCGTAAGTGCCACATTTTAAAAAGGCCTGAAATGGTGTAGATCCAGACTTAGCTCATAGAATTTAACTGTTAAAGGGTAAAAGTGTGTGTAGGGGGGTGGTTCTTTTTTGTCTAGAATAAATTTTTGTAAATAAGCTTTTTCTGGACAACTCAGTTAAATAATTGGTAGAAGTTACAAGAGGGATACTCAAGACTCAGCATGGGGCATTTTGAAAAGTACAGGCAGTCCTTAAATCAGGAGGACATTGTGATCTAAAGATTCATCTGGAAGTTGGTTATTTGAAATACACAACGAATTTCATTTATCTTAGAGAAAAATATTAAAAATGATGGCTAGGTCATCAGGTTAGCCTAAAATAACTTTTGTAACACTGAATCCATCTAAGCTATCACACTACAATGCTAAAAGTACAAGAAACCCTTAAATATTTGTCTAATACACAGATTTGTCCTTAATACACTCCTAATTTACATATTCTATGCATTTTTTTCATATTCATATAATCATTCATTAAATATCTGCTAAGCGTCAAACACTGCACTAAGCTCCAGAGACCCCAAAATTAATAAGATGAAACCTCCATTTGCACTAAGATGGGTGAGACGAGATCATGGTAACATACATGCTAAGTGCAATGTTGAAGATACCCACAAAGTATGCAGCCAGAAGGATAGAAAGTGATATCGAGCTGAGGGTAGTGGCAGTCGCAGGAAAGCTTCTCAGGAGGGCTGGACAAGACTAGGATTGTGCTGAAAGGAATAGTAGGAGCTTGCCAGGAGAAGGATGGCATGTGGATAGGGGTGTTCTCTGCTTCTCCCCGTACTCTCACATCTCCCTAACTTCCCTCATGGTACCCACTCAGGTTTGCCTTAGACACACCCCCTAAAGGCTTCTTGAGGGCTAAATGGCTTACCTCCCTCCAGCCCCTAAACTTCCTACTCCCAAGCAGGTGTTTTCAACCTAGGATTAGGATAGCAATCCGATTGAACCAAAGTGCATGGACACGTATAACCATGCCCTCACCTAATGGTGCTTAAGCTTAGGTGCATCAGAATCACCTGGAGGAGCTTTCCAACCATAGTGATGTGCTCAATACTGATGCCTAGGGCCACATGCACAGAGATTCTGAATTTATTGCTCTATTGGGGCCCAAGCATTAGTATTTTTTAGAAGCTCCATGTGACATGAAGGTGTATCCAGGGTTGAGAATCCTGCTGTCTTCCCAGGGATGTCTGCATTCTTTGAATTGATGTGGGTTTCATAGACAAAGGAAATTATAAAAGCAAAACATCCCCTCCACCTTTCTGACAAATGGTTTTCATTTCTGAATTCCCTTTAGTGTACTTCCAATCATATAAATCACAGGAAATCAGAGGATTTAGACAATTTTGCTTTCTGCTTTTTTTTTCATTCATATTACTGTTTTCTCATGTTGATGTTTAAAATGAAATGATTATTTAGCATGGAACCATTATTCTTGTCACCATGCCATTGGCTAATGGGAGCTTTCCAAATTTGGGGTAACAAATGATTCTGCAATTAACACCTTCACATATATGACCTGCTTCATTTGTGTGTGTTCATTAGGGAATATCAAGCAGCATAAAACATCCAAGGGAAAGTGTTTATGATGTGATGCGGGGGATACTGAGGCCAGGAAAGTATGCTTTGCATACTGGAGAGGAGAGAGAGAGGGATCCAACCCAAAGGCTTCCCATCCCTTTTTTCTTCTCCCTTCCTGCTTAGGCTCTTATTAAACTCCCTTGTTTATTCTGCTTCTCACAGCACAGAGCTTAATTCATTTCACCAGAGGCAGCTTCTCACCTAACCTGAATTGTTTCCTTCTCTTCCAACTGTTACTCAGTTGCCTCAACTTGATTCCCTCCACGCAATCCTTCCCACTCCCCTCCAAAGGCTGGTTTATACCAATCTTGCACATCTCCTTGTCCAGAATTAGCCTTGTTTAGGTCCAGGTCACCTCTGGGGGAGTGGAGCCGGGTAGCCTTTGTAGTCACTCAGCACCACCTCTTCTCAGGACCGGAACAGATGCCTATGATACTTATTAAATGAAAGACTGAGCTAACGAATTTCCTGAGATCTTCCAAATATGTTGGAAGTAGATTTTTGTAATAGACATGTTAATGGAAATTAGTTGGGTCATATTTGTTTTTTTGATGCCAGACTATCATATTGTTTTTTTCAGAGAGAAAAAATGAATTTCATATTAAGTCAGAAAAGACTGAATTCAATTGTTTTCTAATCTTCAAAGAAAGATAAAAATCTGTCTTACCCTAGTATGTATTGTGTGTGTGTGTGCCTGGCTATGTTCCTTAATGAGGGCAAGATGGCACCCTGCACCCCTTCGAGCAGGGCCTTCCTTACACCCAAGTGGAGAAGGACTCACCTACAAGTTGTGAGCTGAGAGGAATCCCTGGATCCCAAGTAGCCCTTTATCTCCCTCCCATCTCCACCACCATAAGGGGCTTTTGACTGCTTATTCCTGTTGAAATCAAATATTCTGGGAAGGTAATAACAGGAGCCTTTATGTCTTGTTTATCTGATTAACCTAGCTAGGGAGTGAGGGCCTGGGCCAGGGTAAATAATGATAGAATGACTGAGCACCCCTTGGAGTTCATCTATGGCCAAGGTCATGAACATGGCTGTGCATCCCAACAGCCAAGTGAGCTGCTTAAAAATAGATTCCCACACCTACTGGGAGGGGAGGTAGATATGTCTGTGCTGGGAGCAGCACCACTGAGTCAGACATCTGGGTTTGAGGCTAAGTGATCCAGGACAAGTTACTTCCCCTCTCTGTGCCACATTTTCCTCACCTGAACATGGGGTAAGAATACCTACTATTAAAGGATTGGGATAAGAATTAAGTAAGTTGAGATCATTTAAAATTTCCAGCATCATGCCCGACCCACCCTCCACTGCACAGATGAAGAAACCAAGGCTCAGAAGGGTGAAAGGCCTTTTCCAAATTATCCAGCTATTTTTCTGGCAGTGACTGCACCTGAATTCAGTGACTCCTAGATCAGTGCTTTCCTCCATTCTGTTGATGAAGTAGAGGGAGAGGGGGAGGTGGATCTCTAATCGGCAATGCTTTTTGAGGAATGGGGAGCTGACAGCTGAAGGATCAAGAGGTCTCAGGCTGTGATGGAAGAAGTGGAAAGGGACCCAAAGGACAGCAGAGAGAGGACTGAAGACCAGTGCTCCCTCCCTTACACTGGCCCAAATGCTCACTCTGGAGAGTCGGGAGGCTGGACCCCATATGGGGAGGAAAACTATCATCCATAGCCAAATTAATTCTCAAATGCATATTTCATTCATTCATTCATTCACTCATTCACCTAGAGTTATGGCAGTAAATAAGAAAGACAATGTCCTGCCCTCAAGGAGCTAACATTCTAGTGAGCTAAACAAGTAAACATGCAACCTAACATCCTCTCATCATAAGGTCTGGGTGATAATTTCCTTTAAGTACTTCAGTATAAACAATATGATAGATAAATTGTCTCTAATGCATACCTATATAATTTAAAGCACATGAATCAAGAATCAACAGGCCAGAGATGGTTACTTAGTGCTTTAAAGATCATTTTAGAAATCTGCATGAGAAGGTTTGTTAACGACCATGGAGATAATTTTTTCACTGCTGATGTGAGTGCTGTTCTGTATAAGCAATGATTGGAAAGAATGTTCTGCCCTTAGCCTAATGAACATACAAGCATTCTCCAAGCCCCGCAGCCTCAAGTTGGTGAAATGGTACTCCTGGTCTAGACTCCAGATTCTAGAGCCCCCTTATTAAAGGGGCATTCCCTTGTTTAGCTGGCCCACAACTCTGGTGGCCCTGCTGTCAGCATATCAAGCACATGGCCCTCTCATGCAAGGGCTTGCTCAGTACCCAAGGACAGTGAGATGGACTTCCTTGGAGCTCAAAAACAGACTTTGTGACTGTTTTTGTGCCAGTACACTTGGCAGGATTTGCTTCGATTGTAATATATTGCCTGATGGCAAGGTTGTGGGAGTAGGAAGCATATATTCCCTACCCCCTCACCCTCTACTTCTAACTACCAGAGGCAAAACGAATCTGACATTTGCTGGATAGCCAAAGCATAAACATATATAATATAATGATAAGGTGTATAAAGAAAAATCAAGCAGAGCAGAGGGCCAGGGATGGAGTAGATTACATAGGTTGGTTAGACGCGATAGCTGAAAGATTCCTCTGTACCAAAATCTTCACAAATAAGTGAGATATTTATCTTTATATTAGATGTAGAATGTATTCAAGAAAGAATGAATGAAATTGCCATTATAGAATACCAGATGATGACAGTGAAGAGAATTCTAGAGCTAGAAAGGCCCTGAGATACTATTTATTTCATTCTCCTCATTTAAATCTCAAACAATCCAGGCCCAGTTAGGCTGAGTGGTCTCCCTGAAGTCACACAGCTGGTCAGTAAGAGATCCAAGATGACAGACCTTCGGGACTGAAGAATGGGGAGGAAACAAGAGAACTCTGTCAAAACAAGGACAGTCCTAAGGGAAGGGCTTGGGTTGCTTAATTCTGGGAAAATGTTTTGATTTTAGCTCATCAAGGAAGAGACCAATCCCACTGCACTGGGTGACGGCAGCAGCTGCCCAGGACTCTCAGGGATTGGCAGGTGTGAACAATCAGATCTTCAAATCCTTTCTGAGGTCATGTCTGAAACCGCATAAGGGGGCATAAGGGGGAAAGAAAAGGGAAGAAGACAGGCAGAGAAAGGCAGGAACGTGCAGCCAAATGACACCATGAGACAGGCTTGCCTGGCTCTGGGAGTCTGTGCAGAGTTGCAGGACGGCCCTGAGAGTGTGGGCTCCATCTCATAAGGTGTGTGCTCCTGGCCCCGAGCGCAACGGAGGAGGGGTAAAGATGGCCCCTAATGGCTGGGCACGCTGGCTCATGTCTGTAATCCCAGCACTTTGGGAGGCCGAGGCAGGCGGATCACTTGAGGTCAGGAGTTCGAGACCAGCCTGGCCAACATGGTGAAACCCCGTCTCTACTAAAAATACAAAAATTAGCTGGGTGTGGTGGCAGGCACCTGTAATCCCAGTTACTCAGGAGGCTGAGGCATGAGAATTGCTTGAATCTGGGAAGCAGAGATTGCAGTGAGTGGAGATTGCATCACTGCACTCCAGCCCGGTGACAGAGTAAGACCCTGTCTCAAAAAAAAAAAAAAAAAGGGGGACCCCTGAGCCATAAGCACACAGGAAATGTGAGCAGGGGACTTGGCCACAGCCACATGGTGGCAGCAGAAAGTCAACACCTGGACGCAGAAAAACATGAAGGCCAAAACCTAGAACTGGAATGAGCTGGAACAAGGCCTACACTGCGTGAGCTGCATTTACGACTTTTGAGAGATTTACAACTTTCACAAAGGAGGGAGAGAAAAGTAGGGACCACGATGGATGGAAAAAATCCATTTCAACCTGTCATTACATATACTTTCCTTTTGAAGATTTCAAGAGATGAGGGGAAATTGACTTACTTTTCCCAGTTAGGGTATTGAGGGAAGCTGACCAGCACAGACTAAACCCAAAAAATGAAATGCATCTTCTGTTGGTGTTCTCAGTTCTACCGCAAAGAGGGTTGAAAGTAATTTTGCTGGTGGCAGGGACTGGGGACGGAGAAATGAGGGAAAAGGAAGCTCCCCCACACCAATATGTTAGATGGTTGGGGCTCCTTTCAGATTTATGGCAAGCTGGAAAATCCGTTCTATGTATGGCTCATGTCACATTCATATTTCACGTCTATTAGAAGAATCTCACGCCACATCAATTGTCTGATCTACATTACATATAATAGGCTCTCTGCTTATCTTTGACACAGGTGAGGGGCTGATGTAGAAACTGTCAAAAGACTATACAATGACTTGTATATTCAATAATGGCTCAAACTTCAAAGGTCTATCATTTTGCCCTGCTCTTCATTTCTTTCCTCATAATGCTTCTCAAAGCAATCTTGTCTTTCCAGCCTCACAATCAAGGACAAATCCTGAATGCAACATTTGCTTTTCCATCTTCCCGCTTCACCTCACTCATCCCTGCAGATAGTATAAGTATTCTTCGCTTCTTCAAGTCCACGCCTAAGAATTAAGAGCCCTGGGGAGAAGGGTCCTGCATCGACCACTGCATCTCAATCATTGTGGCAGACGTACCACAGCACTGGGAAGTTGGCCTTGGCAAGAATCTCAAGCTATTGCAACATAGTTGGGAAGAAGGTTTAGGATCAAGATAGAGGTGATTGACCAAGGTGAGTGCATGAGCAGAGAGGTGCCTTCAACTTCCACTGCAGACAGTTCTGACATCTTGCCTCTCTCTACCTGAGGTGAGTTCTAGCCCTGGGCAAGTCAGTCCAATGAATGTTATTGAGAACCAGCTGCAAACTATTACTGCCCTACTGACCTAAGCACAGAGGTTATAAGGAAGTCTAACTTGCAAAGCCTTCTCTCAATGTCACACACCATTTTTGAAGATCAAGACATCTCCTTAATACTTTGACCACTTGCTTCCAGGCTAGTTTTTTTGTATTCCACTCTGCCAGCCTGAGTTTCTAGCTCATTGAACTCTTGTATCCTGGCCTGGTATCCTAACTCTGGTGTGTTATTTCTTAGTTCAGATCTGTGTTACCTCTGGATTTTCTTACCTTGATGGATTTACCCCCAGACTCCAACTCTTGCCTCTCAGACATGTTATTTCTATGGAGGCCTTTGTTTTCTGTTTCCTTTGACTTGAACTATTCCAGGTCTCTTTCTTAGACATATTTTCAGAATCTAACTACTTTCTCACCACCTCCATTGGCACCATTACCTCTTGCCACAGTTCTTGCTGTGGCCTTCATAAGTCAGTTCATGTCACTCATCTGCCCCCAAACCCCACATTGGATTTCATTTTACTCAGCAAGAAGACCAAAGCCCTTTTAGTGTCCACTCTGACCCCATGGCTTCTTACCCTCTACCTTGGTCATTCTGCTCCAGCCAGACAAGCTTTGCCTCTCTTCCAACTGGTCTCTCACACTCCTACCTCAGGACCTTTGCACCTGCTGTTGTCTCTGCTGTGAAAGCACTCTCTCTAGATGTCTGCCTGGGTCTTTGCTCAAATGTCAGCTTTACAGTCACATCCCCCTAGACCATTCTATTTACAGTTGTAACTCTCCTTACCCCAGCATTCTCTATGCTCCATGTAGCTTTATTTTTCTCTACAGCACTTAGCACCATCCAATATACTATATCTATTTTACTTATCTGTTTGTTGACTGTCTTCCCCAAACTATTATAGAATATAAGCTCTATCAAGGCAAAGCTTTCTGTCTCTTTTGTTCACTGCTGTCTCCCAATGACTAGAATAGTTCCTGGCACAGGATATGCATTCCATAATCATTTTTTTTGAATGAAATAGTGCATGACCTCTCTATCCCCAGCTCAGGTATCTTTCTGGCATCCAAACAAAAATATTCAAATACCAATCGGACAGCCCCAGGTTGACGTAAAAACTCAACATGTCCAAAATGGAACTTATTACCTTCTTGACCACAGCCCAGACCCACTGTCCCTCCTGTGTCCCAGCCTCAAAATGCCATTGTGCTCCTGCAGGTGGCTTTTAAAATTAAAAAACATAAACAAAACCTGCCATCTCCATTCACTCAACTGCACACGCAGAAACTGGAATCATCTTTGACAACCTCTTTTCTTCCCCCTAACATCTAATCAAGCACCAAGCTTTGTTGAATGTATCCCTAAACATCTGTGAACATGTTGAGTGTTAACTTTTCCCCTTTCCAACCTACATTTTTCCTTCTTTCTTTCTTTTTTTTTTTTTTGAGACGGAGTTTCGCTCTGTCGCCCAGGCTGGAGCACAGTGGCGCGATCTCGGCTCACTGCAAGCTCCGCCTCCCGGGTTCACGCCATTCTCCTGCCTCAGCCTCCCGAGTAGCTGGGACTACAGGCGCCCGCCACCATGCCCGGCTAATTTTTTGTATTTTTAGTAGAGATGGGGTTTCACTGTGTTAGCCAGGACGGTCTCGATTTCCTGACCTCGTGATCCGCCTGCCTTGGCCTCCCAAAGTGCTGGGATTACAGACGTGAGCCACTGCGCCCGGCCTCCAACCTACATCTTAAGTGTCTTAACCAGCCTCCCTGCCTTCTTTCTGGCCGTTAGAGGGAGCTCTCTAAGGGCCAAGAATGATCTTGTCATTCTCTGTAAGACAGCTCAAAGTCTCCCCGTCCCCACACAATAAGGCAATGTGAAAGAGTCTTCGTGACTTGTTCTTTGAGTAACTCTTTTACTTCCAGAGCTTGTTAGCTGGTATTTGCTCTAACTGAAATGTTCTTTCCATCTTTTTGACTGGCTATCACCTACCAGGTCTCAATTAAATGGTACTTCTTTCAAGAAACCCTCTCTGATGCTCTGAGCATCATGCACTTCCCACATAATAACCCTGACCAGTATATTACAACTGAAGTTTACTTGTGGTTAGGAGAATAAAGACCACAACTGATTTACTCATGGTTGTATCATAGGTGCTCAAAAAAATAGTTGTTGAGTAAATAAACAGTATTAAAATTCACACTGAGATGGAATAGATATACTTTTCTTATAAGTACAACAAAGTATCCTGGACATTATATATAAAACAAACAGAACAAGACTGAAAGAGGAAAAAGGCAGAACTGCTAGGGAGCTTGGGGATGGGGAGTTCCCTGCATTTGCCTTCTGCTCCATAGATCTCAGACTTGGAATTGAACAAGTTGCCAACCCAGAAATGCCAATAGGCACAGACAAAGAAAAGCCCCAACCAAAGCCTGCTCTCTCTAGCCCAAGGACCAGGAAAAGGGCAGTCTAGCAAGATAGAAAACTTTTAGATAATAACCTCTCTCCTCAGACCAAACACCAGGAAAAAATTGTAGCTCAACTGCCAGCTACATCAGCAAAGGTCTGGTGGTAGTCTTGACTTCCACCCTTGTGAAACTAACAAGACCTGTCAACACTACCATTGGGATGGCATCAGAAAAGGGTAAGTAAGGAGCTGGGACTTTAATCCCTGCTGGGTGGTAATGAGCTCCTCCTTCCCTCCCTCCCATTGTATCCATGATTAGGAAGGGACTGTGGACTCCCAGCGGTAATGAGAATGCCCATTCTTGGGTGTCACTGGAGCTTAAGTGGAGTACCTGGACTTCTAAGTCCACCTGGTAATAATAAGGCAAAGCCTCCCCTTCTCTTGCCAGAGAGGAGTCAGAGAAAGCCAACTCAAGCAAAAGGCTTAAATAAGATCCAAATTCTCATAACATAATATGGAAATGACTGCTTCCAATCAGAAACTGCTTGTCATACAAATAAACAGGAAGATTTCAAACAGAATGAAAAAAGGCAATCAATAGATGGCAACACTGATATGACAGAGATGTTAGAATTATCTGATGAATATTTTAAGGCAGCCATAATAAGGCTTCAATGAGCAACTATGAACACACTTGAAACACATGAAATTTAGAAAGCATCATAGAAAAAATAGAAAAAATAGAAAGCCTAGCAAAGAAGTAGAAGAAATAAAGAAGAACTAAATGAAAATTTTAGAACTGAAAAATATAACCAAAATAAAAAGCTTAGTGGTTGGGCTCAACAGCAGAATGGAGGAGACAGAGGAAAGAACCAGTGAACTGGAAGACAGAACAATGGAAACTATCTAAAGTGAAGAGCAGAGAAAACTAAATCAGGGAGCTGTGGAACTACAACAAAAGATCTAATATTTATGTTGCTGGAATTCAGGCAGAAGAGAAAAAGGGCAGCACTGAAAAAGTATTCAAATAGTTAAAGTTTACGGGAGGCCATTGTTTTGGGCTAGTCTCCTGCACCTAGGCCACAGCAGACCAGTCCTAAGCAGAATGGAGTCACTCATGCTAAGTACCACCTAATCAAATTGAACTTTGAAAAGAGCCAGTTTTCCAAAAAACAGGTGATTCCGGCCAACCCAAATGAGCATAATAAGGAAGTCCCCTCTGTTTTAGTCCTTTACAGAAAGGGTCTTTGAAAGGACTATCTGCTTTTTGTTCTCTGTATCTGCTCTCTTTAGAACTTTTCTGCCTATGAAGTCAACTTTCTCTGCTCAGCTCATTAGAGCACTCATCCCATTTTATAGAGTGAGGTGTTGCCTGCTTCTAGAATAGCAGATAAAATCAACTAGATCTTTACACTAAATTTGTCGTAATTTTGTCTTTTGACAAAATAAATAATGGCTGAAAACCTCATAAATTTGGCAAAAGCTGTAAACCTACAGATTCAAGAAGCTGAGCAAACTCCAAACATAGTAAACCCAAAGAAATCCATGCCAGGCAAAGAAAAAACCTGAAAAGCAACCAGAGGAATCAATAGTTTATTCCTATTGGGAAAAAATACTTAAGACTGTAGATCATCCCCCTCTACAAATGTGGTATCTGTTTTTAGAATTCCCACAACAGACTCAGCAGTAACCCCTCACTTGCCTCAGAGAACACTGGATCTTATCTATCTTTTAAATATTGGCTTCTCTGAATAATAGGAGAAAGCTAAATGTCATAATTGCTTTAATTTGTAATTAATTTTTACTATTAGTGAAGTTGAGCATTTTTATATGTTAAGTGTTTGTTGACATTTCTTTATGAATTTCTAATTTATATATTCAGGTTATTAATTCATTTCTGTTTCAACTCCCTCCTGCCCTCAATTTATCATTTACATGTGCCTATGGTATTTTTTGCTGTATAGAATTCACATTTTGTTTTACCCAGAGAATTCTTTTAACCTTCTCCCTGATGGCTTCTGGTTTTGAGGTCATGCTTATAACTAGCAGCTAAGGTTTTAGGGAATGTAGATTTGTTTTTGATTTGCTGTCCAGGGGTATAGTTTCCCACCTTTTGCATAGCTAAATCTGCTGAATAATAAGTTGCACTTTAGTAATAATCTCCAGCCTTAAATATATGGTATAAGTAAAGAATAAATATTTGGTCTTCATCCCCAGTTCCCAGCATAGAGCTCCTAAAACCCTTGGATAAGGGTATCTTTTGGAGCCTGGCACAATGGGTCATACTTATAATACCAGCTACTTCAGAGGTTGAGGCAGAAGAATTGCTTGAGGCCAGGAGTTTGAGACCAGCCTGGGCAACACAGTGAGACCCCATCTCTTAAAATAAAAAAATTAAAAAAAATTAGCCTGGCATGGTGATGCACATCTGTAGTTCCAGCTACTTTGGAAGCTGATGGGGGAGGATCACTTGAGCCCAGGAGTTTGAGGCTATAGTGAGCTATGATTGAATCACTGCATTCCAGCTCTGGTTACAGACTGTAGCTCTGGGCAACAGAGGGAGACCCCATCCTTCCCCCTACTCCACCAAAAGAGTGTCTTTTGTAGGCTAATGAGATGACTTTTGGCTGAGGGGATCCTAGATAGCTTCTAGATTGGGCTGGTCTCCAGAAAAACCAACCATATGTCCAGAGGGTTGGAATGTTCAGTCCCCTCCCACCTCTTTTTGTGTCCCTTAAATCATCATGTCCCAGTCATTGTGCAAGTGCTCTCTAATCTGGGGAAAAAGCTAGAATGTCACCATGCATCTGTTTAAGACTGCAATTGTTATGCTCATTTTTGATACTGAGGTTTTGAAGAAAGGAGGATGTTGATGGCATTTAGAATGGAAAAATGGTTGTTTCATTTTTTTGGCACAGAAAAGTGCTATTCAATAAATACATCTAGGTTTAATTCCAAAATTTCCTGCCTCTTTATCAAATGATCTAGGTAGGATAACTTATAAAAGACACAAAATTAATAAAATGGGCATAAGAGGGGGCAAATCAAGATAAGGAAGAGTGAAACAAGTATCTGGGCTATGCAGATTTAGCAGAGGCACAGGTCCTCTGCTTCCTGATTGCACAACAGAGAAGGAAATGTGAAGAATTACACAATTTTTGTCATATGAAGTGAGGACATATAACAGCTTCTCAAAGCGTGGGTGGAGGAATACAAAATGATTCCTAGAACCCACCCCTGAGATGTTCAGTCTTCATGGTAGACTCTGAGTAGAAGAAGATGTGTCCTATAATGAACAATGTCCTCATTAGTGTTTTCATAGTAAATGCAAATGTAATCCTAATAGAGATTGGATGTGTGCCCCACCCAAATCTCATGTTGGAATGTAATCCCCAATGTCAGAGATGGGGCCTGGTGGGAGATGATTGAATTATGGGGGCAGATTTCCATGAATGGTTTAGCACTATGTTCTTGGTACTGTCCTCGCAATGGTGAGTGAGTTCCTGTGAGATATGGTTGTTTGAAAGTTTGAAAGTGTGGGGCACCTCCCCTCGAGCTCTCTTGCTCCTGCTCTTTACATGTGATGTGCCTGCTCCCCCTTTACCTTCTGCCATGATTGGAAGCTTCCTGAGGCCTCCCCAGAAGCAGATGCCACTATGCTTCCTATGCTTCCTGTATAGTCTGCAGAACCATGAGCCAATTAAACCTCTTTTCTTATAAATTACCCAGTCTCAGGTATTTCTTTATAGGAATGCAAGAACAAACCAATACAAATCCCTAGTAAAATCAAAGGTATAATATTAGAGGTATAAGTCTGTAATGTGGTTGATAAATGTGGCTTGCAAGTGTGATAACTTTCATAGCACTTAGAATATACCTTAAATTATGTTGCCCAAAGATAATTTTGACTGGGATTTTGGCAGGAGTTGGCCGTTCAATGGCTCAAGAGGGGCGTGGACTCATTGTTCCATTCTGATCATTAAGGACAGATTCTAGAAACTGGGCAGGAAGTTGGCAGTGCTAACGTTCTATGATGAAAATTAGTCTGCCATGGTTTGAATGTTTGCACGCCTCCAAAATTCAAGTTGAAACTTAATTCCCCAATGCAACAGTATTAAGAGAGGGGGGCCTTTAGGAGGTGATCAGGTCATGAGGGCTTCTCCCTGGTGAATGGGATGAAGGCCCTTATAAAAGAGGCTTCACACAGTGTTTGGCCCTTCTGGCCCTTCTTGCCCTTCTGCCTTCCGCCATGTGAGGACACAGTGTTCGTCCCCTCTGAAGGACTCAGCAACATCTGGAAGCAGAGAGTAGCTCTCACCCAAGACACCAAACCTGCCTTTATCTTGAACTTGCCAGCCTCTAGAACTGTGAGAAAATGAGTTTCTCTTCTTTATAAATTCCTTAGTCTCAGGTACTTTGTTAGAGCAACACAAGAGAATGAAGTAAAGCACAGCCTCTAGCCAGAATTTTTGTGTTCTATTCCTGTATTCTTGTATTCTATCCTGCCTCCATGGGGAGATGAGGCTATAGAGTATCTCAACCAGTTGGGATTTTCCTCTAATAGCTGAGTTAGAGATCAGTGGAGGCCTCCTAATGCAACCCAGAGAAACATGGAAAAGGTGGAAGAGGTTTTAGCCTGAAACATTTTCAGATACCCGCTAATTAGCTCATACTAGCGAATTTACCACGGCCATGGTCACGCTGCTCTGGAGCACAAGTCATCTTCTAGATCACCAAAGGAAATGACTTCCTGTGATTATCTGATGACATCTGCTTAAGTGCTGGAGAGCGTCTACCAGCAACAGCGTGACCGCGGTGAGAATGCCCCGGCAGACCTTTGGGTGATCGTGCTGGTGCGCACGGAGGTGTTTTCCCACATGCTGCTCCCAGACAATGACTGGACATGACAGGACTATTACTGCAGGCTGCTTCCTGGGTCACACAGGACTCCTCTGAGGCTGATGTTGTCATGACCTCTGGGTCTCCAACAGCCTTGCCAGACCTTCCTTAGATTACTGGATAGTCTGGAAGATTCCACCCAAATGCTCCTTCCTCCCTCCTTCACTCAGGCTTAGAGTTGCATTGCAGCTCTCCCATACTTCACTCCCTCTCCATCTTCTCTCGCACAGTCATTTCCTCTAATAACATTTTTGCATGTTTAAACCCATCCTGACATCTGTTTCATGGAGGACCTGAATTAATACAAAAAAGCAACATTTGTTTTTATTTCAATTGATATTTAACCTTTCTGACAACAGAAACACGGTAGGTCTGTGCTTCTCACAGGAAGGACCTGACCAATTTCAATTTATGAGGGTTTTTTTTAAAGCCAGATTTTTGTCCTAGGTGAATACTCATCCTTCTATTCCTTATGGCAGAGGGATAAGCAGCTGATTCTCCTAAAACAGTATCACACTCTTACAGTATACAAGAAGAAGGAAGGAGGCTATGACCTAGCCTTGCTTTAACATTGAGGGGGTTATTTTATTTTATTATTTATTTTTTGAGACAGGTTCTCTCTGCTGCTCAGGCTGGAGTGCAGTGGCACAATCATGGCTCACTGCAGCCTCTATCTCCTGGGCTCAAGCAATTGAGGGGTTCATTTTAAATGTATAGTGTAATCCACATCTAATCTCTGTTTGCAGAATGAGAGGTTGATGAAAGAAAGCTCAATGAAGCTGCAGAGTCTTAATCTTGCTTTTGGCAGCACCAGCCCTGGCATCCACCTCAGGACCTCATTCACAAAGACAGAGAATTAACACTTGTTGAATGAATGAAAGAGATGCCTTACAAAGATTGTGTGGTTCCTTTCAGAGCCTAAATATTTAATAGGTGGGTCACTGAGGGTCTGAACTAGAATATTTGATAAGCAGATATCCAGGGTTGAGTGTTAGATGTTCTGCAGGGAGATGGATGGAGGGGTACCTATAGGGTTCTGCAAGCTCAGTAATAGATGTTGAATAGATGTTGTTGAAGAAGAAATATAAGTTAGTTAGACTCAGGACAGGACACAAAGAGAATGCACCTCTTTGGGGTCAATAAAAAAAAGGGAATGGGCCCAGAGGAAGCACTCAAGAGCAGTTGCAAATTGATATCCCAAATGTTTTTGCACAGTTCTAGGAAAAAACTCTCCTACATTTCAAAGTCCAGATAATACTGACTCCACCCTCTGGCACAGAGGACTTCTATGGCAACATAGCACAGGAGTGGTACATGAAGGCAAAGGCCATTTGTATTAGCTCATGTCAAATGGTAAAGCAGAGCTTCTTTTATTTTAATTTAGCTATTCAAGCTGCTGAAGCTATACCCAAAAGCCCTAACCCTTTCTCTGATATGAGTCTCTGTGTTTCCATATTGGGAGCAAATTTTTTTTTTTTTTTTTTTTTGAGACAGAGTCTCGCTCTTGCTGTCCAGGCTGGAGTGCAGTGGCACGATCTTGGCTAACTGCAACCTCCGCCTCCCAGGTTCAAGCTATTCTCGTGCCTTAGCCTCCCAAGTAGCTGGGATTACAGGCACCTGCCACCATGCCTGGCTAAGTTTTTTTTGTATTTTTAGTAGAGACAGGGTTTCACCATGTTGGCCAGGCTGGTCTCGAACTCCTGACCTCAGGTGATCTGCCCGTCTCGGCCTCCCAAAGTGCTGGGATTACAGGCATGTCCCACTATGCCCAGCACAATTGTTTTTTATAACTAGAAATGTGTTTGGCTTTCCTCCAACAAACCAGGAAGGTCAAGAGATATATTCTAGAGACCTCTTTGTGGTTGCTTAATGCAGAGCTCATGCAGACTCATCTGCAAACCTAAGGAAATGACCCTCTAAGGACTGGTTAGCCACTTAAAATGTGGGCCAAGATAGGCTATTAAATTCTAATCCTCACTGCTTCATTACAGCTTCCTCATATTGTTAGCCTACAAACTAAGTTAAGGACACACTTAAATTCTTTCACTGGCTTCATTGCCCTATTAATTCCTGCTAGCACATATGTTCCCCTATACTTTCTTTTTTAAAAGATATGAGTGGAACCTACAACTTTGTGAAGCCAGATATTTTTGGATTTTTACTTTCCTAGGGAAGTGACAGTTAGTTTGGCTTTTTTTTTTTTTTTTTTTTTTTTTTTGAGATGGAGTCTCACTCTGTTGCCCAGGCTGGAGTGTAGTGGTGCGATCTTGGCTCACCACAACCTCTGCCTCCTGGGTTCAAGTGATTCTCCTGCCTCAGCCTCCTGAGTAACTGGGATTACAGGCACCTGGCACCACACCCGGCTAATTTTTGTATTTTTAGTAGAGACAAGTTTTCACCATGTTGGCCAGGCTGGTCTCGAACTCCTGACCACAGGTGATCCACCCACCTTGGCCTCCCAAAGTACTGGGATTACAGGCATAAGCCACCGTGCCCAGCCAGTTTGGGTTGTTTTAAAATAATTTTTCAGTGGTCTCAGAGGGCTTAGAGTACCTCTTACTAGAGGCCCATTTCAACATACCTCCGGTCTGTGGGGTACAGTTCCACAGTGACCACGTCAAGAGAGTTCCAGGCCGAGATGGTCAATCCATTGTACAGACACAGCATGCCTATCATCATGGATTCACTGGTGCCGAACCAAAGGAAGAAACAGCTGATCCCCGAAAGCACCATAGAGCCACCTGCCAACAATGCAGACAAAAGGCTGGAATGTTTCCCGTCATCTTTAAAGCAAGAACCCTTGGGTCCTTGGGATTGCTCAAGAAAACTGAATTCTAAGTGGAAGCTGCAGGATGGGCTCCATAAAGCTCAAGAACTGGTGTGTTCACCTGAATGAAAGGCTCTAACTGCCTCTGAACACAGAGAGTATGAAATGCATATCATCTTTTACTCAGCTACTTAAGTGGGAAAATATACATTTTACACATAGTTTTTCAGTCTGTTAATTCATGGAAACCATTCAAATGAAATGTAATTAGATATAATTTTCACTATAATTTAGTCCCAATGTAAGGTCTAAGGGATTTCTCCTCATTGGATGCAAATCCCTAATAGATGGGAGTACAGGGGGAAACAGGGTCCCTCTGGATTGCAGGGGCAGCTCTTTTATTTGACATGAAACTGAGTACATACCTAGCATTGTTAAGCGCCCAATTCTGTCCATCAGCAGAGCAGACACAATGTTCCCTGGCAGTACTGCCAATGTCCCCAGAAAGTTGACAAAATAAATCCAGTAGGCACTATAGTCATCATCAAAGGTAATCTGACATCCCGTCTTGTTGTGAAAAAATGAGCAGTTTTTAAATTCACTGTCAATGAATTTATATGGCTCAAAATCTGTAGAAACAACAACAAAGACAATTCATCAAGCTCTTACCAGGCATGCACCAGTATAAGAAAGCCTATGGAGAATTCGGAGAGGAATCACAGTATTGTAAATTCCTTGAGGGCTTTCAGGCCTGTGCTGGCTTGACTTTTGGGTCTTCTGGTCAAAACATAGGATGTAGTCTGGATCTTCACAACATAAAGTAGGTGAATGATGAGATACTTTTGCTGAATAAAGGAATAAATTAAATTAAGGGGTCCAGTTATCTTCTGATTTCCTATGGTTGGCCATTGCTAATTATATTACTTGCTTATTCCTTTACAATATTACTTTGTCCTAATTATCATGTTACATAAAGACTGTCATTATAGTACTAATAGTGTCCATACTACAATTATAAAAACGCTTTGTTTCAAAATGTGCATGGGCTGGGTGTGGTGCCTCACACCTGTAATCCCAGTGCTTTGGGAGGATGAGGCAGAAGGATTGCTTGAGCCAGGAGTTCAAGACTAGCTTGGACAACATAGTGAGATACCATCTGTACAAAAATAATAACAATAATAATAATTTTTTATTTGAGGCCGCAGTGAGCTATGATTGCGCCACTGTACTCCAGCCTGGATGACAGAGCAAGACCCTGTCTCTAAGGAAAAAAAAGTGCAAGAGTCAGCCTTATCATTGCCATTTTATGAGACTCTAGGGCACAGAGAAGGAACAAGGCTTTCCTGAGGCTGAATTTATAATTTAAAGTCTATGTGAATGAATCTACTGAGGAACAAGAGTCAGCCTCATCTGAAGGTCACCAGCATTCATTGCTAATCTTTTCTTGAATTTGAAACCATCCAAGAAGAGTTGCAGATGGTGGTGGTTTCTGCTAAAAGGCTGTGAGAATTGAAACTATCTTCCTTGCTGATCAAGATCTGACAAAATGTTGGTCTTCTGAGGTTTAATGGGTTAGAAGACAGGTAGATAGCATTGCTCAAAAAACAAAAAACAGAAAGACATCTGACCCCATTCTTCTTTGGAGCTAGGCAGAGCTGACTCTTGTCTGAGCACTAAAAAGGCAGGTCTGGCAACAGGGCAAATGCTGATGCTCCTGCCAATGCCAGGCTGTTATGCTGGATTCATTTTACAGGACACACAGACCAATGTTTGGGAGTGGGAAAGTGGAAGGCACAGGCTTTGAAATCAAATAAATCTGGGTTCAAACATCTGTTATTACTAGTTCTATAATTGTGGACAAATTACTTAATTTTCCTAAGCCTCAGCTACTGTGAAAACTAAATGAGATAATGAATGTCTAATGACCTAGAGTAGAAAACAGTATATAGGTGTTCAATCAATGCTTGTTTGCCTCCCCCTTTTTTCCCCCTGGGGAGTTTAAAATACCCCATTATATGGATTTGGCCAAAAATATATATGTATCTGAGCGTAGCCACATGTTGTCTATCTCTGTTGGCTTTAGAGTTGAGGCATTTAAACAAACACCAGATTTTGAACCCAGGATTATCAAAACAACTAAACTACAGGTTAGGTCTTTGCTTTAAAAATTTATTCATCAGAGGATTTTTTGTTATTGTTGTTGCCAACTTTTGAACTTTGGCAAGCTCCATTTGCACTAAATCTGACAAAGACAAACAATACAAGCCAACCTTTAATCCAACCTGATTTAGAGAACTTGTTCCATTTATTCTTTAATATCCACTTCCCGCATAAGCCTCTGCCCACATTATCACATGGTTATCGCAGTGGGCCCTTTGAAGAGGCCTCAGGTAGAGGCAGTACTAAGTAGCACACCTACCTGTGTTGTCAAAAACAGTATCAATAAATGTGCAGTTCTTGAAGTAGGTGTTCACTGAAGTCACATCCTCAAAGGTGCAGGACTTAAAAACGGAGTCTTTGAAAGTTACAGATTTGAACTTGACCCCTATGAATCTGCCCAACACACAGAAAAATTCATATCAATCAATGACTGTGCCCATCAAAGTTTAAAGCTAAGTCAAATAGTTTTAGAGATGGAATGCCCCACTATGGACTGTCTTAATTATAAAGAACACAGAGTTCTGGATTTTCTTAGCTCTCTGCTTTTTCTCCTTTTTCTCATCCAGGCTGACCTTTGGCTATCTTGTTGCTTACCAATATTATTTTTCACCAGGAAAAGAGATGACACTCCTAACTTCCCTTAGCTTTTTGCAATGTTGGTAAAAAGTTTTGTGGGATATGCAACTGAAGATAGTTTGGGGATTACCTGGGGCTATTCTTTAGGTTTTAATCCTATCGTTTCTTCATATATATCTTTATTTGAATATTCTCTATTTGGGGTTAATGGCTCTAACTTAAGGAAGTCCTCCTACCCGATCTTTTAATAACTTTATTTTTCCCTAGCTGAAAATCCAAGTCTTCTTCATTCTAGAGAGAGAGCATGAGAATTCTGTTTCATTTATGTGAAGAATAACTGACTTGGGGTTGAAGAAACTCATAGGTGACGCTCATTTCCAGGATAATTTTTCTTCTCACAGCCAACAGATAGTCCTTGAACCAAAAAGAATTATGAGAACTCTGCTTATTTTTGGAAACATGAAGAATGATGAAACCTGTTCAGGTGCATTTTTGGGTGTTATAAGGGGGAATTCTACGTGGTAAAGATGGTAACAGTCATAATGATCATAACATTTTAGAAGGGTCCATGATTCAGGCCTTATCAGCATTGATAAGGACTCCCAGCAGACACAGATAAATATTCATTAATGTGTCTTGGTACTTTATTAAGAGACTATGAATGTACACTTAGCCAGTCACTGAGAGGAAAATGCTTGTTCTCCTGGGGAAGGAGTTATTATGTCAATACCACTCTTATTAGGGGCAGAAAGGGACTGATCCTTCTAGGTAAGTAGGTTGATTTAAAAGCAATTTACTAACTATTGAGTACTTTCAAATTTATTCTCTCCCTAATACCCAATTACATGTGTTGGTTCAAAATGCACATGGCCTCACAGACCAATCAGCTTAAAAAAAAAAAATCATTCCCATGGTACATTACCTGGAAATAATAATAATGATCTTGTTTCAATCCCCACTCCAGGGACCCAGAGTAAAAACATCTAAATGCACCAAAAGAGGCTAAATAATGGCACATCTTTAAAAAGTTATCAATTTTTCTATCATGGAACTGAATTTGGAAAAGGGAATGAATCAGTTTTATTTTCTGAATGGATAGTTCAGAGAGTACACATGGTGCACAATTCGAAAGGTTGAAAACGGGAAAAGTCAGTCTTTTCCCATCCATCCCCAGGCCACAAGTTCCTCTGCCCAGAATAACCATTGTTGTCAGTTTCTTGTGTGCTCTTCCAGGAGCATTCTGTGTCTAAAGTACACCTGCTTTATCTCCTTCTAGCCTACCTTGGAGGTTACTCCATATCAGTACATAAAGAGTTCCCATTTTATGATGCTGAATAAAAAAGCTATTTTTTTAAAAAATGAGTTCATTAATGGTATTTCAAATTTTCCTGAAGGACAAAAAAATTGTTTCTATCATCTTTTAAAATAAATGTGTAACATATATGTTTTACAAACACTGTAATACTATTAAAATTAGTAATCATTATATTGCTAATGTAAAAAAGTTCTAAGCAGTGACTGAGTATCCAGTTTAGAACTTTAACATATATTACTAAAAATACGACTGTCAGAGACACAAACATATATTAGAAATTTCTAATGGAGTAACAATACTTTTGAAAGTCAGTTTTCACCCTGGCATCACAGAGGACTTGACACTAAGCTTTCTGTGAAATGTTAAGTGCAGATTCAAGTCAGTGTTTTATGTGGGAGAGTGAAGGTGATCCCACTTGGCTTGGATTATGATTAGTTCCTTCATTGAATTGCTAATTTGAACAATTACCTCCTAGTTAGTAACCCTCTTTTCCTTTACACAGATCATAATCATCCCACTGAATTCTTTTTCATCTTTCTGAACTGGTTTTTGCCCTGGGGAACTTTGATTATTTTAGAGTTTTATTTTATCACTTTTGAAATTGGGACAACTTCCTAAGAATGATGTAAACTATCATGAACTTACACTGGCAATTATTTGTTCAGGCAACAAAAATACTTGGATATAAACAAGTACTTGGTCTACTCTTTTCCCTCTCTAAAAGAATGACCCAGGACCACCTCCCTCAGTCAGTTCTCTCTTGTCATCAAGAAGTATTTCAGATCCCATAAAGGAGACCCTTCCATCTTTCAAAGCCCTTTACTTTGGGGAATGATTCCTGTTCTCTAATTGAAACTCTTCCTGATGCAATTTAACCTCAATTCTTGATTCAGCGTATTGGGAAGGGTGAATTCTGAAAAGTGGCTCTGTTTCTCAGGAATAGAAGACCCATATAATCACATTTCAGATTTCTTCTGTGAATTAAATAATCCTATAGCCTGTCTTATTTTCCCATACTCTTCACTCTTCTCTTCCTTCCATTATTTTTGTTGCTCTCCAACATTGCTCTAAATTTTCCTTCCACACCAGTCACGTCCACTACCTAATAAATATGAAGCAACTTAGCTGCAAAAATAGTTTTAAGTTAAGTAATGGATACACTTGTACCTTTTATTTAAAGCCTATTTGGAAGTATTGAAATTCACCATGAAAATGACTAAATGTACAAACTAAAACAAACAAAAAACTATGCCTGTTTCAGTTCAGGGAAGGCTAAGAAGAAATACGTTTTTGTGAATAGGTAGCAAATTAAATTATTTCAAGTTTCTAGACCTGCCGTTGTCGTATTCCATTCCAGTGTGAATCTGATTTTCCATTGTAAAGTTAATACTGAAATTTGCATATTTATCTCTCTCCACATTTCTGGTTAGCAATGCATATTCATCGGACTGCAGATGTTTAATGACATCAGGGAACCAAACAGATAATCCATAGTACCTGCGAAGACAAAGAAATGTGAGTTTGTAAAGGCGCTAGCATGCCAGAGGCAATGAGCAACTCCCTGATGTTTTCAGAGTGGTAATGTAATAGTTCCTGGAGAATGGCTAGCTCCCTATGACATTATGAGTAATTCATCATACAGCAATCCATGTGTCCCTCTCCCCCAACGTTAATCTGCAAAAATCAAGCTTGAGAGATGGCCCATGGTTAGCTGGAGAACCCCAGGTATGTAATTCCTAAACCCTTCCTTTGGGAAGAGACATGCAGAAAGCATCCAATCCTATGCCCATACATGGTGCCTGGTCTGAATATGTCCTCCCAAAACTTACATGTTGGAACTTAAACCCCAATATAATAGTATTATAGGTGGGGGCTTTAGGAGGTGATTAAGTTAGGAGGGCAGAGACCTCATGAATGAAATTAATGTCCTTATAAAAAGAGGTGTGAGGGTGCTGCATCCCTCACTTTTTCCCGTCCATCCCTTCTACCACTGAGGACACAGTATTTGTCCCCTCTGGAGGACTCAGCAACAAGCTGCCATCTTGGAAGCAGAGACTGTGCCATTACTGCACACTGAATCTGCCAGCAGCTTGATCTTGGACTTCCAGTCTTCAGGACTGTGAAAAATAAAATTCCTATTATTTACAAATTACCTGGTGTGGTAGTTTGTTACAGCAGCAGAAATGGAGTAAGACACCTGGCATTCTGGCCCCAATATCTTTCTCATTATTCCAGTCTGCTCTGAGAAACTCTCTCTCCTAGTCTGGTGGTACAAACTCCTGGGATCCAAGCACGGTGAGAGCCCCTAAAGAATGACCTCTTTTGCTAATGGGGAATCTTTCTTGGTTCCTACACTGCTGTGATACTGCTATCCTGGGGGTACAGTGCCAGTTCCCAAGGTAGTTAGAGGCTGGGAAGAGGACGTTCGTGTTATTCTCAGAGATTCCAAGTTATTTCCCCTTTCTGCCTCTTGACCTCTAATGTGTTATTCTAACAGCTGTGTCATGCTGCTGTGCTGTTCAGTACAGAAGCCACTAACCACGTGTGCCTACCAGGCAGTTGAGATGTGGCTGGTTCAAACTGAGATATACTATAAATATAAAATACCACAGGATTTTGAAGACTTACGGAAAAAAAGAAGGTAAAAATTGTTGCTAATAATTTTTATACTGATCATATGTTGAAATGACAGTGGCTCACGCCTGTAATCCCAACACTTTGGGAGGCTGAGGCAGGCAGATCACAAGGTCAGCAGATCAAGACCAGCCTGGTCAACATGGTGAAACCCTACCTCTACTAAAAATACAAAAATTAGCCGGGTGTGGTGGTGCATGCCTGTAGTCCCAGCTACCCAGGAAACTGAGGCAGAAGAATAGCTTGAACCAGGGAGTCGGAGGTTGCAGTGAGCTGATATCGCGCCAATGCACTCTAGCCTGGCAACAGAGCGAGACTCCATCAAAAAAAAAAAAAAACAAAAAAACCAAAATGTAGTATTAAAATTAATTTAAATTAATTTTATCTATTTCCTTTGTGTGTGTGTGTATGGCCACCAGAAAGTCTGAAATGACACCTGTTGTTCACAGGATATCTCTATTGGACTGTGCTGCTCTAAAGTAGTACCTCCCAAGGTAAGGTCCCCGGACCAGCAGGATCATCATCCCCCACAAACCCAGGTTCCAGTGAGACCTGATGAATTAAAAACTTTGGCAGGGGAGTCCTCCAGGGATTCTTCTGACGCACATTCAAGTTTGAGAACCACTGCTCTAGTTTATTCCCAGTGACACTTAGCTACACAGGGAAAGAAGTGGGTATGGGCATAGCCTTTGCAGGAGGACAGGCTGGGTTTGAATCCTGGTCTTGTCGCTTACTAGCTGCCTAAACTTGGGCCAGTTATCTAAGCCTCAGTTCCCCATCTCTACTATTGGAATGATGGGAGTATCCACCTTCCTGGGTGGTTGCTCAGTTTAAATGGGATGTCAAGTACCTAGCACATAGAAAGTGCTCAGAAGACAGTATGAGTTGTTTTTATCATCTTTGTCATTAGGATTCCAGAAACATCTGTGCCTCAGGATTCCCACCCCTTTTCTTCATAGTAATGACTGTGGGGGTGTGAGGGTAGTTATTGAGGAAGAAATGACTTAGGGGTACAACATTTATGGCATTGTTCTCTAGTCACATACATGGGGCACAAACCTTGAAATGGCAACAATGAGGAGGGCACATTACCCTGGAACGTCCATCCATCATCAATGATGTGGAGGGCTTTTGGCTAATTTGTCATTTATTTAGCAAACATTTACTGAACATGCACTAAATACTAGGCACTATTGAGGTTCCAGGGATATAGCAGTAAAACAAATCATAAAGCTTAAAATATGATCAATAATGAATTAGTAAACAAAATAAACAAGCCAGATAATGATGATTACTCTTTACACCTTGACAGCAGGACTTCCTTCTTGCTTATCTTTGTCTTCTTTGTCTTTAACCCCTTGCTTAGGTACAGAGTAAGCACTTAATATAGGTTAATATTCAGCCTTCCCTTCCTTCAGAGATTAATGGATTTTCTAGAGCTTGGGTGGGAATTACTTTACATATTCTAAGTCAACCCTCTTAATTTAGAAATGAGGAACTGAGAAATGTCTCCAAGTCACAAGCTAACCAAGTCACCCAGCAGAATGGGCTGCTAGGTCTTCTGACTCCCAGCTTCCTTCTTTCTCCATGTTCCACCTCCTCAGGCACTAAGAAAGAGTGGTCATCTTCGATCACTTGCCTGGTTTGATTTAGGGATGTTAAGAGATGAAACTTGCAACATAAATGTTAGGCTCTATAAGGTACTGAGATCCTGCTGACCTGAAAGTGTAGGGTATTATCTAATTTTTCTTTTCTAAACAGCAAATTAGGCAACAATAGAGTTGTACACACACATTCTAAAGTGACTATGTCAGCGATTAGCAAATAAAATCTTGTTATTTTCTCCCTATTTCCTCTTTTCCTAGAACACATATATGGCAGTTTAATTCATTTGTCAACAACTATTTATTGAGCTGCTATTACATGCCAGGAATATACATCAGTGAACAAGACATAAAATTATTATTATTTTTTTAGAAATGGTGTCTTGACATGTTGCCCAGGCTGGAGGGCAGTGGCTAGTCACAGGTGTGATTATAACACACTTAAGCTTCCAACTCCTGGGCTCAAGCAATCCTTCACCTCAGCTTCCAGAATAGCTTGGAATATAGGTGCATGGCACCACACTCAGCTTTGAACAAGGCAGTTAAAAACCCCTGTCCTCATGGAGCTTCCAGAGAGGGAAGCCAGAGCTTTACTCTTTATACAGAATAAAGGAGTGTTTTGCATATTAGAAGGTAGAAAGTGCTGTGCGGTAAAGTAGAGCTGAGAAGGGGATAGGGAGTGTGGAGGGGCTGCAATTTTTTAAAAAGAGAGAATGACATCACTCAGAAGGTGACATCTGAGGAAAGAGTTGAAGAGGGTAAAGAAATGAACTGGGCAGATGTCTGGAGGGGAAAGCAACTCAGGCAGAGGAACATCACAAAGGCCCGAGATGGGAACTGTTCTAGAATGTTCAAAGAAAAGCAGAGAGGCTGCTATGGCTGGGGCTGGGCAAAGGAGGACAGGACAGAGAAGTCATGGGGCAAATCATCCAGGGCCTTACTGGATTTTGCAGATACAATTGGTTTTGCTACCTTAGCTTTATGACAAAACAAATAAAATAACTGGTTTATAAAAACCATAAGTCTCAGCAAACCTAAGCTGAAAAAAATTTCTTCCTTAGCAGGTTAACAGCATCAAGCAGTATCAGAAAAGAAAGCAGCATGGCTGGGAGTTACAATGTGGACGTTGAACGATTTTGCTTGCCAAGAATTTAAATATCACTTACCCAAAGGACAGGGTGAACCAAACAATTGCAAGCTTTGTTGTATTATCCCTGACTGGGTAGTTGAAACATCTCATAAAAGTCAACCAAATCTGTGAAATATTAGAGAGTTAGTTTTCTCATGCAGTTACTTAGTCAACCCCACTCCCCGACCCCTTCCACTAAATTATAAAAAAAGCTGAGTTGTCATTGGGTTGGATTCATTTCACCTTAAAATGTAAAAGTTAAAGGTAATTGGAATTTTCATTCTTCAGCTTCCTGGATGCCAATGGACAAAGTAACTCAAGATTTGAAGGCACCCTGCCACTGCCAAGACTCCTGGCCTAACACTTTCCCTTCCCACAGATGGAATGTATTGGCTAAACGCTGATCAAGTGGGATCCAATTACCTGGCTCTAGTCCAGGAGTCAGGTGTCCCGGGCAGCAGGAAAGAACCTCACTCATAGGGCAGGCCCAGTAAACCCCTCTTCTGACTAACCTCAAATGCAATAAATTGACGTGCAGGTCATCATGGGACTTGTTACTTACTCCGTACAGCTCAGTGCGGATCCGAACAAAACACCTCCTATACCATGTTCCTGTGTCACTCTCAATTTCAATCAGCTCATCTATTTGTTTAGGAGTTTTTATTTTGTTTACCTGTAGAGAGAAACAGACCAAAGTGCTAAGTTACCTTCTCTGAAGTTGCTGAGTGTAGGCTTACAATTTGTTTTTACAGGAGCAAAAACTGACTCTGGCAATACATATATGAGACCATTGGCATAAGTATATGGATACAAACAGCACCTAGAAGAACTAAAGAAGGAATGAGTGAGAGGGAAAACCACAAAGAAATGGGGGAAGGGCAAGTAGTAATAGAATAATGTGAAACCAAGATGCCCTCCCTGAACCATTACTACAGAGACACACATTAGCAGACAAAACATCCAGATAAGTTAGATTCTGGATTAAGAATTATTTAGCTTGGGCTAAAGTGAGTGTACATATTTTTTTCTTTGAAACCTACTTATTTGATGAATTTGGCCCCTAACTATAGTTCTGAAAGCATTCCCATCATTATTCTCAGAGCACCACTTCCGGTCCTTTTCTTCCTTCTCCCACAGCCTAACCCATAGTGGCTAGTCAGCAAATACCCACAGGTAGCCATGATTCAAGATTAAGTGAAGGATTTTTGATTGCAAGCATCAACATGAATTTCTCAGCCATGTAAGGGAAATAAATGATAGAGGTTCAGCATGAAAAGCAGCGTCTATGACTCAGTCAGCCTCTTTTTGCTAAGGAAGAGAACCACAAGACGGGAGAAACAGAGAATGAATCCTGAAAATAGAAAAAAAGGAAGAATGGGTCCTTTGTGGGCCTGGCCCACCTTCTCCTGCTAATCAAGATTTACCTGTTTTTGATAAATCTGAGAGGACATGGAAATGTGTACACATTACCCCTGCCAGAGGTTTGAACAGGTTTTTCCAGACATCCTGCCAACATTTAAAGGGGTAACTCTACTGGCAGAGTACAGGTACCTAGGCCAGTTTTGGATAGAGGTGGCTTGGGGACCCTCAGCACCTTTCAAATTATACCAAGTAGGCAGTAGCTTTTTTCTGGCCAGGTAAACAAAGATGTCTGTACTTAGCAAAAATAATCTCTGAGTTAAATATGGAATTCCAAATCAAATGCAATCGGCTCAAAATAATCCACGTAGGAATTATGTTTTTTAAAACTCTAGATTAAAAAAGTTTTTTTTTTTTCTTTTCTTTTTACATCATGGGATAGTCTTAATCCAACATACTACTTTTTGGAGGCTTCCGCTTTTTCACTCATCGATATTTGTTTGTTCATTTATTCATTGGCACCCATGCGGGATGCAAACATAGGCAGCCATGTGGCTCCAAACAATTACCATACAAAACGAAAAAAAGTACTCTAGTGGGGATCTATAAAAGATGGGAAGGAAATACTGTTCAGAACAACCTAGTTAACCTGGAAGTGAGAGAGAGGCTTCAGGAACTGCAGGCTTATAGAGAAATATGCTATCTGCCATGGATGTAACCTGCTTGGAGGGCATTCCAAGTGGGAGAAATACCATGTGCAAACAAATGTCCAGAGTTAGGAGGGAAAATAGTGCACCGGGAAACTGCAAAGAGTTTGTGATTCCTGAAGGATAGTAGAAGGTCAGAGGGCAGTGAATAAGGAGGACTGCACCAAATCAGCAGCAGTGGAGTGACATTTAGGAGGTGGAATAATAGAACATAATGGTTTCTTAGCTGTACCAAAGATAAAAGAAAGAATATAGTTTTTGGGTTTAGGTGGTGCTGGTGGTACCTACTGATGAAATTTAGGGCAATGATGAGGCTAATGATGAGACTCGTTAGGTGATAAATTCAGATTTAAAGATGCCATTTTCCCCCACCCCTCGCTGCCCAAAGATGCCATTTTTGAAGGGCCTATGTGATCTAGAAGGATGCCCACAAAGTCCTTCAACCTGCATGTGTGGAGCTCAGGAGATTTGTGCATTAGGAGACATGCAGGAAATAGCTGAGATCAGCTAAGGAGAGTGAATAGGGTTAAAATGGAAGTTAGCTGAAAATGAAGTCTTGGAAAACAATATTTAAGATAAGGGTACACTAAGAAGAGCTTCAGAGGAGACCCTAAGAGGGCCAGGCATGGTGACTCACATCTGCAATTCCAGCCCTTTGGGAGGCTGAGGCAGAAGGATCACTTGAGCCTAGGAGTTTGAGACCAGCCTGGACAACATAAGGAGACCCGTTGTTAATTATCTACAAATAATTAAAAAATCAGCCAGATATGGTGGCACATGCCTGTATTCCCAGTTAGTAGGAAGGCTGAGGCAGGAGGATCACCTGAGCCAGGGAGGTTGAAGCTGCAGTGAGCTGTGATCACACCACTACACTCCAGCCTGGGCAACAGATCAAGACCCTGTCTCAAAAAATAAGAAAAAAAAAAAAAAAAAAAAAAAAAAGGAGACCTTAGGAAAATGCATGCAACTTTGCTGTACTGTGGATTTAAAAAATAAAAAGATAAATTTGTTATGGCAGAATCATGTAACAACTTTTTGAAAGTCACATATAAATGACTTTGAAATTATCAATCACTTTTGGAGTATATCCATCTTATTCTCCTGTAACCTTCATGTAACAACATTAACACATCGCCATTAGTGGACTTGGTAACTCAACCCTTTTGGAAGAAAAGGCAGGTAAGTAGGGCAATGAGGCCCTACAGAGACACCTTCTCAGAAGGTCTGGTAAATAAAGGGTTTTTCTTCATCTGGCTGAGAAGAGTTAAGTGATGTTGTATATCCATATAATGTCTCAAGATTCTTCCAGCCTTATGATCCTTTAAATTAAAATTTTTCCCCTCTATTGTACATCTACTCAAAAGAAGAGAGTCCTCAAAAGCTTCCAGGCCTTAATTGAGGATATCCATTACTTATCTTCATTTCTCCATTATACTGCAGAGAAAAATTTTGCTAATTAAGAATCTGTGATAATTTGGATAGAGGCCAAATTGCAGTTTATCTTTACAGTATGAAAAATTCATTTCCTAAATAAAATGAGATTAGTAAATGAGATAGCAGGGGACTATTTAATCAGAAGTGATTTCATGTGTTTTAAGAACTGTAATTGATGTTAGGTATAAGCCACTGAAGATCTTATTTAGGTTCCCACTTATGTCTTACTATATGTCCCTCCAACCTATTGTAGACAAAACATTTTTAGTCTTTTTTTTTTTTTTTTTTTTTTTTTTTTTTTGAGGTGGAGTCTTGCTCTGTTGCCAGGCTAGAGTGCAGTGGCACGATCTTGGCTCACTGCAATCTCTGCCTCCTGGGCTCAAGCCATTCTCCTGCCTCAGCTTCCCGAGTAGCTGGGATTACAGGCAGGTGCCATCACACCCAGCTGATTTTTGTGTTTTTAGCAGAGATGGAGTTTCACCATGTTGGTCAGGATGGTCTCGATCTCCTGACCTTGTAGTCTGCCCACCTCGGCCTCCCAAAGTGCTGGGATTATGGGTGTGAGTCACCACGCCTGGCCATTTTTAGTCTAATTATATGACTGCATATATCAAAAGATTTTAAACAACTGTTCCTTCCAAAACATTTCATGCAACCAATTTAAATTAATTTATACTGGCTTTCCCCATGGAGAATCAGCTTTGTAACTAGAGATGGAGGAATATTCCATGCAGAGGGAACAGCAGCACCGTGGCAGTGCTGTATAGTAAGTCAGATGTTGAGTGTGAGGAGCTGAGGGATGAATGTAGCTGCAGAGAGAGGGGAGCTAGAAAGCTGGCAGGAAGGAGACTGGCAGGGCCTTAGTGTCCAGAGGGAGGGTTTCTGTCTTTATCCTGAGAGCAATGGGAAGCTGCTAGAATGTGAAACTGGGGTATGTGTTATGTATGTATGTGCCCATACACATGGATGTATAATAAAATGAAGTATATATTTTTGGAACTATATCTATGATTCTTTTATACCTTATGTTCATGTCAAGCTATATCAAGTTGAAGCCACATTCTTAGATTACCTTTCTCTGGCTTCCTATATAGCTACTTTCCTTTACCAAATTCTGATTAATTATTAACCTGAGAAATGGCCATGTGTGAAATGTCTGCCTTTATATAAAAGTGTTACTAAAAATAATGTCCATTGTATTGTTCAATATCCCTTATAATAAGGCCTATGAATAAACTTTTCACAAATTAGAACAAGATAAAATTGGCCTTTCCTGAAAAGCGAATACACTACCTGAAAAACATTTCCTGAAAACCGAATACATTGCTTTATATCAATAATGATATAATTCATTAAATTTATCCTTTGCTTTGGTTGTCAGGTGATATGGTTTGGCTGTGTCCCCACCCAGATCTCATCTTGAATTGTAGTTCCCATAATCCCCATGTATTGTGGGAGGGACCCAGTGGGAGGTAATTGAATCACGGGGACAGTTACTCCCATGCTGCTGTTCTCATGATAGTGAGTGAGTTCTGATGAGATCTGATGGTTTTACAAGGGGATTTTCTCCCTTTTGCTCAGCATTTCTCCTTGATGCTGCCATGTGAAGAAGGACGTGTTTGCTTCCCCTTCTGCATGATCAGAAGTTTCCTGAGGCCTCCCCAGTCATGCTGAACTGTGAGTCAAGAGTCAATTAAACCTTTTTCCTTTATAAATTGCCCAGTCTTTGGTATGTCTTTATTAGCAGCGTGAAAATGGACTAATACATCAGGAAACCCAGAGATTAGTTTTATGTTCAGATACATTGCTTTGATCCTTAGTGTAATTGTTTTCTCACTTATTAGATACTGTTGTTTTTTTTTTCAGTAAGTAATTTTACCATTTACTATGTATTCTAAGGTCTGTTAAAGGCCTTATGGTGGTCGTTATAGAGGCATACCTCTCTAAGATGTCTCTCTGACATCTTAGAGAAAATGTTATGGGGCTGCTGTGAGTGTATACCTTTGTGGGGGCTGAGTGTCACTTGAAAAGGTATGACCTGGCTGAGTGGAGGAAATGGCCCTGCACAGGCTGGCTCTCTTCTGGTAGCAGGTCTAGGAGAATCAGCTGGCAGTCCCTACACTAAGAATCTCTTGTCCTCGGGTACTGAGCCTGGGAGTCAGAGAGTAAGTCTGTGATGAAAATGCAGTCTTTCTACCTTAACCCCGTCTCTTGGGTTGGTGTTATCATTTAACCAACCACAGAGCCCTCGAGTCCTAGATAGGCATAAGTGAGGTTGGCAATCTATGGGCCAAAAACAGCCCTCCGCCTGTCTCTGTAAATAAGGTTTTATTGACACACAGTCATCCCATTTGTTTTAACATTGCCTATGGCTGCTTTTGCACTATAATGGCAGAGTTGAGTAGCTGTGTCAAAGACCACATGACTTGCAAAGTCTAAAATATTTACAATTTTTCCCTTGACAGAAAACATGTCCCAATCCCTGGTGTTGAGGATTCTCTGAGGAGAAGACTCACCGTGAAGACCTTCTCAGGCTGACCCCGGGCTCTCATGTTGGTGTCATGAATTAACTTCAGAATCATCCAAGCTTCATCATGTTTTCCAACCTAAGAAATGAGAGTGGACAATGAAGTGCTAGGAGTGACACACTTGCCCTCCCTGATTTTCCAATAGCCATCTTGCATTGTCAGATCAAATGAGGTGTAATTGTGCAAATGTATCTCAGTACATCCCATTGGAACATACAGACTATTTGGATATCACTGAATACATGAACAGTTCAAATAATGTGGTTATAACTAGAAATAGTATCTCCAGATGGTAAAATTTTGCTATAAAACAATAAATTATGTTTTCTTCATTGAGCCAAGTTATTTGTTAAGGAGAAATGTGAGTGCTTTCTAGCCACGAGGCAGCTTTTTTACATGTTAGTTGTTGAAAGCAGGTCTCCATGAAACCAAACCCTCCATCATTCTATAATAGGAAGGGGAAATGTACCTCTCAAATAGGCAAATGTGCTTTCCTAGAATTAACAAGGAACTTTTTCCAATAGAGGTGGGCTACCTGAGTATCTGCAATAATAAGTGTTACCTCCAACAAGAATCGTGGGCTTTCGGGCATGAACGTGAGGGCCACCACGGAGGAGACACAGGGGAGTGCACAGACGATGACAAACACACGCCAACTGTGAAACTGGTAGGCCGATCCCATGCTGAAGCTCCACCCTGGAAAAGGAGGACAGGGAGAGTGAGGGAGAGCTCCTCCCAGACAGCCTCCTGGGAATGTCACCCGGGGTGCCTGAGCCATGGACTTATTAGTCAAGTCTTACTATCCACAGAGCAGTGAGCTGATCTGGGCATCAGCCATGGTGGCTAGCTCAACTTTAAGACCCCCAATGGCAGAGCTGAGAAGAAAAGCGCTTGGAACCAAGGGGGTCAAGGCCTAAGTATGAGGGTGCAGGTATGCATGTACCAAACCCCAAAGGCCAACATAAATTTGGGATGCTTTTTCCAATAGACCACTGTGCTAGTTATCTTTTGATTGCTCTTCCAGATCAGTCTCCACTCTTTCCCACTCTGCTGTGTGCTAGGGAATGGCCCTCTATGGACTGCATCAACCGGCTCCCTTGCCCACTGGCTTGTAGCTAAGTTTGAATAAAGGAAGGAAGGCAAGAGAACAGAGTGAAGGAGGGTTGGGATATTTATTTCCCTTGCTTCCCTTCTCCCTTCCCCCTGACTGGCTGGAGGTCTGGCAGTGGGTGCTCTCATTTCCTGGGCCTTCTTTCACAGCAGCCACAGCTCTTGTCAGGGTCTGGCCACCCCTCCCTCCTGTTGCTCTTTGAGGCATAGGTGGATCCAGGGTGCTTTATATTCCTTATTGCTTTCTCTGAATGGTTCCCACATATTCATAAAGAGTCCCTTCACTAAACACCTTTCCACAGCCCCTTTTGAGGGTGTCACTAGCTTCCTGCTGGCACCCTGACCAGTACAATTATTAGGAATTGGTGGTTGCTGCATGTCTCCTCATCCACCTCATGAAATAGATCCAGAGAATTTTACATTTCTAAATAGAACACTTTAACTTCTAAATATTATAAAAATATAAATTTTTATATAATATAAAAATAAGCATAATAGGATATAAACAGAAATCCTTTCAAGAACTAAAAGAAAGCTAATATTTGAATAAACATAAAATGGTTGAAAGCAAACCATTTTATATCCATTCAAATGAATACAAAATTCATTCAAATGGCTGGTTCTAAATGAGAAATAATGAGGCATATCAAATCTAATTGAAAACAGGAGATTTATAAAGGCATAGATGAATTATGTGAGGTGAAATTTTAATTTATAGCAATGCTTGGTATTTATATGCCTTTTTGTGAACAAAAATCAGATAGTATACATCCTATCTCCAGGAGAGCTGTATAATTACTCATTGTTTACCTGGGAGCCAAGTGAGATTCTGAAGGTGATGTAACTTCCTCAAGGCCACAGAGCTGAAGTTACACCTTAGTCTTTCCTGCCAGGACTTGAGACAGAATCTTACAGCCACACACAGCCTCATGTGTGTGCACGCTTACTCATTCTTAAATGCTGAATTTGTTGACAAATGATGTAAACATCAATGACATGCTATATTAATCTTAGATTAGTAGAATCTGGGAATTTAATATATGAAGATAGTGTGTATTACCATATTAATTATAAACTGTAGAGTGTATGATTGCTATGATGTCTTATGTAGCAGAAGTTCAAAACTCTCACATATCCAAAATGCAGAAAAAACCCTATGATGGATCAGAGAAAAAAACTTGTTGACTTCACATTTGATCTCAGAGCTTCATATAAATAACTTCTTTTTAAAAGCTCTAAATCCTATTACTTTAAGGCACTGAAAGAAAAATAAAAGCTTTAGGTGGCTGAGTTAAGCAAATGCAATGTTTTAAATTTCAGGCCACAGCACATTTCATAAAGTATAGGGGGAAACGACGAAGGCAAGAGAAGGGAAGGTCTCTGGTACCACTGTTCTTTAGTTTTTGTTTTTGTTTTTGTTTTGAGATGGAGTCTCACTCTGTTGTCAGGCTGGAGTGCAGTGGTACAATCTCAGCTCACTGCAACCTCCACCTCCTGGGTTCAAGCAATTCTCCTGCCTCAGCAGGAGTCCTGAGTAGCTAGGACTACAGGTGCATGCCATCATGCCCAGCTAATTTTTGTATTTTTAGTAGAGACGGGGTTTCACCATGTTGGCCAGGATGGTCTCAATCTCCTGATCTCGTAATCTGCCCACCTCAGCCTTCCAAAGTGCTGGGATTACAGGTCTGAGCCACCGCGCCCAGACTTGTTTTTGTTTTGTTTTGTTTTGTTGAGATGGAGTCTCACTCTGTCGCTCAGACTAGAGTGCAGTGGCACCATCTCGGCTCACTGTAATCTTTGCCTCCTGGGTTCACATGATTCTCATGCGTTAGCCTCCTGAGTAGGTGGGATTACAGGTGCCTGCCACCATGCCTGGCTAGTTTTTTTGAATTTTTAGTAGAGACGGGGTTTCACCGTGTTGGCCAGACTGGTCTCGAACTCCTGACCGCAAGTGATCCACCCGCCTCGGCCTCCCAAAGTGCTGGGATTACAAGTGCGAGCCACTGTGCCTAGCCTCTGGTACCACTGTTCTAATCAATTGTGGAGGAAAAGTTCAATATTAAATTTGAACTCAGTTGAACATGGACACAAACAATAGTCACCAAGTCCCAGAACAGGTTGTGTGAGCCACTTGAGGCGTTTATCCAGCACTGTTTCGGAGAAATCTCTATTTCAATTGACTCCTACACATTAGTTATTGAAAAACAATAGACAATCACAAAAACAGGTTGACTTTTTTGTGTTCCTTGAGCCTAGTCGTGAAGGGCCCTCATGACTGGGCCTCATGCCAAACAACTTGTTACAAAAAGAGCTGGGGTCCCAGACTGCGCCAGAAGCTTCATGAGACCTCTCCTTGTCTGTACATGGATGAGTGGCTGACTTTGGAGTCCAGGCTGTTGCTTCCCAGTCTGGGGGTGAATCCTCCATAGTCTGGTGAATGTAAATCTCTTCCCTTCTCTCCTTCCCATTGCAATTTGCTTATTGTGTCAATCTGCTTATTATATCAATTTGCTTATTATATCATTTGCTTATTATATCAATTTGCTTATTATATCTGCATTGCCATTTACGTGGGCTAAAGCTTGTTTACCCCTAAAGGTATTGTGTGTGTGCCTTTTCTTCTCCCCTCACGTGTTTCTCACACAGAACATCAATTAGTTCAGAAGGTAAGTTTTCAAAGGCAAATAGGATGAAATGATTTAACCAAAGAGAAAGTCACTACAATGGATACAGCAGGAAGCTTCTTATGGTAGAATAACATTCCCTCACCCCTAAAGATGTCCTCATCCTAATCTGTGAATATGTTACCTTACATGCCAAGGGGCTTTGCAAGTGTTATTAAGTTAAGGATCTTGAGATAAAGAGATTATTTTATATTATACGGTTGGGCTCAATGTAAATACAAATGTCCCTAGAAGGAAAAGAGGGAGGCAGGGACACTGAGAAAGGGAGATGGGTTGAGGGAAGCAGAGGTTAGTTTGGAGAGAGATTTGAAGATGCTGTGCTGCTGGCATTGAAGATAGAGGAGTGGGTCACAAACTAGGGAATGCAGGTGGCTGGTAGAAGCTGGAAAAGACAAGGACACATAATCTCTCCTAGAGCCTCCAGAAGGAGACTCTAGAAGCCCTGCCAATCCATTTAAACTTTTGATCTCTAGAACTGTCAGATAATAAATTTGTGTTGTTTAAAGCCAACATGCTTATAGCGATTTGTTACAGCAGCAACAGAAACCAATACACTTCTTCTTACAGTTAAAGCTCTACTGCTAACTTGGCTGATAGAAGTTAAGTTGGAGAACCGTAGCATTCTCTATAAAACTTCAGGCTCCCTGCTTTTTTTTTTTTTAACTTTGCATAACAAGTTTATTTTTTAAAAAGGCATATAGACAATAAACAAAGTAAATTTTAAATCAGATCTTAACTTCTGTCCTAGAATCGTTCCACTAAGTTCTAGTCTATGAAAACTTTTAGTTCAATAATCCTTATCTTCATCAGAGTCCATTACTTTTCTTCTGTTGAATTTCACTGTTGTTGTCTTTTCTGTTTGTCGGCTTACTTTTTTAAAGGATTTCTATTAAACCTAGTTCTGATACCTTCTCACTTAGTTGTCCATATCTTGTCATCTGTATAAGGTAATTCTCTATTGCTTTAGTTTTTTTAGTCTTTACAAGTGCTAAGTTACTTTACCTGGGCCGGGGGCCGACTGATTTAGAACTTGGGCTAAGATACTGTTTCTCATTTCTGCCTCCCTGTGCTTTGCTTCCTGTTGGGCCGCATCGCCAGGATCCTGTCATCCTGGCAGGCTCAGACCCTGTCGCGCTCTCAGCACCGGGAACACAGCGGACCCTCACCTGTCGGCTGAACTTGGGTCAGAACAACTGAATTCCGGAAAAACTGAATTCAGCCCGGCTGCAACTGCTGGCTCCAAAAGCTGAGATTGTGCTTAGACCCAGGCCTGGCAGGATGAGCCTGCTCTGGGCCAGGGGACCCCACACCCCCACACCCGGGCAGGTCCCGCACCTGGCGGCCCCTGACGCCTGCCTCGCAGGCACCCCACGGGGAAAGCAGCCAGGCCACCTTGGAGCCAGCCACGAGGCCGCCGGGGCAGGCTCCCTGCTTTTGCTTGGACTTCTCCAGAAGCCTCTCCAAGGACTCCGGGCTCCATCTTGACAGCTGGTCTTGGGAATGTTGTTGAATTTTTTTCTTCACTCTTACTGCTCTGGAACATCATATCAGCTGATGGAGAGACTGATTGCAACATGATTTCACTCTGGCGGTTTTCAGCCTCCCAAGGAATTGGACCACAATCGAAACCCAGAAGAGAGCTAACTGATGCAGAGTCCAGCTCTGCTCAGCTTAGAATCATTTCTTCAGGTGTAGATTCTTCCATTGAACAGCTGAAGTTTAGCCTACTTGTTGCTGTTGAGGTCCTTCTCTCCTTCATTGCTTAGTGTGTGTGTGCATATGCGTGTGTGACACACACATACGAACACACACATGCTGGTGGTGTCTCTCTCTCTCTAAAGGGTGTGTTGTCCACTCATTTCTCTCTCCATTTGTTTGTAATATGCTTTTTTTCCCCCAGTATCCAAAACCATTTTATACCTTTTCCCATTTCTCTTCAAATCTCCAGCAACCAACTCCACTCCTGGCACTTGACCTTACTTCCTATTTCTTAGAGGAAATAAACACAGAGAGAACTACATACTCCTCATCTTCTCATCCCTGAATCTATTCATCCACCTGCCCCTGTTCCATCTCCCTGTCTTCTCTTTGGTTACAACAGATGAGCCATCCATGTGCCTAGCTAAGGCCACCCTGCTCACATGGGCGGTGGAGCTCATCCTTCTCTTTCCCTCAAGGACAGAACTCCTGTAAATATCTGTCCCTCCTCTCCAACCCTCATCATCATGTTCTCTCACTTTACTTGATGGGTCATTCTATCAGCACATCTCTATCTGACACCTGAGAAAGAACCCTTCCTCCACTCCCACAGGCTTCTCCAGCTGCACTGCTATTCTTCAGTTCCCCTTTACAGTAAAACCTCAAAAGGATGGTCTATAGCCAGTCTCCACTTTCTCTCCCAGTATTCTCACCCCAAACAGGCTGTCCCCAAATTCCACAGAAACTGCGCTAACCAAGGTCACCAGTCTTTCTTATATTTAATGGTTGCACTCTAATCAAACTCTCTAAATCATTCTCTATAGCTGTCCATTCCACTGTTTTTTTGTAAAACTTTTTTCCCTTGGCTTCCTCATCACTATGTGCTAGTTTCCTTCCCACCTCACCGGCTTTCCTTCAGTTTCCTTAGCTGGCTCCTCTGACTGTCCCACAAAGGTTGGCACAGTCCAAATCGTGGTCATTAGTCATCTCCTCTCTCCATAGGCCCTTTCTAGGGGGACTAATCTATCTCCATGACTGTAAGTGCCACCTGCATGCCACTGTCTCTGAAATACATTCTTTTCTGTTCCCAGAGCTCCAGAAATATACCTTGACCTGCCTACTTACATCTTCACAGAGATGCCTAATGGGTGTCTCAAAGTTACCATGTCTAAAATGGAATTTTGGTTTCCTGCCACACTACCAAGGAAAACTGTTGTTTCTCTCTTACCCTTCCCTATTTCAGCACTGTCAGACCCCAGATACACGTGTCAAAAACCGAGACCTCATCCTCATCTTCTTTTTCCCTCACAATTCCCAATGTTCAATCCATCAGCAAGTTCCAGCTCTAAAATCTACCTCAAAGCCACTCACTTCTGCCTGTCTCCATAGCACTGCACAGGTTCCGGCCGACGTGGACCTTCCCCTGACCTTTAGCAACAGCCTCCTGTTTGATCTCCCTGTCACTCTTGGTCCTCCATAGTCCACTTTTCCTATAGCAGCCAGAGTTGTCCTTTTAAAATGTCAATAAGGTCACTTCACTCTGTCACTTGAAAGCCTCCCACAGCTCCGAGTACATTTGGAATGAAACCCAAATGTCTCATCGTGGCACCTAAGGCCTATGTAGACTGCTTCCTATTCATGTATCTGAGCTCATCTTCTGCTGGTCCTGTAACTGGCTCGAGCCAGTCCCATTGACCCGCTTCCAGTTCTCTGAACATAGAGCTTAATCCCATCCTAGGGGCTAAGACTTTTTTTCCTGGAAGCCCAGCCATTCATGAGAAAGGATAGAAAGGATGTTTGTTGTATTTTAGCCAGGCTTTCTGAGTTTTGAAGTGAGGGTTTTCAATGTTGTCTCCTAGGAGTCTTGGAATGTGATGTTTTCCTGGTCTGGACAGCTCTACTTGAGTATTTGCATGCATGGCTGCTGGCTTCGTACCTTCCAGGATTCAGCTTAAGGTTGTCTTCTCAGAGAGGCTCACATACCAAATCCCACTCACGTAGGCCTGTTTTATTGTCTTGACAGCTCTTATCACTATCTAAAGTTGTCATATTCATGTATTGTTTACATATTACCTGTCCCTCTCCCATCAAGAGAGCAGGAACCCTGCTTTTCCCACTCATCAAGACCTCCTAAGCAAGTGCTAGTCCATAGGAAGTGTTCTTTCAATGTTTGTTGAACACACACACACACACACACACACACACAATGTGTACATGAGCATGGGCAAAATCACTGCAGGCTACAGGACCACAAACCCAGATTTTCTTTTGATTATTTTCTTTCTGAATCTACACTAAACAGCAAAATAACTTTGATTCACTTTTTCAAATTAAGTTTGTATCTTCATAGAGTAAAACTTTATTTGTTTTTAGTTATACAGTTCTATGAGCTTGACAAATGCAGAGTCATGTAACCACCATCATTATCAGGGCACAGAACAGTTTCATCACCTCAAAACATTCCCTCCTGCTGCCCCTTCAGAGTCACCTCTTCCTCCAGCCCTAACCCCTGGCAATCACTGATCTCTTGTCTGTCCCTATAGTTTTGTCTTTTCCAGAATATCATATAAATGGAATCATACTGTACATAGCTTTTGGAATCTGTTTTTTTTTTTTTTTTTTTTTGAGACAGGTCTCCTCGGTCGCCCAGGCTGGAGTGCAGTGGCGTGATCTCAGCACTGCAGCCTTGGCTTCCCAAATGATTCTCCTGCCTCAGCCTCCCAAATGGCTGGGACCACCGGCAAGCGCCACCATGACCGGCTAACTTTTTGTAGAGATGGAGTTTCACCATGTTGTCCAGACTGGTCTTGAACTCCTGGGCTCAAGCCATCCTCCTGCCTCGGCCTCTCAAAATACTGAGGTTACAGGCATGAGCCACTGTGCCCAGTCTTGGTCTGGTTCTTATACTTTGCGTAATACAGTCGAGATTTATGCAAACTGTTGCACATACCTGTGGTTTGTTCTTTTTCATTGTGTTGTAGTATTCCATTGTGTAAATATATCACATTTAGTTTATCCACTCACCAGTTGAAGGACACTTGGATTGTTTCCAGTTTTGGGTGATTATGAATAAAGTTGCTATATACATTTCATACAGGTTTCTGTGTGCCCCCAAATTTTCCTTGGGTAAATATGTAGGAGTGGAATGGCTGAGTCACATAATAAGCTCATGTTTAGCTTTGTAGCAGACTGCCAAACCATTTCACACACTGGTTGTGCCATTTTGAATTCCCAACAGTAGTGTATGCGAGTTCTAGCTGCTTCGTATCTTTCCCTTCACTTGTTAGGTTTCTTTTCTTAAATTTTAGCCTTTCTTGGCTGGGCGTGGTGGCTCACGCCTGTAATCCCAGCACTTTGGGAGGCCGAGGTGGGTGGATCACGAGGTCAGGAGTTCAAGACCAGCCTGGCCAAGATGGTGAAACCCCATCTCTACTAAAAATACAAAAAATTAGCCGGGCGCGGTGGCAGGCGCCTGTAGTCCCAGCTACTCAGGAGGCTGAGGAAGGAGAATCACTTGAACCCAGAGGGTGGAGGTTGCAGTGAGCCAAGATCGTGCCATTGCACTCCAGCCTGGGTGACAGAGTGAAACTCTGTCTCAAAAAAATATATATAAAATAAAATAAAATAAATAAATAAATAAATTTTAGCCTTTCTTATAGGTATCTGGTGGGATCTCATCACAATTTTAATTTGTGTTTCCCTAATGCCTAGTGATATCTTCATTTACTTTTTGTTCATTCATTCCTACTTTAGTGCCTATATGTGCCTGTCATAATGCTGTGATATGGAGACCGATTCCCTGATCTCAAGGAGGTTATAATCCATTGAAAAAGGCAAATATGTTAACAGACAAGGCCAGATGTGTTGGCTCACACCTGTAATCCCAGCTTTTTGGGAGGCCAAGGCAGCAGGACTGCTTGAGGACAGGATTTTGAGACCAGACTGGGTAACATAGCAAGAGTTCATCTCTAAAAAAAAAAAAAGAAAAGAAAGAAAGAAAGGAAGAAAAAAGCCAGTTGTGGTGGTGCATACCTGTGGTCATAGCTACTAGGTGACAGAGTGAGATGCTGTCTCAAAAAAAAAAAAAAAAAAAAAAAAAGGCCAGGTAGTGTAGCTCATGCCTGTAATTCCAGCACTTTGGGAGGCTGAAGTGGGTGGATCACCTGAGGTCAGGATTTCGAGACCAGCCTGTGCAAAATGGCAAAACCCCGTCTCTATAAGAAATACAAAAGTTAGCCAGGCTCATGCCTGTAGTGCCAGCTGCTTGGGAGGCTGAGGTGGGAGGATCACTTGAGCTCTGAGAGGGAGTCCTGGAAAGGGTGTTGGGTGCTCCTCCTGCCTTGTGGCATGTCCCATGGCAGGGGGCAGGGTCAAAGGCTGATGGGTGATAACCTGTGGCTTGAATGAGAGATGGACACCATGAAGGCCTCAAGAAATGACCCTGCAAATGCTTTGTAAAACTATGATACCATTCTCTGGATTAAAAATAGATACAAGAATGAAGGGGTAAAACACTGACCACCATCACTACTCAGCCATCAATTCTCAGAACCTGCTTCTGAGCTCTATTTTAAGTGGCTTAAATTTGAATCTGAGAGCTACACAAAGCCTACACTACAAAATCAGAAAGTGGAGAGACAGCAACGTGGAATAAAGGACAGGAATGGGAAAACAAGCCACAATCAACTGGGAAAGTGGGTTGTTGCTTTTGGATACTTACCTGAAGTTAGTAAAATGGATTCTTTTAAATGAACCTTTTATATTGGCACCACACCTTTTTGTCTTAAAAATATGTCTTGTATGAGTGATGATTCTAATTATCCTTTGGACTTTGTTAAGATACTCAAATGTTAAGACATTCAAATGTCATACTGAGGAATTTATCCACAGATAATATAAGTTCCATGCAAGGAAGGATCTCAATTAGAGTATTACAGAAAGCAGTTCCAGCACAGCACTAATCAGTGTGGAGCTAATAAAAGTATTATATGTCATGCATAATAATCAAAGCTTTTTACCAGCCTTAAGCTGATGTGCTCTGTGACTGCAGAAAACAGCTGCCTCCCCAGTTGCCTGACTGTCTGAAACCTTTCAAGGTGCCAAGGCAGAAGTATGTGATACACATACTAGGATGTTGGCTTTCATGTTCTTGTCTGGGCCCTGTCCCTGATCCCCCGGGGACTTGACACTTACTTTGCTGATCTATATTTGTTTTGTTTTTGTTCGTGTTCGTTTTTTTTTTTTTGAGACAGACTTTCGCTCTGTCGCCCAGGCTGGAGTGCAGTGGCATGATCTTGGCTCACTGCAAGCTCCGCCTCCCGGGTTCATGCCATTCTCCTGCCTCTGCCTCCTGAGTAAGACTACAGGCGCCCGCCACCATGCCCGGCTAATTTTTTGTATTTTTAGTAGAGATGGGGTTTCACCATGTTAGCCAGGATGGTCTTGATCTCTTGACCTTGTGATCCGCCCGCCTCGGCCTCGCAAAGCGCTGGGGATTACAGGCGTGAGCGACCGTGCCTGGCCTGCTGATCTATATTTGATTGTCGGTTATGTGATATTATTAATGAAATAGTTTTTGGTAGTAATGCAGATTTTAGGTACAAGACACAAATCCAGGGTTCTAAATGAAAACATTAAATATCATATGTGAGATCAATTTTTAAGCTAAGAAGTAAATCACCTGTATTGATTTGTCTATGGTCTTCTTTATTCACAAGGCACCTGGTCAACTAAAATTTTCTTTAAAAAGGGGCCCAAAATCCATTTTTTCAAGGGTCCAACAAACTTAGGAAGAGGACAATGATTAGATGAATTTCTGATTTTGTTCCTACAGATATAAAATTTTATCCCCTCAACATGTCACAGGTTTAAAATATAAATACTATGTAATCTGCACAAAACATTAATCCTTGGCTGGAAACTCAGGTTGTCATGCATCTGTGACTCCACCAGATTTAACCAGATGCAGCTGGATGGTTCCTGTTGCTAATACCAGCAGAGATTTTTCATCTCCTTCTCAATTTGTAAAAAGAAAAAAAAAAAAAAAAGAAGGAGAAAAAGGAAAAAAAAGGCCACGTAGTAGGTGGAAGGGGGCACATGGAGGGGAGATAGTTAAATAAACTGTGGTATAGCCTTACAATGGAACATCATATAACTATTAGGAAAGAATGAGGTTGATTTTTCTAAACAGATATATGGAAAATGTCCAAGTGACATTGCTCAGTGAAAAAAGCACTTTTAAATAACAGTGATTTCATTTATATATATACATAAAACATATCAGTACATCTAGAAAATGACTAGGAGGAAAAACCAGTAACCTATTTAAAGTGGTTACTCAGGGTAGGGAGGAGAAGCTCATGAGGACTTTTACTTTTTGAAAAAAATTATAGTCCTCCATTCTGAAGATTTTCACTTTTGACATTTCTTTAATGTTTGAATTTTGTAGTGTCTTGCATAACTTTTTACCCAAAAAGGAAAAGAGAAAGCTTTTCAAAGAGTTGCAAGCCTTTACATTTTTTGAGACACAGGCCCTGATGGGAGAAGAGAGAGGAGAAAGAATCAAATTATAATTGTGCCACTATTCAATATTTACATATTTTTCTGAACTAAACGAATGTTAATTCTGATTGTGACAAATCTAAACACTGACAATACAGTTCTCACTTATGGATACCAAGGCAAAAGTGCCAGAGACTATCCTGGTATCTCTGGGTGAAAAAGAGAACAATATTCACAGACCTTTAATCTTTTGACCTATAACCGCAGTCATATCCTAATCTTGGATCCTTGGGGCCGTGACCGTTCTCCTTGAGCTGAAATCCTGTGAACACTATTGCCAACAGAGATGCACAAAGCAATCACAATAAAAATAATTGGCAGCGATCTGCCTGCAGCACATAATCATGCATTCAGGAAGTGAGAGCCAATTATACGTCCCAGGGAGAGAGTCCAGGGGTTAAATTCCAACGAACTCCAATAGTCATCTGTCTTTAAGAGCAGGCCCAAGCAACAAGCCAACCTTTCCTGCGAGTTTCTCTATTTCTGTTTCCAAGCTCTGGTCTTGCCCTTTGGAATGCGCAGAGGAGAAGCCAGCAGTCGAAGGAAGTCACATTATGCTTCTACTTCCTGAATTTGACTTATGACCCTAACCGTGCTTTCGAAGAAGCACATTTTCTGGTGGCTTTTGAAACTCACAAATTCATGGGCTTATTTTTTTAGGGTCATTTTTTTTTTCTGGAATATCTTCTGTGAGTGCCCCAAATATGCAGAGTGAATGAGGGGACCTTTTCAGAAAGGGTTCCTGGGGCCAACATGTAAGACTGACTCAAGCATGGTGCTTCCCAAACTCCAGTGAGAGAAATGATGAGTCTGAGAGTTTGAAAAAAGCTGACAGCATGAAATGTGCATGTGTATGTATGTGTGTCTATATTTTAAGCAAAGGTCCTTTGGGATTTTCTTTTGTATATAGATAATAATATAGTATTAATGTTATGATAGTATAGGTCAATCAGCCTGAAGTTAAAAAAAAATATATGTATATATATATGTGTGTGTATATATATATATATATATATCTTTTTTGTAAAAGATTTTTATGCAAATTTATACTAAAAGAGCCTGTAGGATAGTCAAATGTTGACCAAATGCAACTGAAGCTTATATCATAAATGCATGTTAAGTCAGCTCATTAGTCTATAAATATACATTGTATATATTCATGTTATTATATTAAAGCACAAATAGGCACACATTAAGTTTCCTTCTCTATTTTACTCACATAAATGTTTATTTAAAGTGAAATATATACTTTTGTATTTATATATAAACTATTATATTAGCTGATGTCTGTGGATGAATAATAACAAATCAATTATGCTGATTTTATGAACACATACGGTCTTAGGAGACTGAAAAACAAACAAAAGTAAATATTGGCAATTCTTACATTGGGTAGAAAGTTGGAATACTAGCCTCTAAAGCTCATTCCAGAACTAAAGTTCTCTCTGATTCTAAGATCTTGTGTCTCAACCAGATAAGGCCACAAGAAGGTCCTTTCAAGTATAGATCTATGGCAAGAAACGAAATACTTTCAAAACAAAAAACAAAACAAAACAAAACACCTTCTAAACTGCAGTTAGTTCTGAGACAAGTGTCCAAAAGTTGGTAGAGGACTTGTAGCAAAATAGTGGTGCTTATTTCACATATTAGCAACTTAGTCAATCTGCTTTTCAAAGTAGCTGTCCGTAAAAACCCAAAAAGCCCAACAATAGTATTCCAAACAACTGCCTGGTTCTCATTCTCTTCCAGATCAAGTTTTCTTTTTGCTGTTTGCACATGGCCCCAGGAAGATCTTGCTCATGATCAACAAAAGCTCTCTGTTCATTCCTAGAAGATTTTTGTGATAACAATACAAAAATTCTAGTGGAATCCATTGTTAGGTGAAAGATTTTTCTCCTGGGGGCAAGGGGGAGAGGTTACAGAGCGGGCTATAATATCTCCAGCGTTAAGACAGCAGAGGTCAGCCCAGGTGCTCTTTGTTGCTGATGCCCAAAGGGCAGACTTATATATCTCTGCTAACTTGCTGACCTCTGTAACCTGTTTCTTTTTCCTAGCCCCATTTCTTGCCTTATAGTCTCTGATCCAGAACAAATCATTTAACACTTGACAATTGAAACAGCTGCTTAGCTCATGACTCAGGCCCAAAATGACCCTTAGAGTTTTGTCATTTTTGTCAAAGAAATTCCATTCTAACGGGTGGGGAAATGCATGCAACTACAATGACCTGGGAGCTCTAATTTCTGGTCCTTGTGCCTCAAGCAAGGGAACTTCACACTCTCCCTCCAAGTACAGTGGATGAAAATGTGACTCTGGAATTTTTAGAAACATATTTATTATGTTTCCTAATTTTCAAAAAGCTGATTTCTTAGCTTAATTTCACTGTGATAAGAGCACATGCTTGGTAGTTTTTTTGAAATACACCAGAGCTGACTTTATAGCATCGTATATAGTCCACTTTTATAAATGCTCCATGTATGCTCCAAAAGATTGTGTACCCTACAGGTATTGGGTGCAGTGTCTACATACATCTATTAGGTCAAGTTTGTTGATTGTGTTGTTCAAATCATCTATACACTCACTGATTTTTACCTCCTATTTGTCATGTTAAACTCTTCAGTTGTTTTTTGTGGGTAGTCCCAATAACATAGCCCATCACGTTACTGAAAATGGAACAATATACCTGTTATAAAATCAAGACACATCTATATTCCTTTGCCAATATACTTCCTGGCACCCTAATATCTGGCAGAGCGTATGTTAAGGAATTGGTGAGCCCCAAACTGTGGGGTTGAGGAGGAAGAAACACAGAAAATCATGATTACTTGAATTACCACTGAAGACACAAAATGGAATCGTTCAATTTTTATTTCTTTTTTTTCCCTTTTGACATTTCTTTTTGCCTGATAATTTCACTTTTAAAAATCATAGAGATTAGGTCAGGCGTGATGGCTCACACCGGTAATACCAGCACTGTGGGAAGCCAAGGCGGGCAGATCACCTGAGGTCGGCAGTTCGAGACCAGCGTGTCCAACATGGTGAAACCCCGTCTCTACTAAAAATACAAAAATTAGCTGGATGCAGTGGGTTGGTGCCTGTAATCCCAGCTACTAGGGAGGCTGAGGCAGGAGAATCGTTTTAACCCGGGAGGCAGAGACTGCAGTGAGCTGAGATCGCACCACTGCACCCTACCCTGGGTGACAGAGTGAGACCCTGTCTCAAAAAAAATAATAAAAATAAATAAATAAATAAATAAATAAATAAATCATAGAGATTAAAAAATGAAACACCTTTCTGTTGAGTAGCAAAGCCATAAAAGGCTTCGCATCTGCTCGTTTGAGCCCCAACACAATACACTTCCTGCCCCAACGCCATACACATCCCAGCTAGATATGTCCCCAAACTCTTCTGTAGTGTCATAGCTGCCATTTTGTATTACCTTGTTTCAAAACAGTTTCCCATAGACTTGCAACTTTTTTTAAGTTAGAGATGATCAGCGAAGGCTCACCAGCAAGAATAAACAAATGCAAATCTCCAGCCCACTCTCAGGCTTTGCTAGGAGCCATCAGAATCCTTTACTCTTGTTTTTCCTCCCCTGGGCTGTGATTACACTTCTAATGATTCATCTCACTACAGTCAGACAGGAATGGGGCTTTCCCCCAAAGCAATGAATGCATTTTCTCGTGAACAAACCTAGTACTTCCCCCACATACAACTTAGACTTCCTTCTGGAAAAATAAAACATTCAAGAGTTAATATACAGATATGTAACTCAAAGGAGGCTCTTCCTACAATACAGCTTTAAAGCATGTTTCCTTCAGGTTATATGAATCATAGAGATTAAAAGAAGCCCAAATTAATTAAATTGTTGGCAGAGATGCAATCCACTTTTGCCCATCCAGGTTTATGACCCTGCAGGAGACATTCAAATGCTATTTTTCTTCATTCCCCATCCCCTTTCTCCTTTGTCTCAAAATGTCAGGCATCTACCCAGAGTTAAATTTCACCTCTGCTCTCTGGAAAGGCTGACTATTTGGGTCATTCATCTTGGCTCAGAAATAAGTTCCTAGCTGCAACCGAATGTGGGAATGATTGGTCCTGCTGCATCCCAGTGAACGGTTTTCTAGGGCTATGCTGCCGGAAAAATCAAATGCAGAGTGACTGAGTCTGGGACTAATGCAGTAGTTTTTCATTCACTATCAGTTCTCTGAATGCTACTTACCAGAAATGATCTAATGACTCAGGGAGACCACAGCGACAAAGTGCTCGAGCATAGGCAGATTGATGCTCCCTCCGGCAGACGTGGATGTAAAACCAGCTTTGACCAGAACGCTAGTTCCCAGAACTTGCAGATTCACATGTGGGCTTTCTATCTCCTCACACCCACTCTCATGACAGTTTTGGCAAAGGATAGGCAGGCTCGAGTACCAATTGCAGACTACAGCAGGGACACGGGTAAAGTGGATTCAAAGGTATGCAGCGGATTCCTTGAATATTTATAATGCACCCACCATGTGCCAGGCACTTCACACACATCCTGTTTCATACATCAACAATCTTGTTGACTGCCCAGGTAGCGCAATCAAATAAAATACAGGCCAGCAGTTACATCTGATAAAAATTCGTTTTTAGTGTAAGTATGTCCCATGCAATATTTGGGACGTACTTCTACTAAAAAGTTTGCCCATTATTTGGAATTCAAATGTAACTAAGGGTCCTGTATTTTTATTTGATACATCTGAGAACTATACCCCAGGAGACATTTGGTAAGGCCTGGAGACATTTTTAATTGTTATGACTTTGGGAAGAAGGGTTACTACTGGCATTTTGTAGGTAGAGGCCATGGATGCTACTAAACATCTTATAATACACAGGACAGGCTCACCACCTTCAAACAAGAAGCATCCAGCCTAAAATGTCAACAGTGCCTAGGAGGAGAAATCTTGCTGTGAACTAGTCACAGTGTCCATCCATGTCATAGGTGAGGTACTCACAGGTAATAGACAGAAGGCTTGAGGATACTTTGAAACTTCGTTTTCTAACAGAGGTGTGAAAACTGACTTTTAGGAGACCCCTTTTTATTCCTGCATGAATGTGTTTTGTTTTTATGTTAGTTTTTGCTATGCAATTATAAGCTCTTTTGAATATACTTTTTTGTTATAAAGTTAATCTATAGGGGTTTCCCATACTCTTTTTATGCACCTGGAAGCAACTTTATGTACCTTGAAGTTGACAAGTAAAGGTGACACACAATGAAAGAGTAAAAAGAGTAAAGAAGTGATGTTCCCCCTGGGGTTTTGGTAAGACTGTAGCATTCTCCATCAAATACTTTCTGAAAACACCCACAGCTTATAAATGGTTATTACCACAAAAAAGTAATAACCATATATTTCCTAAAGCGTTTGCATTCTTGTCTCATAAAAATGGGAGAAGTTGGTTCTCAAAATTCCCGTGAGTCTTCAGGAATAGGGAAACAGCATCCTTAATAAAAGCACCTGGCACTAACCACATGTCCCTACAAGTTTACCCCAATAAAGCTTCAGCCAGGCAGCCGGATGGGCCCACACTGGGTTCCACAAGACCTGCAATGAGAATGCTGGGAATCAGTGTTCTCTTCAGGTCTCTCGCAGCTCCTGCCTTCTGGACTCCACGCTCAGTTCTCATGCATCATCGAGGCCCGTGAATCCAGTATCACCAGTGTTCATTGTCTCTCAGCCCCCATCCACCACCACAACTCACCTCTCAATAAGAAAACTTGCTTCACTGCAGCTGCACTTTCCCTTCCCCCTCCCACCTTTTCCAGAATCTGCCCACTATCAGGTTATCTCCCTTCTGTCTACCTTCCAAATACAACTGCCTACAGTACAAGATCCTTTGCAACCTTGCCCCAGCCTGCTTCTCCACACTCATTTCCAACCATGGGCTCCCCAGTCCAGCTCAGTGATCCCCTCCACTGCACTTTTGTGTGTTGAGAATCACGAGGAGGATATCGTTGAAAATGCACATTCCCCTCCTCTGTCACTAGAAATGTCCCACTTAGGAGGACTGGGCTGGGACCCAGGGATCTGCTTGTTTGGGATCCAGACAAGCACCCCAGGTGGTTCTTATGCAGGTCTGCACAATGAGAAACACAGCTTCAGTCCTACCCCATTAATTTCTGTTGCCTGTACCCGCTGTCAATGTGATGTCCCTTGTGTCTCAGCCCAGGCGCTTTCCTTTGCTTAAAATATACCCTCCTCACCGCTGTTGTCTGCCTGGAAAATTCCTACTGATTGCAGGAGCCACATCAAATGCCACTTTTAGAGCTTCCCCTGACTTGTATCTTGCAACAGCCATGCTCGGCATCAATGACTTTCTCTTTGGTATATTTACAGCGATGTAGACAACCACTCACCCAGAATGTATCACCTGTTCTACATATTTGTTTGTAATATATACTCTGCTAAATCCTGCTAAATTCCAGAGGCTGAAAAATTTAACCTGTTTCAATCACCTTAAGTAGAATGGAATATACAAAAGAATACTTAACATTTTGATATACCCTCCACAGTTAAAAAGGCATGAAAGGTACAGGCCATCAAGTAATGAAAAAAATTATCATATTGTACTTGGACTTCATATAGATGTATTTTTTTAATATTAAATTTTCTTTTCTTTTCAGGCAGGCTCCTGAACCAGAATAGGTTCAGAGACTCCCTCATATATATGCATTAATCATAAATTTCCAAATATTTTCCGGTACCCACACATCTGTAAAGTTTTGCCCTTGTAGCTAGTATGTCTCTGGGTACACCAGGTATATTTTAAAAATAGAATTAGAATAACCTCATCAGTCACTCATTCCCACCTGTTACTATGAGCTATCTAGTCTCTTCTTCTATTATGGCTAGAGATGACCAGGAAACATGTCATGTGTTCAGGAATGTCACCCTCCCAATCACCGTGTGGTGGCCATTTGTTTCTCTTTTTGTAGAATCTTCTGCCACATATTTATGCCTTTGATGTCCAGCAAGGACCAACAGATGCCTGCTAGCTGGTGCCACCTCCCAATTTGGAAGTGTCTCTGGAAAAGGTAGACAGTGCAGGCTCTGAACTGGAGCACCTGACTGTTAATCCTCATTCTGCTCATTACTAGCTCTGTGTCTTGGGCAAGTTACTTAACTGCTTATTTTGTTTTCATTGTGATAAAATATACATAACATGAAACTTCCCATTTTAACCTTTTTTTTTTAACTGTATAATTCTGTGGCATTAAGTACATTCACATTGTTGTGTAACCAGCACCACCATCCAGCTCCAGAACTATTTCCATCATCCCAAACTGAAACTCTACCCATGAAATGATAACTCATCATTCCTGCCATACTCTCATGCTCTGGTAACTGCTATTCTACTTTCTGCCTCTATGAATTTGCCTATTCTAGGGAGCTCATATAAGTGGTATTATACAGTGTTCATCTTTTTGTGACTGGCTTATTTCACTTACCATAATGTCTTCAAGATTCAGACATGTTGCCTGGGCGCAGTGGCTCATGCCTGTAAACCCAGCACTTTGGGAGGCTGAGGTGGGTGGATCACTTGAGGTCAGGAGTTTGAGACCAGCCTGGTCAACACGGTGAAACCCCATCTCTACTAAAAATACAAAATTTAGCCGGGGGTGGTGGCTCACATCTGTAATCCCAGCTAACTCAGGAGGCTGGGGCAGGAGAATCGCTTGAACCTGGGAGGCAGAGGTTGCAGTGAGCCAAGATCACACCACTGCACTCCAGCCTGGGTGACAGAGTGAGACTCTGTCTCAAAAAAAAAAAAAAAAAAAAAGATTCACACATGTTGTAGCATGTGTCACAATTTCCTTATTTTTTAAGGCTGAATAATATTCCCCTATATGTATATATGATATTTTATTTATACATTTATCCTCTGAGGGACATTTGGGTTGTTTCCACCTTTTGACTCTTGTGAATGAACATGGGCGTACAATTATCGCTGTGGACTAGCTTTTAATTCTTTTAGGTATATACTGGATCACATAGTAATTTTGTGTTTAATTTTCTGAGGAACTGCCATACTGACCTAACCCTTCTATACCTCAGTTTCTTCATCTGTGAAATGGGGCTGTTGTAAGGATTAATTTGAATGGGTTATAATGCTTGTGTCAGACCCTGGTCCTGCTAGCATTACTGACAGGCCTAGACCCCAGGCTTCTTTGTCCACTGTTGAGATATCCTTTTCTCCTCTCTCGAACTGCATTAGGTTCCCATAATTTTTTTTGAGGACATGTTTTTTAGTTCACTTGAGTTCCCTCTCACTGGTGTTCAAATTAAAAAAGGATAAATTAGCTGGGTGCAGTGGCTCACGCCTGTAATCCCAGCACTTTGGGAGGCTGAGGCAGGCAGATCACTTGAGGTCAGGAGTTCGAGACCAGCCTGGCCAACATGGTGAAACCCTGTCTCTACTAAAAATACAAAAATTAGCTGGGCGTGGTGGCACGTGCTTGTAGTCCCAGCTACTCGGGAGGCTGAGGCAGGAGAATCCCTTGAACCTGGGAGGCGGAGGTTGCAGTAAGCTGAGATTGTGCCAGTGCACTCCAGCCTGGGTGACAGAGTGAGACTCCATCTCAATAAAATAAAATAAAATAAAATAAAAAAGGATAAACTATAATCTGTGGGCAAAGAAACTTCACTATCTCCAATGGCCATATTTGGGCCACTGGCCATATTTGTCTCTTTGGCTTTCTTTTCTCAGCATCTTTCTCTCCCTAGTGGCTCCTCTCACCCCCTGCAGGTAGAGTCCTTCTGGGCACACCCCACCTGCCTTTCAGATATGCTCAGATAACACACTCAGTTCAGGTTCCCCTGCCATAGCCCGTTTTGTAGATTTTAAAAGTGATGATTAAAAAAATCAGTCTTGAGGGGATCTAGCAAGATGGCCAAATAGGAACAGCTCTGGTCTGCAGCTCCCAGCGAGATCAACGCAGAAGGTGGGTGATTTCTGCATTTCCAACTGGGGTACCCTGTTTATCTCACTGGGACTGGCTGGGCAGTGGGTGCAGCCCACGCAGGGCAAGCAGAAGCAGGGTGGGGTGTCGCCTCACCTGGGGAGTGGGGAGTGCAAGGAGCGGTGGAGGAGGCCTCCCTTTCCCATCCAAGGGAAGCCATGAGGGACTGTGCTATCCAGCCCAGATACTACGCTTTTCTCATGGTTTTTGCAATCCACAGACCAGGGGATTCCTTCGTGTGCCTACACCACCACGGCCCTGGGTTTCAAGCACAAAATTGGGCAACTGTTCAGGCAGACACCAAGCTAGCTGTAGGAGTATTTTCTGTTTTTGCTTTTGTTTTTATTTTTTTCATACCCCAGTGGCACCTGGAACCCCAGCAAGACAGAACCATTCACTACCCTCGAAAGGCTTCAGCCAGGGAGCCAAGTGGTCTTGCTCAGCAGGTCCCACTCCCACGGAGCCCAGGAAGCTAAGAACCACTGGCTTGAAATTCTCACTGCCAGCACAGCTGTCTGAAGTCGACCTGGGACACTCGAGCTTGGTGGGGGGCAGGGGCGTCCACCATTACTAAGGCTTGAGTAGGTGGTTTTTCCCACCGTCAGCACTAAGGAGGCCTGGAAGTTCAGACTGGGTGGAGCTCAACACAGCATGGCAAAATGGCTGTGGCCAGACTGCCTCTCTAGATTCCTCCTCTCTGGGAAGGGCATCTCTGAAAGAAAGGCAGTAGCCCCAGTTAGGGGCTTATAGATAAAACTCCCATCTCCCTGGGACAGAGCGCCTGGGGGAAGGGGCAGCTGTGGGCACAGCTTCAGCAGACGTAAATGTTCCTGCCTTCCTGCTCTGAAGAGAGCAGCAGATCCTGACAAGGAAGGTTCTTCTAGCACAGAGCTCAAGCTCTGCTAAGGGACAGACTGCCTCCTCAAGTAGGTCCCTGACTCCCATGTCTCCTGACTGGGAGAGACCTCCCAACAGAGGTTGACAGACACCTCATACAGGAGAACTCCAGCTGGCATCAGGCTGGTGCCCGTTTGGGAAGAACCTTCCGGAGGAAGGAGCAGGCAGGAATCTTTACTGTTCTGCAGCCTCTGCTGGTAATACCCAGGCAAATAGGGTCTGGAGTGGACCTCCATCAAACTGCAGCAGACCTGCAGAAGAGGGGCCTGACTGTTAGGAGAAAAACTAACAAACAGACAGCAGTAACATCAATGTCAGCAAAAAGGACTCCCACACAGAAACCCCATTCAAAGGTCATCAGCCTCAAAGATCAAAGGTAGATAAATCCATGAAGACAAGGAAAAACCAGCACAAAAATGCTGAAAATTCCAAAAACCAGAATGCCTCTTCTCCTTCAAATGATCGCAACTTCTCTTCAGCAAAGGCACAAAACTGGATAGACAATGAGTTTGATGAATTGACAGAAGCAGGATTCAGAAGTAGGATTCAGAAGGTGGGTAATAACAAACTCCTCTGAGCTAAAGGAGCACGTTCTAACCCAAAGCGAGGAAGCTAAGAACTTTGAAAAAAGGTTACAGGAACTGCTAACTAGAATAACCAGTTTAGAGAAGAATATAAATGACCTGTTGGAGCTGAAAAACATAGCAGGAGAACTTTCTGAAACATACACAGGTATCAATAGCCGAATCAATCAAGCAGAAGAAAGGATATCAGAGATTGAAGATCAACTTACTGAAATAGGCGTGAAGACAAGATTAGAGAAAAAAGAATGAAAAGGAATGAACAAATCCTCCAAGAAATATGGGACTATGTGAAAAGATCAAACTTAACAATTGATTGGAGTCCCTGACAGTGATGGGGAGAATGGAACCAAGTTGGAAAACACACTTCATGATATTATCAGGGAAAACTTCCCCAGCCTGGCAAGATAGGTCAACATTTAAATTCAGGAAATACAGAGAACACCACTAAGATACTCCCTGAGAAGAGCAACCAGCAATCCCAGGACACATAATTGTCAGATTCTCCAAGGTTCAAACGAAGGAAAAAATGTTAAGGGCAGCCAGAGAGAAAGGTCAGGTTACCTACAAAGGGAAGCCCATCAGACTAACAGCAGGTCTCTCTGCAGAAACTCTACTTGCCAGAAGAGAGTGGGAGCCAATATTCAACATTCTTAAAAGAATTTTTAACCCAGAATTTCATATCCAGCCAAACTAACTTTCATAAGTGAAGGAGAAATAAAATCCTTTACAGACAAGCAAATGCTGAGGGATTCTGTCACCACCAAGCCTGCCTTACAAGAGCTCCTGAAGGAAGCACTAAATATGGAAAGGCAAAACAGGTACCAGCCACTGCAACAACATACCAAATTGTAAAGACCATCGACACCATGAAAAAACTGCATCAACTAATGGGCAAAATAACCAGCTAGCATCATAATGACAGGATCAAATTCACACATAACAATATTAACCTAAAATGAAATGGGCTAAATGTTCCAGTTAAAAGACACAGACTGCCAAATTGGATAAAGAGTCAAGACCCATCAGTGTGCTCTATTGAGGAGACCCATCTCACATGCAAAGACACACATAGGCTCAAAATAAAGGGCTGAGGAGTATTTACCAAGCAAATGCAAAGCAAAAAAAAAAAAAAAAAAAAAAAAAAAAAAGGCAGGGGTTGCATTTCTAGTCCCTGATAAAACAGACTTTAAACCAACAAAGATAAAAAAAGACAAAGAAGGGCATCACATAATGGTAAAGGGATCAATGCAAGAAGAAGAGCTAACTATCCTAAATATATATGCACCAAATACAGGAGCACCCAGATTCATAAAACAAGTTCTTAGAGACTTACATAGAGACTTCACTTCCACACAATAATAGTGGGAGACTTTAACACCCCACTGCCAATATTAGACAGATCAATGAGACAGAAAATTAACAAGGATATTCAGGACTTGAATTCAGCTATGGACCAAGTGGACCTAATAGACATCTACAGAACTCTCCACCCCAAATCAACAGAGTATACATTCTTCTCAGCACCATTCTAAAGTACTTATTCTCAGTACTTATTCTAAAATAAACCACATAATTGGAAGTAAAACACTCCTTAGCAAATGCAAAAGAACGGAAATCATAACAAACAGTCTCTCAGACCACAGTGCAACCAAATTAGAACTCAGGATTAAGAAACTCACTCAAAACCACACAACTACATGGAAACCGAACAACCTGCTCCTGAATGACTACTGGGTAAATAATGAAATTAAGGTGGAAATAATAAAGTTCTTTGAAACCAATGAGAATAAACAGACAATGTACCAGAATCTCTGGAACACAGCTAAAGCAGTGTTTAGAGGGAAATTTATAGCACTAAATGCCCACATCAGAAAGTGGGAAAGATCCCTTAAAATCGACACCTAACATCACAATTAAAAGAACTAGAGAAGCAAGAGCAAACACATTCAAAAGCTAGCAGAAGTTAAGAAATAACTAAGATCAGAAGAAAACTGAAGGAGATAGAGACACGAAAAACGCTTCTAAAAATCAATGAATCCAGGAGCTGGTTTTCTGAAAAGATTAATAAAATATATACGCTGCTAGCCAGACTAATAAAGAAGAAAAGAGGGAAAAATCAAATAGACACAATAAAAAACAATAAAAGGGATATCACCACTGATCCCACAGAAATACAAACTACCGTCAGAGAATACTATAAAACCTCTATGCAAATAAACTAGAAAATCTAGAAGAAATGGATAAATTCCTCAACACACACACCCTCCCAAGTCTAAACCAGGAAGAAGTTGAATCCCTGAATAGACAAGTTCTGAAACTGAGGCAGTAATTAATAGTCTACCAACCAAAAAAAGCCCAGGACTGAACGGATTCACAGCTGAATTCTATCAGAGGTACAAAGAGGAGCTGGTACCATTCCTTCTGAGACTATTCCAAACAATAAAAAAAGAGGGACTCCTCCCTAACTCATTTTATGAGGCCAGCATCAACCTGATTCCAAAACCTGGCAGAGACACAACTGAAAAAGGAAATTTCAGGCCAATATCCCTGATGAACATCGATTCAAAAACCCTCAATAAAATACTGTCAAACCAAATCCAGCAGCACATGAAAAGGCTTATCCATCACAATCAAGTCGGCTTCATCCCTGAGAAGCAAGGCTGGTTCAACGTACTCAAATCAATAAATGTAATACATCACATAAACCGAACCAATGACAAAAACCACATGATTATCTCAATAGATGGAGAAAAGGCCTTTGATAAAATTCAACACTCCTTCATGCTAAAAACTCTCAATAATCTAGGTATTGGTGGAACATACCTCAAAATAATAAAAGCTATTTGTGACAAACCCATAGTCAGTGTCGTACTGAATGGGCAAAAGACTAGAAGCATTCCCTTTGAAAACTGGCACAAGACAAGGATGCCCTTTCTCACCACTCCTATTCAACATAGTATTGGAAGTTCTGGCCAGAACAATCGGGCGAGAGAAATAAAGCACGTTCAAATAGGAATAGAGAAAGTCAAATTGTCTCTGTTTGCAGATGACATGTTTGTATATTTAGAAAACCCTATCGTCTCACCCCAAAAACTCCTTAAGTTGATGAACGACTTCAGCAAAGCCTCAGAATACAAAATCATTGTGCAAAAATCACAAGCATTCCTATACACCAACAACAGACAAGCAGAGAGCCAAATCATGAGTGACCTCCCATTCACAATTGCTACAAAGAAAATAAAATACCTAGGAATACAATTTACAAGGGACATGAAGGAGCTCTTCAAGGAGAACTACAAACCATTGCTCAAGGAAATAAGAGAGGACACAAACAAATGGAAAACAATCCATGCTCATGGATAGGAAGAATCAATATCGTGGAAATAGCTATACTGCCCAAAGTAATTTACAGATTCAATGCTATTCCCATTAAGCTACCATCGACTTTCTTCACATAACTAGAAAAAACTACTTGAAATTTCATATGGAACCAAAAAAGAGCCCATACAACCAAGACAATCCTAAGCAAAAAGAACAAAGCTGAAGGCATCATGCTACCTGACTTCAAACTATACTACAAGGCTACAGTAACCAAGACAGCATGGTACTGGTACCAAAAGAGATATATAAACCAATGGAACAGAACAGAGGCCTCAGAAATAACACCACACATCTACAACCATCTGATCTTTGACAAACCTGACAAAAACAAGCAATGGGGAAAGGATTCCCTATTTAATAAACGGTGCTGGGAAAACTGGCTAGCCATATAAAGAAAACAGAAACTGGACACCTTCCTTACATCTTATACAAAAATTAATTCAAGATAGATTAAAGACTTAAACATAAAACCTAACACCATAAAAACCCTAGAAGAAAACCTAGGCAATACCATTCAGTACATAGGCATGGGCATAGACTTCATGACTAAAGCACCAAAAGCAATTGCAACAAAAGCCAGAATTGACAAACTGGATCTAATTAAACTAAAGAGCTTCTGCTTAACAAAATAAACTATCATCAGCGTGAACAAGCAACCTACAGAACAGGAGAAAATTTTTGCAATCTATCCATCTGACAAAGGTTTACTATGCAGAATCTACAAGAAACTTAAACAAATTTCAAGAAAAAAACAAACGACCTCATCAAAAAGTAGGCAAAGGATATGAACAGACACTTCTCAAAAGAAGACATTTATGCAGCCAACAAACATAGGAAAAAAAGCTCATCATCACTGCTCATTAGAGAAATGCAAATCAAAATCACAATGATACATCATCTCATGCCAGTTAGAATGGCGATCATTAAAAAGTTAGGAAACAACATGCTGGAGAGGATGTGGAGAAATAGGAATGCTTTTACACTGTTAGTGGGAGTTTAATTAGTTCAGCCATTGTGGAAGCAGTGTGGCAACTCCCCAAGAATCTAGAACCAGAAATACCATTTCACCCAGCAATTCCATTACTGGGTATATATCCAAAGGATTATAAATCATTCTACTATAAAGACACATGCACACATATGTTTATTGCAGGACTATTTACAACAGCAAAGACTTGGAACCAACCCAAATGCCCATCAATGATAGACTGGATAAAAAAAATGTGGCACATATACACCACGGAATACTATGCAGCCATCAAACAGAATGAGTTCATGTCCTTTGCAGGGACGTGGATGAAGCTGAAAACCATCATCTTCAGCAAACTAACACAGGAACAGAAAACCAAATACGGCATGTTCTCACTCATAAGTGGGAGATGAACAATGAGAACACATGAACATAGGGAGGGGGAATATCACAACTGAGGTTTGTCAGGGGTGGGGAGTGAGGGGAGGGAGAGCATTAGGACAAATACCTAATGCATGCAGGGCTTAAAACCTAGATGTCAGGTTGATAGGTGCAGCAAACCACCATGGCACACATATACCTATGTAACACACCTGCATGTTCAACACATGTATCCCAGAACTTAAAGTAAAACAAATAAACAAAAAAAATCAGTGTTATTATTGAATAATCATTGATCAACACCATTAGTCTTCAGAGAAATGCAAATTAAAACCCCAGTGAGATGCCTTCCCAGGCCTGCCTAAGGTTGGTGAGGACACGGGCAAGTGGCATTCTCATACATCACTGGTGGGAGTATAAAATGGTCTAACTTAGGAGAACTGACAGGTTTTTAAAAAGTTAAACATACGTCAACTCTATGACCCAGCAATCCCCATCCTGGGAATTTATCCAAGAGAAATGAAAACATAAGCAGAAGTGAGGCTGCTCAAAAGACAGGTATGAGAATGTTCAGAGAGCAGCCTTAAAAAAATTAATTCTTTCCCCAACCCTGTAAAAACCCCACAAAAAACTGGAAACAACCCAAACGTCCCCCAATAGGAGAAGAGAGGAATTAGTTGTGGTATGTTTATATAGTGGGATGCCATATAACAATAAAAAGGAACAAACTACAGAGCCACACATGCAACAACCAGGATGAATTTTAAAAACATGCCGAGTGAAAGAAGCCAGAAGGCTCCATATTTTATTTAAATGAAGTTCAAGAATGGGCAGAACTAATCTTCAGTGACAAAAATTAAACAGTGGTTTACTCTGGGGAGGAGAGACAGTGACTGAAATATGGGTGATGGGAATGTTCTATATCCTGATTTGGGTGGTGGTTACACGGGTGTATATGATTGTCAAAATCCATTGAACTGTACACTTAAGATTCTTGCATTTTTTGAATGTAAATAATAACCTCAATCATAAAGAGTGGTGCGATAACAACAAAAAAACAGCAGCAAGATTACATTTCCACAAAATACCAAAGCTCCAGGCATAGACACTTTATAAACTAATCTGATTTGGTATCATTCAAAATGGCATTGCTGTGGATTTCTCACTATTTCAACTGGTTTTAAGGATTCATTTCCATCTGAACATTCTTCTTGCTGTTTACAGTAGAGGTGACCGAAGGTCAAGCTCGTTCCAGCCATCTCTGGCCATCACCAAGCTCTCACTAACTAAGATAGCTCCTGAAGAGGACATTTGCAGCCCTGGAAGACTAACAAAGCTGGTTCATTTCTCCTTGCCCAGGGGAGATTTCCTGAGGCAGTTGCCCCCTGCCCGTGTCCTTCTGTCTAGAATTGTCTGTAGTAAACCATCTGGGTGGATCAAATACATCCAAAGGGCCGGGCAGCAGTTACTGTTTCTAAGCATTCAAGCTGCTGTGCAGGAAGCTCTGACCTTTGTGGTCGAAAGAGTACTTTGCCTCCAACAAACTCCTTACACACACATACACACACACACACCCCATATACCATACACCACACCCCCACACACTTCACACACACCACATACCACACCCCCATACTACATAAACACATATATCATATATCATACACCACACAATCCACACCCCACACACTACACACATACCCCATACTACATACACCCATATATCACACACCACACATGTCTATACCCCACACACTACACATACACCACATGCATACACACACCATACACACCCATATATCACACCACACATGTTCAAACCCCACACACTACACACACACACCACATACACATACCACACACGCCATCTATACTACATACACCCATATACCACACACCACATGCGTCCACACCCAACACACTACACACTCATACACACACATATACACCTACCTACACACCTATACATACCACACACCACACCACACACACGCCACACTTCCATGCACACTACACCTACATACCCACACCCACACACACTACCATCCGCTGACACTATAGACACCCCATACCACACATATCCATGTCCCCCCACACATACACAAACCACAGACTCATACACACCACACACCACCCCCACAAACAGGACACTCACACACACCCATACACACCACTATCCCCCACACTACACACACCCATATACTGCACATTACCCACACACAAACCATACCACACTACCCCACACATACTACACACACCCCCTACACCCCACACCACATACAACCACGTAGTACAAACACCATACAGATACCACACATACACTACACACCATACAGATATCACACACACACTACACACACACACACACACACACACACTACAGCCCCCCACCATGAGCTATAGAGACTATTTAGCCCCAGTGACAATAAGTATAAAGATTAATATATAAGATATATGTTATTAATAAGATTAATAAGTAGGAACATCAAGGAATTTCTTTGCTTAATTCAGTGGCTCTGGAAGTTTAGGGCACATCAGAACACCTGTGCAGGTTTCTAAAATCTGCAAATGCCTAGTGTCTGACAACTGGCCTAAACAAAATGGAAACGTGCTTTGATATAGAGGTAGATTAAGCAAAACGAAAGGAAGAAAAAGACTTCAGATGTCTGGAGGTAATTTTCATTCAGCTAGAGGCAGGTAGAAGTTCAAATGCAATTTTAGAAACTTACAACCCCAATCAAGAGGAACTCGTTCATTAAGTCTGTTTTATAAGTTTTTTGGCCTTGGGAGAGCAAAATGAAGATGTGAACTAGGCAGTGTTTGTAAGTTTTATGAAGGTCTCTATAAGGAAAATATAATGACATTTTAAAGGGGGAGGCAGATTAAAAGATGATTTGGTAGCAGGCAGGATTCTTGCTGGGAGATGCATTTCCCTGGAAACTCTTCTCTTTCAGAGTTCAATTTGCACAAAGGCAAATCAAAGTGAGTTTTTAAAAGTACCACATAAGCCCTCTGATAGACTGAATTTACAGAAGTAATAAAGGCAGGAAAAAGCTTCTGCAGAAAATTAAGAGTGATGGACACAAGTCACAAAGCTAAAACGTTTAAGGGTTGCTTCATTCTAGGGTGTTCTCAGAAACAGTGGCTTGTGATTAACCCTAGCCAACACTTGAGGGCACCCTGAGTTCACAAGAGACGCACAGATGCTGCGCTATTAAAAGCCTCTGCCCTGATGACTTTCACGTGCATGTGTGAGTGGATGTTCCAAGCAATTCAGAGTTTGGGGTTGCCCTGAAAGTGTCAAACCTGGGGGCCACAGAAGTGACAGTGATTTTTCTTTCCTCCAGGGCTCGCATTCACTCAATGAGTCTGCATTCTAAGTCAATTGCTGCATTCTTAAATTCAGCCTGGAAAGGTACTCCCCAAGGGGACAGATACAGACTGGAAGGCCAGCCCCACCCTCTAGCTCTGAGGGCCAGAGACTCAGGCAGAGCAGGCAAAGCACAAAGTGGCCTTGGTGAAAGTCTTAAGAACCCAAGGGTCAAGCATGCGCCCTTGAGAGCAAGGGCTGCAGGGAAGAAATGTTTAATGGGGCATTTTTTGCTTAGCATTTCATAAAAACAACCTAGCACATATTTTGCATTCTGTCCCCTTTATTGATTTTTAAAAAGGCATCAGGCAAACCGGCCTGACACTGTATTACCTTTCTATGGAGATTCTAAGAATCTGAGCCCTCTTCCCCCAGAAGGGCTGAGATGGGAGCCAAGTTGAAGGAAGAGACAGGAAGAACTGGGCATTTGGTGGGAGGTGGCTGCGGAGATGAGAGTCTCAGGTGAGGCAGTCCCTCCTCCAGTGGCCCAGTAGCTCAGCAGAACCTGAGGGGCGAGGGGGGCACATAAGGTGGCCAGGCATGACCACTCTGATAACGATTTCACCAGGTGAGGGGCTTGGCTTTCACAGACACGGTGCTGACATGTAAGGGTTACTTGATGGCAACCCACAGACTGGGATTTGGTAGGGAAAATCTAATAAAGCAAAGGGATGCCTGGCTAGACAGACAGAGGTCCAAGCTAGGACAGTGGGGCCAAAGGACAACTCTAGGGCCACAGTTAAGAAGGAAATGTGATACATTCCTGAAGGACTAGTGAGAAAAGGACTCTAGAACCAGGGACAAAGGAAAGGGACAACCATGGACATTCTGGGGTGGAGGAAGACAGGGTCCCTGCATGGGAGGCTTGGGCGACATGGGAAGATGGTCTCTAGACCGGCTGATCCTGTCTCCAAACCACGTGCTATCATTATAACCAGAATGCATTTGTGAATTCCAGTCTGGGAAAACAGGCAGATTCAAAAGAGTGAGCTAGAAACATATACTTTATGATTTTGATAATGCTTTATGGTTTTAAAAATCCCTGGCAGGAAAAACAACTTAATTTATCTGAAAAACAATCTTTGGCTACCTTCATGTATTAGAAATTACTGGAGAGATCCACAGAGCTTATAAATGATATTAAGAGTGATCATTAATATTATATGAATAACTGTTCTTCTTTCCATAGGACAGAATAATAGGGAAAAGCTCAAAATCTTAGGTTAACAGAGTATTTTCTGACAGTGAGTATTAAAAAATGTAGACAAAGTAAAATCCATTTGGGGGTGGGGTGGAGAGAGGATTTATAAAAAATAAATATAAATCAACACTTAGAGTCTCATTTGTACCAGGAAAAGGGGTGGACCCCAGCCAATATGCCTGTCTCAGAGGCTTTTGATCATTTTCTTCTACCCTCAAATAGCAATGTGATTGTTTCTTGGTTACAATAATAATACATGTGTATGTGGCAAACAATATAGAAAATAACTTAAAAGAAGTAAATCACTCCAAGTTTCATCACTCAGAGATAAACATAATTAACATTTTGGATTTAGTACAATTATTAGTATTTAATTAAGCCATGAGAAGATTTAGTGAGAGTCTTGGAGAAAGTAGAAGCTTCATTCATTAAGATTTTTGAAATCTGAATTATGGTTCACAACACATCAGAGGCAGTCTGTGTATTTATTTCATATTGAATGTTTGGGCACATCTATGTCAGATGTTACCTTCCATGCCTGGAGATTTCCATGGAAAACAGGCAGTTCGTAAGGGCTAAAAGAGTGAGATCAAGTGAGTGACACCATTGTAAAGCTAAACATGGAGGTTTGAGTAATGTTTGCCTTCTGTCTCACTCCAGCTGGGGCTCTCAGAACTGCTTCCACCGACACTCTCAAGGAATAGATGGAAAAGTAGGGATGCAAATAATGCTGTTATTATGCCACATTGGCTGGCTGGATGTGTAGATGCATTACATTTATTTTTAAATTTTTAATCTCTCTCTCTTTCTCTCTGTGTGTGTGTGTGTGTATATATATATAAACATATATATAAACATATATATATAAACATATATATAAACATATATATAAACATATATATATAAACATATATATAAACATATATATATATAAACATATATATATATATATAAACATATATATTTAATAATAGAGACAGGGAGGTGGTTTCTCCCTATGTTGCCCAGGCTGGTCTCAAACTCCTGGCCTCAAGCGATGCTCCTGCCTTGGCCTCTGAAAGTGCTGGAATTATAGGTGTGAGCTCCTGCGCCCAGCCAATGCATTACATTTCTACCTTCTGCCAAGTCTAATGAGGGAAGCAGTTCAAGTTTTTGAAACTCAATGAGAATAGTCTACAGCAGAATCTTTAAAAACTTATGATAGGGAGAAAATTGAATTAGTTTTTCTTCTCGTAATACATGGAGATAATTGTTTCTAAATTAAATTATGCCTGTAGGTAAAGCTAAAACATTTTGACTTGGTGATATTAAATAACTAAGAAACACTGATTTCACAAAGATAAAATCTTCATAGTAAGGAAAGGTGAGATTTTTTTTTTTTTTTCCTTAGGGAGGAGAGGTGGTGGGGAAAGGAATAGAACTGTCCCAGAAACGGCTGGGCGCGGTGAGTAATTAGAGGTGAGTAATATGGAACCACACTTTATGCTCATCTAATCCCAAAGAATTCTGAGAAACCATTTCCCTCCCATCCTAAAGGGTAAAATTTCTGGCATATTGCAAATAACAGCATCTTTAAATAAAACCATGTCATTAATCTTTAAAATGTAGCCAATGGAATCTAAGTACCACAGCAATTTTGAACCTGTCACTGGCCACTTGAAAACCCCACAGACAAGCTTTTGACCCAAAGGAGATTTTTGCTTGAGCCTGGGAGACTGAGGTTGCAGTGAGCCAAGATCATGCCACTGCACTCCAGCCTGGGAGACAGAGTGAGATCTCATCTCAAAAAAACCAAAAAGCAAAAAACATAAAAAAACAAAAACCAACCCACAAAAGGAGATTTTATGTTTCTTCTTTCTCTTTGACCTTGAATTTCCATTCCACTATCTGCACAGAATTCTAACCTAATGCAACATTTTTAGGCATGAACCATGCTTTTTCTGATTTTATCGATCAACCTATTATGATTCTCTGCAACAAACACATGTATCTAAATTTAAAATGTAAGAGTCCTGTGACCACAAGCTCTTTAAGTGATAAAATTGTATCGATTGAGCCATTATTGCAATTATTATTACACAATTGATCAATATAACAATATGTATTACACAATTTTTGATAATTTTTAAACTAAAAAATAAAGTTTTATTGGATATTTATCTTTTAATAACATGAAGTGGAGGGTTTTTTCCCCAATTGGCTCGTGTATCCATGGGTGAATATTACTTGTTGATAGAATGAGACAGAGTTTATCATTAATTCTTATTCATATAAATAGATATAAATGGAAGGGGTTTTACTTTTATGGCTACATCACTCAGTTCTGTGAACTCTGAGTTCACTTAGTTATCCACCATCAAAATTGTTAATGATCTACTAGCTTATTTGATTCTTTTTCGATGTTGTTAAAAGAAAAATATTCGAAACCACCTGACCACAAAAGGATTTATCACTTGCCTATTTAGAGTGATTCACGTTCTCACCAGCTATACCAATATTTTGAATCACCTCTTTGTTCAGAGCCTAGAGGTTACTAACTTGATGCTGGTGAAAATTATATCTTTCTCTCATAGATTAGAAGAAGGTTGTGTTCTCAGGGAGATCAGTTTAAGGAAAGAGGGCTTATGGATGTGGAGTTTCTTAAAATTGACTTTCTTAAATGTATCACTGCAGCTGGGCGCAGTGGCTCACGCCTGTAATCCCAGCACTTTGGGAGGCCAAGGCGGGTAGGATCACCTGAGGTCAGGAGTTTGAGACCAGCCTGGCCAACATGGCAAAACTCCGTCTCTACTAAAAACACAAAAAATTAGCTGGGCATGGTGGCGGGAGCCTGTAGTCCCAGCTACTTGGGAGGCTGAGGCAGAAGAATCACTTGAACTCGGGAGGCAGAGGTTGCAGTGAGCCAAGATCGCACCATTGTACTCCAGTCTGGGAGACAAAGTGAGATTCTGTCTCAAAAACAACAACAACAAAAAAAGCATCACTGCATATACTCCTTGGACAGTGAGTTTGCATACTCTAGTTTGAAGATCAAAAAGCTCTGGAATCAGTCTGGTTAATGCTCCTAATTCTGAACCTCAGTTTTGTCATCTGCAGAATAGAAATAATAACAATAATCTTTGGGCTTGTCTGCAGGCTTGAATGAGGTAATGGAGTAGAAGTGTTTTGTAAACTAAAATTCTATGTCAGTGTTATGTACTGTTGTTTTCATGCTAACAATCCTAGTTTAATGATTAAATTAATGATTAAGTGGTCATGTACATAAGTGATGCCAGTCCCTGGAATAAAGAGACCTTGTTAGCAAGCTCAAAACCCTGGTCTCCTGAACTTCAAACAATAAAATAAAGAATAGGTGCATGGATAGCTCTGACACTAGATACCACTGGTTCTCAAAGCGTGGCGCTTATATCAGCAGAGTGAGTATCACCTGGGGTTGTGTTAGAGATGCAAATTCCCTGGCTCCATCCAGACCACTGGAATCAGAAATGGTGGGGTGAGACCTGGCAACCTCTGTGTGTGTGTGTTTAATATTTTGTTTGTTTTTTTGAGACAGGGTCTCACACTGTTGTCCAGGCTGGAGGGCAGTGACACAATCATAGTTCACCGAAGCCTCTAACTCCTGGGCTCAAGCATCTTTCCACCTCAGCCTCCTGAGTAGCTAGGACGACAGGTATGATTATTATTATTATTATTATTTTTTTTTTCTGTAGAGACAGGGTCTTGTCATGTTGCCCAGACTGGTCGTGAACTCCTGGACTCAAGCGATCCTCCTGCCTCAATCTCCCAAAGCGCTGGGATTACAGGCATGAGCCACCATGCCTGGACACAACCTGTGCTTTGATGAGCCCTACAGGTGACTCTATTGCATGCCAAAGTCTGAAAACAGGGCTGCTGTGACGCTTTGTTTTATGTGTGGGGAACCCTACAATGTTTCTCAGAATAGTGAGTGACATGAATAATAATGCATGACATAAGAGGAAGCATTTAAAGGGAATCAGTTCTGAATCAACATGCTACTACATTTCCCCAGATGTGGGAAATGCTCCTGATGCACATGCTGCGGTAACTGCAGTGGGTCGGGGAAACAATAGGACCTCACGAACGGAGGTGTGGGGTCTACCTGGTAGTTTTCAGATCGTAAGTAACTCAAGAGCTCTCATAATACACAGCTGATGGCTGCCCTTCTTGTAGGCAAGGGCAAGAAGTCCTTTTAATCTTCTCTTTTATAAAAAGAGAATCCCAAGAAAAAAAACGTCCATTGAGATTTCAAGAGAAATTAATCTGTGCCCATCTGGCTACAAATAATTGGGTTTTCCTCTTGATGATATCGTTTTCTGCTTAGTACTGAGCCAGTGTAGCCAGTGTAGCCAGTGTAGCCTCTTCCTCCTTCACCCCAGGCTTCTAACGCTGACCCAGGAGCGGAGACCCTTCTCAGACAACCTCAATCAAGTGCAGATAGGCTGCTCTCAGTGGGGCAGGGGTGAACCCCAATCCATTATGACTCAAAGAGGAAGAGTGTCTCTAGCAGTTTTTCCAAGTGGACACATAGCACTTTTCCTCTAGTACAACCTATTGGATACATCTAGAACACAGGTGGAAAGCAGTGGCTCAGATGCTGTTTCCACAGAATGCTTATTTAGTGCAAATGAGGTAGCAACAACAACGTGAAATGACAGCAACAACAATAAACCACAGTGTGCCAAAGGAGAGAGGTAAGGTTTCAGTCAGGGCATTGCTGAGAGCCCTAATGTCCTATTTTAAAAATATAAAGTATTTTTTTGGTTTAAAACACATGTAGGAAACAAAAATCAAGTTAAATAATAGCAATGTTAGGTATTTTATTTAATTTACCAGTTAGGTTTGAACTTTTCTTCATCATATTTTAAAAAAAGCAGGACCCGCAATAAAAGAACAGCCAGAATGACATGGAGAAGAGAGTGAGGAAAAGATGGAGCACCTGCCAACATTTCTTTACCAAGGCAGTAACCCTCGAAACTTGGGTACGCAATGAAGAATTAAGGTCTTCAATTATTTGAATTTCACATCTGATTTCTATGTTGTGGAGGAGTGACTTTGAAAGAGAACTGAAAGATCATTCCACAAAGCAAACGTTCAGAATAAAACGTTCCCATTGAGGGTTAATATTAAGCCAATACCATTGAAAAATCTCATTACCAGGATTGTGGCACAAAATTGAGCTGCTGTATGGTTGACTGAGTCAGAGACTCTGAAGATTTATATACCCCATGGCTCTGCAGAGTCTTCGATTGGGTCTCGCTCAGTGCTGCCACTGACACCGCACAAAAACACAGCCATGCACATCAGCAACACACACCTACCTGCCATCATTTTCATCATAGCAGACGGAGGCAATGATATCCTCACACTACCTTTTCACGTTAAAGAGAAACCTGTACAAATGGACATCTTAATGACAAGATGAATATATTTTCAGTATATTTTTGTTAAAGATATTAATTATAAAATTAGTCATCTTACTAACCAAATAAAAGCAGCTGCTGGTATTAACACAATTATTCAAAAGCCTCAAATCTTATTAAAATGCTACCCAAATTGGCTTTAAATTACAGTGCTACAATATTTTCCAAAGCCAATGTTGAATATTTAATGGATAATGGGACTGCATCGTGCATCTTTCCAATTTACTTTGCATGGTCTTTTTTTAAACTTTGTGACTACGGGGAGATGTAAAATTGATAAACGTTTTACATCTAGCATCAGGCATTTCTTGTTTGAATGCATTAAAATAAACAATGGGCTCTAGAGTAAACAAAATCTACTACAGAACCACCCACTTAACATTTTCATAAACTCAGAAGTGCTGCTAATTGCTTGCAATCAGCTTTAAATCATAAGATATGATAGAAACAGCTCTTGGAGAACTCCTGTGTGTGTACTTCCAACTGTGTCCCTCAAAGAGAGACTATCTAAGTCCTTTCTCCTTGTCTCTTTATAGGGGATCTCGAATTTTACTTTTCTTCCAGGTTTATTAAGGATATAAATATTTTTAAAAACTGATTGCTATTTTCTCCGAGTGGTCCAGTTGCAACCACAGCATTACCACACTCCTCCTAATAATACCCACCCTTTTCTCTCAACACAGGAACTTCTGGCTAATTCTTTTCATTCAGTCATTCAAAAATTATTCACTGAGGCCGGGCGTGGTGGCTCACAAGTGTAATTCCAGCACTTTGGGAGACCACGGCGGGTGGATCACTTGAGGTCAGGAGTTCCAGACCAGCTTGGCCAACAGAGTGAAACCCTGTCTTTACTGAAAATACAAAAATTAGCTGGGCATGGTGGTGCATGCTTGTAATCCCAGCTGCTTTGGAGGCTGAGGTGGGAGGATGACTTGGACCCAGGAGGTGGAGGTTGCAGTGAGCCAAGATCGCACCACTGCACTCCAGCCTGGGTGACAGAGCAAGGCCGTCTCAAAAAAAAAAAAAAAAAAAAAAAAAAAATCACTGAGCACCTACTATGTGCAGGGCACTGGGCTAGAAAGATGGCTGCTGTTATGGGCTGAACTTAGTCCCCTCCAAATTTATATATTGAAGCCCTAACCCCCAGTATCTCAGATCTATATTGGATACAGGGCTTTTAAAGAGGCAATTAAGCTAAAATGGGTTCATTAAGGTGGGCTTGAATTCAATATGACTGGTGTCCTTATAAGAAGAGCAGATTAGGACACAGAAAACAGAGAAATGACCATGTGAGAACACAGCAAGAAGGCAACCATCTAAAAACCAGGGAAAGAGGCCTCAGAAGAAACCAAACCTGCCAACATCTTGATCTCAGATTTCTAGCTTCCATATTTGTGAGAAAACGAATTTCTGCAGTTGAAGCCACCCAGTCTGTGGCACTTTGTTATGGCAGCCCTAGCAAACTAACATAGCTGCCTATGAACATGTGTGCTATGCATTTGAGGGGTTCTAGATGATCTTTTGATAAAAGATGAGCGTGGCAGGCCAAAGTACACAATAGTGTGTTCTTCCCTTAAGAATATTTCCAGTTTTGCAGCATTTTAATGGCAAATAGGACATGCATATAACTTGATCATTAGCAGCTCTGAACCAAAAACTCTCCAGGTTTTGGGCAATTAATTTCTTTCCTTCATTATGGCCTTGCTTATTCTCTTTCAGTCACCTAATAATCACTATCATCAAATACCTTGCCAGGTGAGGAAGGGATGGCTGAGAGCTGACTTTTGCATGCCTTATTATTTATTTATGAAATATTAGCATGCATGTAGTCTTATATTGTCAAATTTAATCTTAGAAGCTAATGATATGGCATTGTGGAGGCTTTGGTTGGTGCAACTGTTTTCTGTTTTAATACAAAAAGAAAGACTACTTTTGGTCCACAATTGTTAAAAACTTTGACTTAAATTCAAAATGCAAGTGCACAGACTTTCTTCCCAATAGATTATTAGAATTGTCCTAGTTCCCTGATGTTGTATTACCCTCCCCTTGGCATTTGATATTCGCTCCTGTGTGCCAATGCACAGCAATTGGAAGAAAGAACAGGCATTACCAGCAGTAATAACTCATAATCTGAAATGAGCACACAGATAATAAATAATCACGTTGCAGGAGAAAATGAGCTGTACTCAGTAAACAATGTTTTTTCTAGTTCTCATTCACACTTCACAGTATCCACTTCAATCCCTAGATATGGAAAGGGAGAGTTGGTTTTAAGTGAGTGACAACTACAGATGAATAAAGCATGAACAGGAAGCATACAAATAATCACAGCATATGGCCACGGGAAAGCATTATTCAATTAAAAGTATCTGTAAGTGTTTAGCGTCCCATCTGTTGCACACGGCAGGTCATAAGACACAACCATTGTTCTGGCTCAGTTATTTCCTCTCCTCTGTAGCATTTGCTAAGGTCAATACAGCACTGTGATCCTTAGTTAGTCCTTCTTCAAGGTGTGTCCGCCTCACTGGCCCCTGTCTTACCAATTAGGGAACTAGGACACTCTGGGGCTAAAAGATTTTGAGTTTCTAATCTTTAATCTCTGATTCTTCAATTTCCATTCTGTAAAGGTCATCAATACATCTCTCAGCACATATATCATTCCTAATCATTTCTTTGATCGTTTCAGAGGAAAAGCAAAGATGCCACCTGACTCTCTTTGTACCTCCACCCATACCATCCATCCATGGCTTCCATTTCTGTGAGTATTCCACTAACTTAGGCCCCAGATTCTTTTCACTTTAGAGTTGACACAAGAAGGGGCATTAGTGTGGAAAAAGCAAGCATGTATGCATGTTCATGGGTGCATGTGTATATGTAGGGTAGGAGAGGGTGACAGAGGTGGGGACACTGAGTCTTAGTGTCTATGGGGAGGGAAGCAGCACCACTATGTCTTGCTTTGCTGGGCATCATTTTTCCCTCTTCCCTTTCTAACCTGATTTTCTAAGAATTTCTCTTCTGCTGTGTGTGTGAGTGTGAGTGAGTGTGTGTGTGTGTGTTGCTATTTAGGATTTGTGCTGTGTGCACCCAGAAGATGTCTACTTACACAGTTACAAACAAGTCAGAGATTTTCCTCCTGAAAGGACTTAACTGACCAATTGTTTTAATGGTCCATAGCTACTGAAAAAATGTCTAGCTGCCTATCAGAGTTAGGTCTTCAACAATAAATAAGACAGTCCACTGGACAGGAGGAACATAAGTCTAGGTTAACTCTGAAGGCACAAATAAACAATTATTCAAGACAATCACTTATATGTTACTGATCATCACTTATTTTTCTATTTAGATAAATACTGAAAACCTTTAACTTGCATCCTGGTTTCTTAGTGCCAGTAATTTTGACAACGGTAACCGCAGACCCACAGGCCTTATGATAAAAGTGAATGAATACTCAGGAATATGGAAAGACTAAAACTCACCTGGCCCTTAAAAATTTGAATAAAAGGTAGTGTCTTTTTTTCCCCACATGGTGATTCCCCTAACTCCCAGGAGTCCTCAGGATGAAATCACAGGGCTAGGAACTTGACATCTCCTGATGGTGATGGGTACATTGTAAGCAAACTTAAAAGATAAATATATGTCCTTGAGAATCCCCCAAACATAATCTCTATATGCTGGAAAAAAATCCTTTTATATCCTGTGTATACCCTTTAACACACACACACACACACACACACACACACACACACACGTATACACACTCCCCTGCCTCAATAGATGGAACTAGAGTTCCTGTTTTAGTTTATACTGCAGTGTTTTAGTGGGCCATTTACTGAATTGTCTTCTTTGATTAATCACATCTCTCTTCCTGGCTCCAATAATTCCATCCTTTAAGTATCTTTAGATCAGATGCCCATAAATCACACGAAATGCCCCAAGCCAGCTACAATTCGCTCCCAATTTCAATTAGCATACAGATTTAACAGCTGTCATTAGTGGAGACTGCAGTAACTAGAAGAACCACAGCTGACCAGACATTAAAACTGGGCCATGGCCTTAGAATCCAGTCTACTCACAATATTTAAAATATCTAAAACTCTTAAACCAAGGACATCAATACATTTTTGAACTTATAAAAAAAGTATTGAGCTTAGGTTGATCTGATTGTCTCTTGTAGCCTCCCATAAAAGTGGCTTCCTGCTTATTAAGTCTGATCATGTTTTCTTAGCTCACATCTCCTTGGACTCTTCAGAATCATTTGCCACTGGTGACTTTTGCATGAACTGAGCTTCTATCTTCATCCCTGGTCCTTGCACCATCCTGGAACCCCTTCCACAGTCTGTTTCTCCATTCTAGCAGGGCTAGTCCTTCCTCTTCGTCTTCCTCCAAGTCTTGGCCATTCCATTCATTCATTCATTCATTCATTCATTCATTCCTACAAAATTTATTGGGAATCTGGCATTGAGGAATTAACAGTGACAGCTCCTGGCCACATGGAGTTTACAAACTCGGGGGAAATACAAATATAAATATATAGAGAGCAATTGAAACATAGCAGGGCAGGGTACTCTGGGATCCTACACTTGAGGGGAACTAACCCAATTTGAGGGTACCATGGAAGATTTCCTGGAGAAGATTTCCTGGAAAAGCTGACATACAAATTGAGTCCTAAAGAAAGAGACAATTCCTGTCAGGAAGAGGATGTATACAAAAGCAGTATTCAGACTTTGACTCTCTTCTTTATATGATCTCTTCATGAATGTATTCCCTTCCCCACATTTATACACCTCATCTATTCTGTTAGACCTGGACTGCCTAGTCCAATATGGCAGCCACTAGCCACTCGTATTGAGCCCTTGAAACATGGCTAGTGTGACTGAGAAACAGAATTAGGACTTTTATTAATTTTGATGAATTTAACTTGATTCAGTTATTCAAAAACCATTAAGTATGTTTGGATCAACTTGAATATGAACCGACATTTTGTAAACTTTATGGACTCTAAATATAGATCAAGGGTTTCCAATAAAAACTTGCATCTGAATTGAAATGCATTGTAAATGTAAACTACAGACCAGATTTAAAGGATAATACCAAAGAAAGAATGTAAAATATCTCATTTTTATATTGATTACATGTTGAAATGACATTTTGGATATTTATTGGGTTAAAATAAGGTAATTATAAGGACTAATGGTACATATTTCTTTTTACTGTTTGATGTGGGTTACTAGAAAATTTAAATTACATTTGTGGCTCATGTTATATTTCTATTAGACAGCACTGGGCAAGACCAAAACTCTTTGAAGGCAGGAACTTGGTCTTACTCATCTTTTGCCTTGGCACCATGTTTTGTGTATAACAGGGGCTCTATAAATCATTTGTCAATTAAGCAAGATATCACACCAGAAATACTTCATTTGACATCTCATTCTACTTTTTGAGAGCTTACCATGTTTGGTTCTTTTCTAGGCCTGGGGACAGAGCAGTAAGTGAGACAAAGTCCTGCCCACATGGAGTTTCATTCTAACTGAAGATGCCATATTGAATGTGTGTTATAAATCAGTGTAAGGAGCTAGGGGCTTGGACTGAGAATGGGTGTGCTATTTTAGGTATTTTAGGTAGGGTGGGCAGGGATGGCCTCTCCAAGCCACAGAGAACTGAATGCAGAGAGAGGGCAGTCCCTGTGGATGTTTGAGAGAAGAACATTTCAAACAGAGGGGACTATATGTGCAAATGCCCTGAGAGGGAAATGTTTTTGGCATATTCAGAGCAGAGCAAGGCCAGTGTGGCTGCAGAGCTACACGTGAACTGGAGTGAGAGGATGTGAGGTAAGCCAGGACCCGACTGGGCACACCCAAGGAGGGCCCGGCCAGGACTTGAGGTTTACTTTCAAGTGTGATGAGGAGACACAGGGGGTCAAGAACAGGAAATGACAGAAGAGATCTAGATTTTGGAAGGACCACACTGGTTGTCTTGTTGAGAATAGACTGCAGGGCACGGCACAGAAGCAGAATCAAAGAGAGCAGGTAGGAGGCTTTGGCACCAGTCAGCAGTGACTTATTGAGCATCCAAGGGTATATGCAGCAGGAAAATAAAATGAGATGTGTTCAGAATCCTGCTGTGTATTTTACTACAAATTGAAACAGATCCAGGAAAAGCCATCTTTTAAAAAAATCACTCTTCCCAGTCAAAATCATTACGGCAAGCCCAGAAGATGCTCATGCAGGACTGTCTCTGTGCTCCCAGCCGCTGTCCTGCATTCTGCTGAAAAACCCTCAGAGGAAGTCTTTGAGCTATACCAGGAAATAAAATCCCCTCAATAAGCATTTGTTGACTGTAGAACTGATCTGAGAGCGTTCTTGTGGAATCCTTTACTTGAGGTTTGTAAGTCCCTAGCAGATTAACTCTGTTTTTAGAAAACACGCATTTTTTTTGATTCCATGCATTTCTGTAGTGCAAGTGTATTATAGCTCTGTGTGTGCACAGCAACCATTTACTGAGCACTTGCTATGGTGCCTCGCCCTTCACCGACCTCTTTACATGGCCCATCTCATTTCATCCTAGTAACGACCTAACAAGTAGATGCCACCATCTTCATTTTCTTTCTTTCTTTTTATCTTTTTTTTTTTTTTTTTTTTAGATGGGGTCTTGCTCTGTTGCACAGGCTGGAGTGCAGTGGTGTGATCATAGCTCACTGCGGCCTCAAACTCCCAGGCTCAAGGGATCCTCCCGCCTCAGCCTTCCGAGTAGCTGGGACTACTACTAATTTTTTAAATTTTTTGTAGAGATGGGGTCTTGTTATGCTGTCCAGGCTAGTCTTGAACTCCTGGCCTCAAGCAATCCTCCCACCTCAGGCTCCTAAAGTGCTGAGATTACAGGCGTGAGCTACCACATCTGGCATCATCTTCATTTTCTTGGTGAAGAAACAAAATGCTCCAAGATTATGCAGATGGTCAGTGCAGAGAATGGCTTCAAGTCAGACACACCTGGATTTTAACTCTAGCTCTGTACCCACTATCTGTGTGACCTTGAAGCATTTTGTTTCTGTACCAATAAAACAAAACACGTCTTACTTGAAGCCATGAGGCCAACGTTTTTTAAAGTGTGGTTCCTAAACCACCTACATAAGAATCACCAGGGTTCCTTATTAAAAGTGCAAACTGGGCTGGGTGCATTGGCTCATGCCTGTAATCACAGCACTTTGGGAGGCCGAGGTGGGCAGATCATGAGGTCAAGAGATTGAGACCATCCTGGCCAACATGGTGAAACCCCATCTCTACTAAAAATACAAAAATTAGCTGGGTGTGGTGGCATGTGCTTGTAGTCGCAGCTACTCGGGAGGCTGAGGTAGGAGAATCACTTGAACCTGGGAGGTGGAGGTTGCAGTGAGCTGAGATCACACCACTGCCACTCCAACCTGGGTGACAGAGTGAGACTCCATCTCAAAAAAAAAAAAGTGGAAATGGGGTGGGATCTGGGAGTTTGTATTTTTAATAATAGTGGATCTAATCAATGATAAATATTTATCTGGCATCTGCCTGTAGTGTCATAACTAGGATTAATATACTTCAAAAAATTGGTCATTTTATATTTACATTACTTTTCTGAGGCATTTGGAGCCTCGTGAAATTCTGTGTTTTGAGGTGGTGTCTTAGTTTGGTTTCGCCAAATGGAGCCCAAGACAAGGACTTATGTGCAGGTGGTTTACTTGAGAGGTGAACCCAGAGCACAGATGGAAGGATCAGAGAGAGTGAGAGAGGAAAGGAGGAAAAGCATATAAAGAGTGTATAACAGAACTGCTTACTGCTAGGAACAAGAGGGACTCAATCCCACTTGGGGACCCTCTAAGGAACCGTGTAGAATGTGTCACAGATGGCTCCTCCAGAGGACAATTATCCACTGCCTTCTGTTGTCTTTTAGTTGAGGGTTGATTCCTAGTTAGTTACTTCCCCTGCACTTCGCAGCTGAGTCTGTGTGGGGATGAGAGGTCTTCGGAGAGAGCCCTGAGGCAGAAAATCAGAGACCCTAAGGGGATGCTTGGGGTAAAAGATTGGTAATGTATACACTGCTGTTTACACAGCTACACTGATATCAGGGGACAGGTGATGTGGTCCAGGGAACAAAATACACTTGCTTTAAGCAGAATTCATCACACAACTGCTGTTTGATTATTACTTGCCGCATTTGGGGTGGGGGTGTGGAAATGCAGTCTCCCTTGGCTGGCACTGAACCAACACTATGTTCTCCCTCACACATGCCACAATTTTATGCTGTAGGGATGCCACCAAAACAAATAGTAGGCATTCGATTCTTCTCTTTTGCTTTCACATTCTTCATCTTTCAAGACTTTGAAGAAAAAGGGCACAATATTTGATGAATGGTGCAGAACAAAAAGCATAAGAAAGGAAAAGGAACAAAAACACCAACATTTTAGCTTAAGACAGGGAGGAAAATATTTTTTCTAACTTCTTTCCAACACAAAATCATGTTGCAAAGAAGGGAAGCAGATAGCCCTCCTGGGAGTTGGGCATTTGTGACAGCTAGCCTCCAAGATGCCCCTAGCGATCCACATCACCTGGGATTCATGCATTAATGAATTGTGCCTGGCATGGTTGGCAAGAGGATGCTGTAGAAGTGACAGTGTGTGACTTCCCAGGCTAGGTCAGGAAGGGCATTGCAGCTTTTGCCTTAGTTACTCTTTGATCACTAGTTTGGGGTTAGGGGGTGCTAACCTTTGATAGTGAGGACACTCAAGCAGGGTGGAGAGGCCCATTTGGGGAGAGGCTCATGTGGAGATGAACCAACTTGCCAGGACCATCTTGGTAGCCATGTGAGTAAGCCCCCTTGTAAGTGGATCCTTCAGCCTTAGATAAGTCTTCACATAATACTAGGTCCCCAGCCTTTAATACTGCCAGCAAAGACCCCAGGCATCATGCGGCAGAGACAAGCCATCTCCTCTGCACACTGTCTAAATTCCTAACCCAGAGAAACCATGAAATAAGAAATGGTTATTGTTTTAAGCCACGGAGTTTTGGAGTGATTTGTTATGCAGCAATAGAGCACAAATACAGCATTTATTTCCTCTGCTATCTCCTTTGATTCCACGTGGAGAACTTATTCTTGACTGCTCAATGGACATGGCAGACTAAATATCATTCTGTCATTTCAAACACCACTACATAAGGGTAAAGGAATAAAGAACAAGAACAAAGAAAACTGGAGAGAAGATAATGAGGGATGAGATCTCGACAAGATTTTGGAAGACAGAAAGCAGACAGAGGAAGAATAACTGGCTTAGTGGAGCCAAGGAAACTGTAGCGTCAGGACATACAGAAAGGGGGAGGAAGACTATTTATTCCCTAGGACCCCAAAAGGGTCAGATGTTGAAGGCACCAGATACCTAGGAGGATAGGAGTGAGACACAGGCTGAAAATAATGAAATTCATCGAAAACCTGTGAATGCAGTGGGCAGACCTTCAGACCTCTCCCCAGCCAAGCAATCAGAGGACTACCCTTCACTCATGTTGCAATAGTCTGGACTTGGATAAATCAATCAGAAAGAAAATGAGTTAAGTGTGAGACTAAAAGTAGAGGATTTAAGTCAAAGTTTTCGCCAGTGTGAATAGTGTGGCATTCCCCTCCACATCCTTCTCAGAACCCCAGGAGTCAGGCTTACTCCTCCAATCTGGAAAATGAATTGTTCGTTTTCACAGAAAATAGTCTTTTAAAAAAGAGACAAATTCAAACATTTAGAGTAGCTTTTGATTAAAAGGCTGCCTGCTGCTAGAATGCCTGACTGTGACACACCCTCCCCCTCAACCCTAGTTGAGAAGCTCCTCTTATTCAGTTTTCAGTCTGATTTCTGGTGCTTCGCTCTTAAATATTAATAGATAACTGAAGACTTTCAGGTACTAAGAGAGTGTCCAACATGAAAGAGAGACCAAAACAACAGAAAAAAAGAAACTCAGAAGGACAGATACTACAGGGAACAAAATGCGGATCACTCCCATCCCAAAATCTCATAGTCAATCCCTTAGAGATGTAAGAGAACATGATACAGCCATGAAACAATGAAAGGCACACACACACACACACACACACACACACACACACACACCTCCTTAGAAATAAAAACATAGTAATAACAGAAATAAAAACTCAATAGAATGGTTGAAAGATATAAAGAAGCTCCTAGAAAGGAGAAGAAAAAGACAAAGAGATGGATAATAGGAATGAGGAGATCAAAATATTAGAGAATCGATCCAGGTAGTTCAACACCCATTAGACGGACATTCCAGAAAGTGAGAACAACAACAAAAAAATGGTGGTGAGGTATGTATATGTGTGTGTGTATGTGTGTGTGTGTGTTAGTCCTCTGGACTAGGGCCATAAGCCTTCAAATTAAAATGGCTCAATAAGTCTCAGCAAAGTGCAGAGAAGAAACAGATACATGTGAATATTATGATCATGATACCACAGATAAAGAGTGGATAAGAACTCACAGAAAATACAGGTCATATATAAAGCCAAGGGAATCATAAAGGCATCAGGTTTATCAACAATGCTGGATGCTAGATGATAGTGGGCAATATCTTCAAACATTCTGAGGCAGAATGATTTCCAACCTAGAATTCTATGTCCAGCCATACTATCAATATAGTATGTGGTATGATAAAGACACTGTCAGTTATGCAAGGACCAAAACACAATAACAACAACAACCTACTTCTGTTTAACCTTTCTATAGAAATTGCCAAGGATTATACCTCACCAAAAAGAAGGTATAAGTCAGAAAGTCCAGGGGTTCCAGAAATAGATCAACTCAGGAGAGCAGTGGAGAGAAGTTCCAGGATGACAGATATGCAGCAGACCTAAGAAACGAAAGGACCAAGAACTCTGGGGGAAATGTCTTCAGTAAAAAAATGGTGGGAAGATAGTTCACCCAATACATTTCATTATGTTGAAAACCTACATTATGAGGCTATAGATATGGGAAGAATCTGTGAAACACGCATAGAAAACCAGGCAAATAAAAACATAATGGAATTGTTAACTCCAGGAAAGACAAAAGTTGTATGAGAAAGTAATCATACTCAATATACTACTTGGTTCAGTAGAAGTCAGAATAATGTAAATTCTGATTACTGATTGGTATAGATTGGTGTGTTTTTCCATTCTCACGCTTCTATGAAGAAATACCCACGACTGGGGAATTTATAAAGGAAAGAGTTTTAATTGACTGACTCACAGTTCCACATTGCTGGGAAAGCCTCAGGAAGCTTACAATCATGGCGGAAGGCAAAGTAGAAGCAGGCACCTTCTTCACGGGGCATCAGGATGGAGTGAGTGCAAGCAGGGCAAATGCCAGATGCTCATAAAACCATCAGATCTCGTGAGAACTCACTCACTGTCATGAGAACAGCATGGGGGAAACTACCCCCATGATGCAATTACCTCCACCTGTTCCCGCCTTTGATATGTGGGGATTATGGGGATTACAATTTGAGGCAAGATATGGGTGGGGACACAGAGTCAAACTGTGTCAATTGGTTTCATGTTGAAATTTGACCCCCAGTGTTGGAGGTGGGGCCTAATGGGAAATGTTTGGGTCATGGGGGTAGATCTGTCATGAATAGATTAATGCTCTCCCTGCAGTGGTAGAAATGAGTGAGTTCTCACTTTATTTGTTCCCATAAGAGCTGGTTGTTAAAAAGAGCCTGGCATCTCCCTCCTTTCTATCTCTCTCTCTCTCTGTTTTTTTTTTTTTTTTTTTTGATACAGGGTCTCATTCTGTCACTCAGGCTGGAGTGCAGTGGTGCGATCTTGGATCACTGCAACCTCTGCCCCCTGGGTTCAAGTGATTCTCCCACCTAAGCTTCCCGAGTAGCTGGGATTACAGGCACCTGCCACCATGCCTGGCTAATTTTGTATTTTTAGTAGAGACGGGGTTTCACCATGTTGACCAGGATGGTCTCCAACTCCTGACCTCAGGTGATCCACCTGCCTTCCTCCCAGAGTGCTGGGATTACAGGCGTGAGCCACCATGCCCAATCTAGTGTATTTGATTTTTAGGACTATGGACATGTTACTTTGATTTTCAGTATTGACTATAAAAGGTAAAATTGTATTCTGAAGCTATGAAGTAACTTTTACGTGCTATCCATTGTGCCACAGAGCCAGTTTTGTTTTATAACTAAAGAGCTGTCTTAGAAGTCTTTGGGTATGCTGCTGACATGGCGTGTGGAGCATGTGCCACCGAAAAAGTTACCTCATTTTATCTTAGAGAAGAAACGGCTCAGCTAAGGCAAAAGATCAGTTCCTTTGTAAGAAAACATGGGAACCTCCACTGAGCTCTGCAAAATACAATTTCTATATTAAGATCACTCTGTCTTCTACAATACATAAATTATTCAATTTCATATAGAACCAGTGGGGGGAAGACAACTCATATCACCAACTGTTCTCTAGTTTAATCAATTTATATGCAAAAAGAGTCATGCTCAGCTGCAGGAGATGCAATTAATGAAACCTACTAAGTAAGTGTGAGCTAAATGGAAAGGAAAAAAAATATGGATCCTTAAAATCATGATGTTTTTCTCTGGATCTAAAAATGGGTCCACAGACGTTTTATTATGCTTGAAAAAAATCTTAATCCCTTTTTTTTTTGCACTAAGCAAAGGCCATGTGAAATTGATAGCCTGGGATTTTCCATATCAGCATTCACAATACACCTCAGTGACAGCATTCTGTGTTCTGAGTTTCGGCCACACTACAAACATTTAGTCACATTGCAGTACTTTTCCTATGTAAATGCCTATATTGATATGATTTTTATTATTTCTATTTGTAATTTCAATCTCTCTCTATAAATATCTTAAAATCATACTGCAAATGTCCCAGCTTCAGACATGTTTTCTTTCACCACTGATAAGGAAAGCTTTGCTGTCTTTCCCTTTACCAACCAATGTATATCATGCCTTAGAAAAATCCATAACATAACCAGAAAGAAAATCTAACGGGGCCTCATTTACCTTGCTGCCATGACATTTCATGGCATTTCTGCATTTTACTAATGATATTCACTTATTCCTTGACTTTAGGTCTTTCAAAAATATCGTTAAATGTCTCATCACTACTTTACTTCCTTTTTTTTCTTTTTTGCCCTTTTCTCCATGGATAATTCTCACTTTGTCTTTTTTCTGATCCTTTTGTGAAAAAAAAATCACTTAAAGCAAATCACAATTGGGTACAATCTTAAAAGGCCAAGTTAATTATGATAGGAAAAGTGGAATGTTAGCTGGCTTTAAAAGCAAAATGAAACACAAATGCATCGCTTTTAACTGTGTTAGTTCTTCCATCTAAACTGATCGAATGTCCCTGTCTTAGCAAATGCAGTAAATAATTCTGATGAAGTCTGGCCAGCATGTGTAGTTGCTTTAGCTTTTATCTCTTGATTACAGTCACTGTAGGATGAGCAGTGTGAAATCCCTCACTCGTGTCACCTTTCATTATAAATCAAGTAAGCACAGGTCACACTTTTGATTGGCTATGATATACTCCATAAAGGAAGCTTCAATTTCTCACTAAAGTCTGCACCAGAGGGAGGCAGACGAAAATGAGCAAATCAATAACCTTTTCCCTAAAATGAAACCATGATTTATAATGCTCTTACAGAGGGCCAGGATGCTTGTTTTTAAGGACAGTGGCAGTGATTCTGTGGGCAACCAGGAAAAACAGAAGGCTGAAATCAGGTTGTTATGATGAAGTGGAATAATAGATCAGAGTAAAACTTCATCTCTTTGGATTCCTCCAATTCTGGAATCACAGTACCAAAGACACAAAGCATTTGATTCTTACTGAGTAAAAACTCCAGAAAACTTTCCTCTAAGAAAATTTGCCAGATCTTTTGTATAAGATCATTGAAAGAACACCTGGAATATGTTACACTGAGTTTGATAAAATGGATATGTTATTTATAAATCGTGCTTTGGAATTTGAGTCATAATTTTTTTCAGAAACATGCACAGACTGATATAATAGTGACCCTATTGCTCAGTGTGAATTGATACACTTAATTTTGTTGCAGCAAAAAGAGAAAATATTAAATTGCTGTGTGAGGCAGTTCTAGGAACATGTCATAGGTGTTTCTGAATTACTAGTTCCTTCACATTTAAATATTTATTGAATAACACACCACATCATATGCTATAAACTGATATGCTCAAATACATTCCGGCTTATAAAAATGCATGACATATTAAACAAATAAAGTAACATTTGTTTAAAATAATTAGGTACATAGAAGTCTCCCTAAAAGAGCTTGTCCCTCCATGTTGTGAATTAATGCAGTTTCATTGTTATGACATAAAAAATATTTCAATAAAAAACTTCCCAAGACCAGAAAAAATAAAATCAGCCATGAGCTGCAGCAAGCCTCAGTACATTAACTCCTGGATCTTTTTGTGAATTGACAAATAATAACTGTACATATTAATATATTTATGGGGTACAATGTGATATTGTAACATATGTTTACTTTGTGAAATGATTAAATCAAACTAATTAACAAATCCATCATTTCACATACTTATTAAAAGGTAAAAAATTTCAGTAGGACATGAAGAATAAACTTTGGTGACCTATTGCACAGAATGGTAACTGTAACACTTAGGTCTTTGAAGGCCAAAGAAAAACAACTGAACCGATGAGGGGGTGTTTTGTAACCTTGGAAATGACGGTGGCTACACTGTATTCACAGGCACCAATTAACCCTGCAGGTTCCTGCACTGGGCAGAGAAATTTCATTCAGAGAGTTCCTAATCCATTCTTTGGCTTTTGCAAATTACTTACACAGGAACTCAGGATGTTATGTCAGAATTAAATAAACATTTTCTAGTTAACGTGTGTCAGGACTGAGGCTTTGAGAACCCAAGGGTGCAAAGGTGTAAGTAAGAAAATATAGCCTCTGATTCATAGTCCAGGACTATGTTATTTCTTTTCTTTTCTTACTTTCTTGCCTTTCTTTCTTTTCTTTCTTTTTCTTTTCTTTTTTTTCTTCTGAGACAGAGTCTTGCTCTGTTACCCAGGCTGGAGTGCAGTGCTGCAATCTTGGTTCACTGCAACCTCTGCTTCCTGGGTTCAAGCGATTCTCCTGTCTCAGCCTCCCAGGTAGCTGGGATTACAGGTGCCTGCCATCACGCTCAGCTAATTTTTGTAATTTTAGTAGAGATGGGGTTTCACCATGTTGGCCAGGCTGGTCTCGAACTCCTGGACTCAAGTGATCCACCCGCCTTGGCCTCCTAAAGTGCTTGGATTACCACGCCCAGCCATGCTATGTTATTTGTTCTTTACAAATCTTATGCTTAGACAATATTGCCTACATGAATAATTAAAATGAACTCCAATGAAACTCTTGACATTTTATTTTCTTTTCAACCTTAGGTGCAGAGAACTGAATTCATTACCCTCCCCACGACCACATCATGGTAGCACATCATCGATGCTGTTGATACAGCATTGTGCAAATAATGTGAATTGTTAATTATCCCTTTTATGAACATTCTTCACTCTCATTCTCTTCCATGACTGCCATCATAGCCAATGTGTTTTAATTGTGGATTTGAATCTGAGTAAATCCTTGCAAGATAAATTTGTGTCTTTTCATTTATATAATGGCAACATGATATAGTCCTCACATTTTTCTTACTTTACACTCAGCTGCTTTTATGATGTATCGAATTACCATGATTGTTTCTAATTGATGCAAAGTACTGCACTGCCTTGTGCGTACCCATTCCCGTAGTAATGGACAGACAGATTCTCAAACATGTTGTGAACATCCTTACTCATGACTTACATGTGAATTTCTCCGGGTATATACTAGAGATGGGGGTATGTTTGATTGGTGTGTATATATTTGCATACTTTGACAAGCATCATCGATTGTTCTCCAGAATGACTGCACCAGCATACAATATCTCATGTACTTCAGAATTTTAGTTCAAGCTTCCTCTCCCCAACCTCGTCATCCTCCCCATCACTCTTCTTTTCTCAGTCATTGAGGTCTAGCCGCAGCATGACTTTGAGAAAGAGGGAGGGCTTTCGCCCTTGTTATGCGAGCCCCCCAGGGGATAAGGGCATTGTCCACATATATGTCCTCTCTCTCCTCTGCTGGGTGCCATCTTGCCCTGTCTAAACAAAATGGTAGGGGCTAACTACACTTTAGCTTTGGAATTTGGAGGCTCAGACTTCATCAGAAAGTGACAAAGAACTTATGTACAGGTGAGCATGAAGGTGGGAAAGTCTTAAAGGAGTGAGGGTCAGCTGACGTGGCTCCTAGTAACTAACCTCACTGAAGGACTTGCTCCAAGTCCAAATAGAAATAAGAGGGCCAACAGCTTGGGCTGCCTGCCTGGAAGGAATAGTTCATTGTGTCCATTTTACTACCCTCCTACCCATTTCTAATTGTCCAGCCTGAAGGAAGGAAGGAACGTGAAACCTGAGAGCAAATCCTGTCTGTCCAGAGATCCTCAAGCTCTGAAGCAACCAACAGCACTGCAAAGTTGGATGGGGGTGGGAAGAGCTCTGAATGGCCACATGGCCGTCCCGCACCAGGGTGAGGATCCTCAGCCTGGCAGACACAGGCAGCAGAGTGGGGAGGATGGAGGATGGGTGTCGGTGGGGTTTCCACTTTCAGCCAAAGTTTATGCCAATATTTCTAGAAATTTCCCTGCTTTCTCAGCTGGGCCATTTGGAGGACCCATTTTGTGGGCGGGGGAGGAGGGGAAAAGGTATTGCCCTTGAACTTGAGGACTGTTTCACAGAAAGCTGGGCGTGGGCCACAGTGAGTACCTGTGGCTTCTTGGGTGTCAGCCCAATGGAATGGAAAACCACATAGTAAAGCCACTAAGGTTGTGGTATCTGGAGGCGTGGCATGGCCCTGAATCCTAGCTCCTCCACCTTACTAGCTGGGTGACCTCGGGCAAGCCATTTAACTTCCCGGCCTCAGTTTCCTCACCTGTAAAACATAGATAATAGTAACGCCTACTTCATAGAATAGTTGTAAAAATTAAAGAATATATCTTCACTTCTTGGAACAAAGTACAATACATAATAAATGCTCAATAAACATTAGTACAGGATTATTCAAGGGGTGAGTGAGGGGTGTTTCTCCCCTACTCTCACCTCTCAGTTCCTCTTGTTTTCCCTGGGGGAGTGACCTCAGTCTCAAACACAAAACCGTGGCAGTCTGGAGGGCAGACTTACGGTTTCCTTGCCTTAATTTTCTAGCTGCTCAGTTATGGGTTTTTCCATCCTCCCCACCCTCCTGCTGAGCCTTCCAGAAGTGCTTCATTAGGCAGCTCGCCCCGCTACCTATGACAGTCAGATTTCTGATTTTCTGAAGCCTCTCCACTCTGTGATTCCTCTGTGAGTTACGGACCAACTCTGGGGTCACCACAGCCCGTTTTCTGCCCTGTCACACTTCAACCATACAGCTCCGCCCTGTTCAAACCATTATCATGCTGACAGGCTTTTCTTTGAGAAACGCCCAAGTGAATCTGATTTGGCTGGAGTCGATGCTTAATAGCAGGGAAATTCTCCCTGATGGTGCAGTATTTAATGAATGCCTGACATGTTCAATAAATGCAAAAGTCTGGATCCCTTGAGCAGCCTGCAAAGGCCACTGATACAATGCCTTAGAAAAAAATGCGAGTCACAGGCTAGAAAAAAAGAAAAGAGAGAGAAAGAAAGAGAGAGAGAGATAGAGAGAGAGAGAACACCAGAAGCCCGAGAACCATTTCAATTACAATAATCTTGCAGTAGCTTAGCAATGATAAAACCTCGGGTGGTGGGAGAACTACTTGTGATTCTGCTGGCCCGCATGTGAGCTCCTGCAGAGGTCTCAGCCAAGTGAGCTGTGATGGGACAAGATGAACGCCTCCCCTTCAAGCCCATCAGCTAGGGCCACCAGGGTGGTAACCCATTTTGGAAATGCCAGTTCACACAGGAAAAAATAGCCCCACAGCACAAGCTTATTTAATAAAGCTGATCAGAACTAGATGGAACCGTCTCAGCCAGATGTGTGGAGGGGACTGACACCCCCGAGTAGTCTGTTTATTATGGGACTCTGTGACTCAAGTCAGCAAAACACTCACCGTGGGCTCGTCTGGCTCACGCATTGTGTTCAGTGCCACGGAGGTTATAAAGATAACTAAGACTTCAGCTCTGGCCTCAAAGAGCCCAGAAATCGCCTAGAGTTCTAAAGAAACATATTTAACATATTTATTGTTTTATTGCAATTATAAAGACAATTCTGTAAGATAGAGATGTGTATCAGGCACAAGGAGAGGGTGGTAGGACGCCCTAGGAAGGCCCTGGGTTACTGGTGCCTCCAGAACCCCCTTTGAGCCAGACAGGGGGGAAATGCCCCTTCTACAGCTTTTCTTTCTCTGCTTTTGTGGAATCCCACCCTCTGTCCACTACAAGACAGAAACCATACCCTGGCCTGGAGTATCCTCGAGCACAGACCACACATGGCAGAGGGAAGGTGCTCCTGCAAGGAGCTGGCCCAGCTGCTTGTTCACTGTGGGGTCTTCTGCCTGGCCCGCCCCTGTGCAGTACAGGCTGTCATGCAATTTGGCTTTTATCTGCATCATGAGATGATGTTTCTGAAAATCTTCATAAATCACCAAGGGTACTTCTCACGTAAGGTGTCATCGTCTGCCAATCAGATGTTTGGTGTCGTTCCATCCCTCCCAGAAGGCCCCTGAGGTCCTTCCTTTCCCTGAGCAGGTCCTTTCTGTCCTCACTTCCAATCTCTGTCTGAAACCAAGCTCTTTCTCTCTCTGATCCCTGGAACTCTTTTCCTGTGGGGCCCGCTTAACTTCCTTTGGTTTAAGGACACAGCTGCTTGCCAGATACAGCCAGTGATCAGGGGCATCCCACCTGCCTTTCTCCTAATTCTGAGAATCTTCCCCTATTCAGGCTCCCAGAGAGACACATCTTTCTCCATCAGCATAGGCCCATCACCTGTGTCTTCCTCTCCCGGCCAGTGCAGCTCTCCTTAACACTGGGACACATCTGACATCTGACCTGCACGTGTGTTCTGTTAGGCCTATACCTTGCTTAGAAACTTTCTGAATTAGCTGCCAACATTTAAACATTGGAGGATTATGGGAGAGTGACTTTAGAAACAGTTTGGTAGTTTCTTATCAAGCTAAACACGTACTTACCAAATGGACATCTTTGGGAGACCATTATTCTACTTACCACACATGTAAATTGTATCTCCATAAGAATACATAAGAATTAGAGCATTAAAAATGGGAGAGACGTCATATAAATATCCAGAATTTTGCCTTTTTTTTGGAAATCAGATCTGGCCAAACTGGGCTTTAATATCTGCATGACTGGAATCTGCTGCAGCTCAGTAGCTGCTAATCCTCTAGAGAGGGTGTGGGCTTTCTCATTTGCTTCTGTTCCCTTTTCTGCCAGCTTCATTTATTCATGCCACCTGCTTGGTTCCTAGGATATTTAAGTAGCGCATCTCAGTCTTAAATTGTCAAGCCAAGACCCCTGGGACTCTTCCCAACTGCCCCACTGCTCCCCAGCCATCCACCTAACCCCTCAGGCTAATGTGTACCTTCCATCTAACTAGGAAGACCAGTGTAGGTTAAAGAACGGAGTGGAATTCAAAGTGGCCCCAGCAAGGCTGAACTCCCAGATCCATTATAGTATTTGAGGAAGGGGTTCGTTGAACTCATAGGCTGAAACAGTCAAGATGAGAAGCAAGGCTTTTCATCTTCAGGACTCTTTGCTGTTACCCCAGACCAGATATTTCTTTGCAGTCCAACCTTAGCCTAGAAGCACCTCTGGCTTCCAGCATGGGGCCAGGCACAGATGGATGCCCAATGAACGTTTGCCAAACCCAAAATGTAGTGTTATACTCTCATCAAGTAATTTAAATGAAGGCTCAATCCCAGTTTGTTTAGCTGTAATGGAGGCAAAGCCATTGAATCCACTTCTTTGTTGGATACTTTAGACAGAGAAAATATATTTTTGTTCCATGGCCCTCAACCAGTTGCCTAACCTATGCTGGTCATCCCATTAAGAAGTGCTACTAATCATTGGAAAGACTGGGCATGGAATACACAAATGGCTTAAATGGCTCATCTCTTTGGCTACCACTAGATTACACAAGAGCAATTTTTTTTTGTTTGATTAAGATCTACAGTAACCACTTCACTCTGTTCTAACCCATACTGTTTCCTTTCATCACACTCTGCCTCCTTTGATTTCACCAGATCTCAAGGCTGACCACTGCCATCTCCCGCCACCCAGTTCTCAGGCTCATCGTTTTCCAACCTCTTTGCAAGTATCCTGTCCAAGCCCCAAGTAACTCCCTTTTGTCTTATACATTCCATGGTGTGACAGACAGCACAGCTGAAGAGCTCCTTGAGGGCTGAGCATGGGAATGAGGAAGAAGTGGATCATGCAATTTAATTTATCCTCAAGTGGAAGCATGCCTCAGTGTTACATAAAAGATCAGAAACCTCCCAAAGAAGCCCCTTCCATCATTGAGAAGGATCCCTAGGAATTACTTCACTGCATAATTAGATTCCCTGTCAAGCTTTCAACCTCACACTCTGTCGTATTTAGCAATCTATTTTTCTAATGCTCTACTCTAGGCAGTTGATTGTACATCTCAGGAAATTAGTCACATAGGAAACATCAGTGTGGCCCAGTGGTGCTGAATGGCCACACTGGCTAAGATGCCATACCCAGTGTCCCCTTGGATTCTCTTGAGACCTTCTCAAAGCAACTCAGGGCAAATCTAAACTTGATTTTGACAGAGACAGCTGAATAAAATAGAAACACAAAATCGGCCCATAAGAGAATAGGGAACTGGTAGGTAATTTAACATCAATGCCTCTGATGGTAGGTTATGTAAAAAAATAAAGTTTGGCTTAGTCCTTGCAAATGAAAGAATACTGTGCTTGTGAAGAAGAGATGGGTAGCTCTACAATTTTTTACCTTAACAGCCTGGGCAAATTAAGGGAGTACTCCTTCTGGGGACCCCACTCTAGATATGGAAGAAAAAGGATTTTGAGGTTATTCGACTTGTACCCTAAGATATGAGGGAAGCATTCTCTCCCTTTCCACAAAATTGTAAGTATCTCTTGTCCTGTAAGTCACTTAAATATTATTCATGGAAATCTGGGGAACAATTACGACACTCAAACAAGGAACATTTTCGAAAATGATGGTGATTTTTATGTCCCTACAGGTGAAAGTTAATTTAGAAACACAGCGGTGAGTTACTAAGACTTGGTAATGGTGTTAATTGTAAGCCTTTGATAAAGGATCAAATTAGGTTAATGATAAATTCAGCCCAGCAAGGGTATTTTCAGAACAGTTATTTTCAAAGAAATACACACATACACACACATATATATTTTGTCTAGTGCAGAATATAAAAATGTGCAGGAAAATGAGATGAGGAGTTCTTAACAGAATCATAATGATAGCACAAGACCTTATTTTAGAGAGAAAAGATATCCGTGTTTCAAGTTAGGTTTGCAGTAGGTAGCTAACAATAAAACAGCAGGAAAAAAACCCAAGAAATCCCAGTGCCTTCAAAGGGTGGGGCCCTTCTAGTAGCTAGAGGGCCCTTTGTTTGCTAAGATCACAATGGGTAGTTTTATGGACTGAATTATGTCTCTCAAATTCATTGTGGAAGCTCTAACCCCCAATATGCCTGAAAGTGATAGGGTCTTTGGGAGGTAATTAAGATTAAATGAGCTCATAAGGGTGGGACCCTACTCTGACAGGACTGTGGCCTTATAAAAACAGAAGAGGCCGATGCCCATCCCCCCACCACTTCCCCCTCCCCACCACGTACAGACACAGCAAGAAGGTGGCCAGAAGCCAACTCAGCCGGCATGTTAATCTTGAACTTCAAGCATTCAGAACTGTGAGAAATAAATTTCTGCTGTTTAAGCCACCCAGTCTGTGGTATCTTGTTATGGCAGCCTGAGCAGATTAAGACAGGTATGCAAGTTTGGAGCCAGAAGCTGGAAGAGCTTGATTTCTCTGACTAATAAGGGGTTGGGGGTGACAGTGGAGTTGATTCCTGGAGGAAGAGAGGAGCTAGAGAAGTTGCATGCTGTGTTGGGAGGAGAAGAGAGAAGTTATGTTGTCTTTGAGGGAAACACAAGTATCAAATCAGGATTTATCAAACATGGGTTATAAAACATGTGATGTAAAAAATCTCTTCAGTCTCTTATTTTATATATATATATATATATATATATAGAGAGAGAGAGAGAGAGAGAGAGAGAGAGACAGGGTCTTGCTCTGTCACCCAGGCTGGAGTGCAGTGGCCTGACCGTGGCTCATTGTAACCTCAAACTCCTAGGCTCAAGCAATACTCCTGCCTCAGCCTCCCAAATAGCTAGGAGCACAGGTGTGTGCCACCATGCCCAGCTAATTTTTAAAATTTTTATAGAACATATGTTGCCCAGGCTGGTCTCCAACTCCTGGCCTCAAGCAATCCTCCCACCTGAGCCTAAGATAATTTTTAAAACAACAAAAAATTCTGCATGTGACTGGTTTTCCTCATGGCAAATGATGAAGGCTTGGGTCTCTGAATGCTTGGCAAGGGGCTGTGAGAGCATCGCCTGGACAGACAAGGGGTAGCTGGCATCTGGGCCACACATGCACACTGTAGAGACAGTTAAGATGCCCCAGACACCATTCCAACTCTGTGTTGCTCTCTGGAGAAGTTTCTTAGTTTCTTCATGTATAGAGAACATTTTGAAGAAACAAGGATCAGATGATTGCTTCTAATGTTTAATCTTCCATCATCTGTGTCAATCTGGGGAATGACCAAATTTCTATGCAACAGGAAATTGGGTAGTATTACCCATCTATTCAAAAAAGGGTAGTAATAGTTACTGTTGTTTTTTCCCCCCAAAATTGTTAGAATAAATAGATAATATATGTAAGACTGCCCTTTTGAAAGGTATTAGTCATTTGTTTTCTACTTTTTATTTGGAATTAATTATAGATTCACAGAAGATTGCAAAGATAGTACAGAGAGATCCCGTGTACACTTCATCCAGTTTCCCTCAATGGTTAATCTTTCATAACTATAGACAATATCGAAAGCATGGAACCGACATTAGTGCAATGTGTGTATATAGTTCTGTTTTATTTTATCACATGTGTAGATTCACATAACCATATTGAAAACCAAGACACTCAACTATTACGTCAATGCAAGGTTCTCCCGGATGCAACTCCTTTATAGTCATACACCCCCCCACCCCCCAATCATTCCAAACCTCTGCCAATAATTAACGTGTTCTCCCACCTCTATATTTGTCATTTCTAGAATGTTACATAAATGCCTTTTGAGACTGGCCTTTTCACTCTGCAAAACGCTGTTGAGGTCCATACATGCTGTTATAGCAATCACTTCTTTCTTATTGCTGAGTAGCATTTTATAGTATTGCAGGACATTTTGGTTGTTTTCAGCTTTTGGGTGTTACAAATAAAGTTGTATGGATAACCATGCATACGCTTTTGAGTGGATACAAGTTTTTATTTCTCTGGGATAAACGCCCAGGAGTGATATGTTAGGCATATGTTTGGTTTTTAAAGAAACTGTCAAACCACTTTCCAGAGTGTCTATAACTATCTTTCATTTCCACAAGCAATGCATGAGAGATGCTGTTTCTCTGCATCCTTTCCAGCGTTTGATATTGCCATTAATTTTTTAAACTAATTTTTTAATACTATAAAATGTATTCACAATTTATTCACAATTTGTTTTCAGGACAAACCCCAACATCAACAGCTCCTGGAGTAGGCACCTATATCTACAATAAGTAAAACCAATGTTTCTACTTTTATTTACCATAGGTATGGGTGCCTTTGTCTCTTTTGTATGTCAAGGTCTCCAGGATTTGAGGGGGATCTAGTCTGCTGGTAAGGTTCAGATTCACATTTTGTTTGGGAAAGCCCCAGGATCTAGCCAACTGTGATCTGAGTACCAGGGAAGTCTAATACACTCTGAAATGCTGCAGAGGAGTCACACTGGCTTGAGGGTCTCGAGACCCCTGTATCTACATTCTCTGAAACCAAATAGAAAGGCCACAGCAGCCCAAACTATGCCTACCTTCAAATGGGCCCAGATTCTCCTCCCAACACACATTAGTGTGTACTCAGCACTTATCTGAATGAGGGCACTGGGGTGACTTGTCCACAATGTCATGCTTGGGTAATTATGATTTACTAACAGCAGGTGGCGCCCCTAAGGATTGCATCTTGCAAAGACAGCAACTCCCCATGACTTTGGAAGAAAATCTAACAATATTAAAAGCCCCTTGGGGCACTAAAACTGAAGTTGTGTAATTTGGGCCAATTTTTGTTAAACTGTAAGTGTTTTCTTTGGGTCTGAGTGCTGAAATTTTGAGTTTGCTGAAAGGCCACGTAAGCCATCTAAGGAAGGATTCCTTTGTCTTCCGCTGTTTTCTGAGCCTGGTTCTCCAGCCTTGCTGACCATTCCTTGAGCTCTCCAATAGCCTTCCAAGAAATTCCTGTTGAGTTAGCCAGAGTTGCTTTCTGTTTCTGGCATCCAAAAATGGATGGAAGGGCCACACTTAAACATTAGATTATGAAATGCAGGAACATTCCTAAAAGATTTTCCAGAGTAAGAATGAAATGGTGCAGCAGAGATGGCCAGTTGCCTCCCTGTATCCACTCTACACTGATTTGTATTCTCCCTGCTGCCAGGAATAAACAGCTACTCTACATTTCCAAGACTTTCTTTGTCTTGAAATTCTGGCCAATGAGATTCAAGTGGATTTGTGTGGGACTTCCAGGAAGATTCTTTCTGGGAGTACAGACATATCCTTATGAATCCTTCCCACTTTGTGCTGCCTAGAATTCCAACCCCAGAGTTGGAATGTGCTAAGAATGGAGGAGCAGTGAGAAAAAAGGAATTGGGGCCTTTGATGATGATTGTTGAGCTACTACACCAGCCCTGGACTGCCTCTATCCAGACTTCTTTCATGTGATATAAAACAAACTTATATCTTACTTATACCTTTGTTAATTTGGCTTTTCCTTTCTATTTAGTCAATTCTTTTGTAGCTGGAATTATAGGCACCTGACACCATGCCCAGCTAATTTTTGTATTTTTAGTAGAGATGGGGTTTTACCATGTTGCCCAGGCTGGCCTCGAACTCCTGAGCTCAAGTGATCCACCCACCTTGGCCTCCCAAAGTGCTGGGATTACAGGCATGAGCCACTGCACCTGGCTGTCAATTCTAATTTTTAACTAAAGTGAAGAAATGGATTCTGGAGAGAATCTGGGGTCCAGTGGTTTCCTAGGATTGAGAAGAATGCACTAGTTTATTTCCAGCTTCTACACTTGTATCTACTTCAAAATTGTGGTAGCTACTAGCTCTGTCACTAGATGTTGTTACTTAATATGCTAATACATTTTGATAATACTATTTTGAAACAATTGATTTCATTTATAATCCTATTTATTTCACTTTATGTATATAAAAACATTATTTTGGGAAGAGGTCTGTGGGCTTCACCCACTTACCAGAGGGATGTATGGTCACAAACCCCAGGTTGACAGGGTCACCTGCAGTGCTATCAGCACAGGAACATGCAGTTCTTCACATGAGCACCAGAGCAGGGAACTGCCATATTTTAAAGCCCATTTCCCCATTTTAAGATCAGATGTATAAGATAACATACCTGGTACAATGCCTGGGACACAGAAAGCTCTCAGTAAATGCCTGACTTCACTTCCTTTTCTGGTGAGCTTGAATGGAAGAGTTCAGACTTCAATTCCACAATAATTGGCCTAATTCACAGTAGGGGAGGTAGCTCCTCTGAGTTCACTATATAAACCTCAAAGGTCAGCATGAGAATGTTGAAAATTGTTTACCAGATCTGGCCAGAATTCTCAATCCCTCAAGAAAGTAAATAGACGTCTTTTGGGTCTGTGGGGACGATCTGCATCCTAGCTAATAGATGACTTCCCTACAGGCTCCATATTACCCCAACTAAACAAAGAGGATGGGGAGAGAGACAAGAGGCTAGGCGGGGAGAGAGACAAGAGGCTAGGCTGGGAGACCTGGCTTGTGGCCTTGTTTCAACATGTGAGACTTTCCAAACACTTGCTTCTGGGTGCCATGAACAATGAAACAGACGCATTCAAAGAAATGGCCATGCACTTAAACACATGATAATTTTTTTTTTAATTTCACATCCACTTTTTAAGCCCTTAAAGACTATACCATCAATGTTTATTCGACCGATGCGTCTTATTATTGCATGGGGAAAAGTGAACCATCACTGAAGGAAATCGGAAGCCAAGGATTCTTTCATTGAGATGAAATATAAGGTTGATCCTAAAATTAACAAATTAAGAAATAATACTGGTATAAGTCAATGTACCAAATCACTTCCCTCTGTCACGTCTTACTCTGACTCTTGAGCATAAGATCATCAGGGCTGTAACACTCAGTGAAATATGGCAAAGATGAGAGGGCAGGGCTCTGGGCCACCTGGCACCTGCCTGTCCTGGCTGAGCTGCTGAGAGGAACCCCAGTTATCATGTGAGGCCTGCACTGACACCCTGAAGTAGTGGGCACAGGACACTTTGGCATGCCTTAGAAGTTCTGTTCCTGTACCTCTAATCTTTCTTATCTGTCTCCACAACTTCAAATGACAGGTGAACCATTGAGAAAACATGGTTAGGAAAAGGTGAGTACAATCTTTTAAATATTCCTCTTTTTAATTCTTCCTCCCTGACCCAAACTTCAGTCCCAAATATGAAAATACAAGACTACACTTAATGAACATTTGTGCCAGGCACTGTGCAAAGACTACACTTAATGAACATTTGTGCCAGGCACTGTGCCAGGCACTTTTTGTATGCCATCCTTTAATACAGCAATTGTATTTTTTTTTTAAATTTTACTTTGAGTTCTGGGATATGTGTGTAGAATGTACAGGTTTGTTACATAGGTATACATATGCCATGGTGATTTGCTGCACCTATCAACCCATCATCTAGGTTTAAAGCCCCACATGCATTAGGTATTTGTCCTAATGCTCTCCCTCCCCTTGCCTACCTCAACCAACAGGCCCTGGTGTATGATGTTCCCCTCCCTGTGTCCATGTGTTCTCATTGTTCAACTCCCACTTATGAGTGAGAACATGTGGTATTTGGTTTTCTGTTCCTGTGTTAGTTTGCTGAGAATGATGGTTTCTGGCTTCATCCATGCCCCTGCAAAGGACATGAACTCATTATTTTTTATGGCTGCATAGTATTCCATGTTGTATATATACCACATTTTCTTTATCTAGTCTATCATTGATGGGCATTTGGGTGTGTTCCAAGTCTTTGCTATTATAAATAGTGCTGCGATAAACATACATGTGCATGTGTCTTTATGGTAGAATGATTTATAATCCTTTGGGTATATACCCAGTAATGCAATCGTATAGCAATTGTACTAGGTCATACTATTATTATCCCTGTTTTATAGATGAGGAAACAGAGGACCAGAGAGCCTAGGTTACTGTCCTAAAGATGACAAAGCTAGAGAGGGCAGAGGTGGCTTGGAAGCAGGGCCTTCCCTCTAAGCCCATGCTGTTAACGATTGCACTGACTGCCTGTCTCCAGGATCTCTGACATCTTGGTGCTGCGATAGAGCTTGGCTCTGGTGCTGCCCTTATAACCCGCAGAATCAGCTGGTAGTTGATGCTCACAGGTTAGAGTTGTCAGACTCTCGTTATTTCTATCTGGGAATGATAGCACCATGGCCTTGAAAATGGGTCTTTATATAGTACATGCCCCTTGAATATTAAATTACCCAACAGAAAAATGGAGGATTCTGATTTATTGGGTACAAAGTCATCAAGATTTTACAGTATTGTTTTAATACCTTGGTTCTCTCTCTTTATCTTAGCTTCTATCCTTTTTTTTTCCTTTTCTCTGACTTCTCTAATCTCAAACTTTAGACAGGGTTTATGCTTTTTAGTTCCTTCTCCCTCTTTTTTCATGTAGCTCACATTTGGGCTGCTCTGACAATCTGGGTATCCCATATAGGATGACCTGATAGCAATAATAGCTACCATTTTTGAGCATCAAATACACACTGGGTATTCTAACAAGATTATTTTGCTTAATCCTTACTACAGTGCTGACTAGGAGAGTGGGCTGGATCAGACTGAAAAGCTTAGACAGAGCTCACAGAAGTAGCCGGTCTGAGACTCAAAATACCTCTCACTTTACACCTCTTTCCCTTGGCCACAGTGCGTTCCTTCTTGTGAACAAGGAAGCTGACTTTCTTCTTCCTTCTTGTTGAATATCTGTCTGGTTGAGGAATCAGGAATCCTTCCCTGCTTCCTTCTTCAATTAGATAGCTATTGCCTCTCCTGCCAGCCAAAGGAAGTAGGGACGTTTTGGTAATTTGGACAACCTTGGGAATATATGTATTTTTAAGCCTGGACATCTCATCATGGCTGGAGAGGTAGGGTAGGGTAAGTCTGACGTTTATGGGAGCCCCAAGTTTGACCCTACGACATCTGCAGTGAAGGGCTAGCCAGATAGAGGCCATGGGGCTATTCTGGGGGCCAGACGAGGCCCAGTGTGCTGTGGGCTTTCAGAGCTGTGGCCTTTCGTGCTAAAACAAGAACTTTCCCATTTAGCTAATTGAACGTCTTTGCTACACACTGTAATGCACACGGCAGGGGAGAACACCTCATCTAATGCGCACATGAATTTAAAAGGGAAAATGATGACAGAGGGTTTAATGGAGCGGACAGTGCCGCAGTCCAGCAGCAATTCCAAAGCCTGGGCCTAATGAAAGCTCTCAGCCAACGCGGAAAGTGCCTGTGATTCAGCTCTCTGTTCCCATTTCCCCTGAGGTACTGGGGCTTCCATTAAATGCTGATGTGTCCTGATTATTACAGAGTGTGGAGAGAGAAAGGAAGGGCAGGAAGGCTGAAAGAGAACCTTTACACCTGACCTATCTGTTCTTGAAGATACTGCTTATTTATTTCTGAACCAGTAGCCAATTCCCACTATGGGTCAGAAGGCCTAGGCTTGAGAATGGGTGTTAGGTCAAGAAGAGCCAAATTTTCTCGAACTCCTGGCTTTAGGCAATTCTCCTGCCATGGCCTCCCAAAGCACTGGGTTTACAGGTGTGAGGCACTGCACCGGCCAAGCCAACCCTAAATACCTATTTTCAGCTGTTACAGGCACCTGATTTTTGAGGCAAGGGCATTTCCTTCTGGGTTTGTTGCTCTTCCTCCTCCCTTGCTCTAGTGGACTGCTCTTTGCCATGGGGGAGACACAGACAGCCCAGAAGTTCCTGAATGGAGTGGTGGCAGGGAAGGTGCTGGTGTGACCACAGCCAAGCGCTCTGCCTCCTAAGGCCTTGTCAGCATTGGGTGAGGTCCATTCATGTTGGGAACCTTCAGATGTTAGCAACCATCTGTCTCCGGGGAAAATTTCAACTCTGACAGCAGTGATATGAAGAGAAAGCACCATCATTATTCCACACTGGTACAAAAGCTAGGTCTCAGCAGGCTGGGTGGACTCCACTGTCCACCAAAAACTCCTGGCCACAGCCCATGTCTTAACTCACTAGCTCTTAGAGCAATCCAATCCCTTATTCCAGTGTCTAACTTCACAAGAATCCTTCCAGATTTCCTTCCAGAATCCTTAGTGACCCACTCAAGGTCTACTTTGCATCAGAGGCTTGTCAGGGGCCAGAATTCCAGTCTCACAGCATCAGGCTCAGGCTTTGTGCACTGACTGCTCTGCCCTAATTATTAAACAGTGACACCCAGAAACAGCGAACACCTCTGTCCACGAGCCTGTGTGTTATTTATCATTTGAAATACATTTGCAATGTGGATGCCAATTATCCATTCCTTCTCTCCAGAGCAAAGCCCATTACTAATATGAGAAGGCTGAGGTCCTGGCTCTGAGTCACTTTATTACACTCCTGTGTTCATTCCCTGCAGGGTGCAAACTCAATGCACAGGGAGTGGTGGGCACTCAAAGGCCTCCTCAGTGAAAGAGGACAGAGCAGCAGGGGTGGACCCGCTCTTGTTTTTGTGGACTGTGGCATCATTTATACAATGCAGATTTCAGAGGAGAGATGTAAGCCTTTAGTTTTTTTAGAGGCTTCAGGGAAAGTGGATAGACTTTTAGCCCCTTGTCTATTTTAGGTAAAGTTAAAAGATGTATCATTGAAAAGAGGAGATATCTAGATGTCAAAGTTACTTTTTAAGTGTGATTCTAAACCAGATGGACAAGAAAGTGTTTTTGCGTGGATGAAACCAACGATATGAAAACTCAAACACTGAACAGATCAGGCTCACTGTTCTCCTTATTCTCATTCACATCCCCCCACTCCCACCCAATACATACCATCAAGTTCTAGGGGCCCAGCAGAAAAACAAACTTCTGAGGTCACCCATTGGGCCTTCCATGGACAGGAAGCTGAAGAATCTCAAACCTGGCTGCACATTAGAACTGCCCAGAAGCTTTAAAAACTATTGATGTACCTTAACATAATCAAGGCCATCCACGACAAGCTCCCAGCTAACATACTCAATGGTGAAAAGCTAAAAGCTTTCCCTCAAGACCAGGAAGACTCTTGTCATTTCTATTCAGGATAGTACTGAAAGTCCTAGCCAGAGCAATTAGGCAAGAAAAGAAATAAAGGGAATCAAAATCAGAAAGAAAGAAGTAAAACAAGAGTATGTCTCTGCAGATGACATGATCTTATATATAGAAAATTCTAAAGACGTCACCAAAAAATTTTAGAATACATGAGTTCAGCAACGTGACAGTATACAAAATCAAGAGACAAAAATTAGTTGTGTTTCTACACAGTAATAATGAAGTATTTGAAAAAGAAATTATTAAAACAATCCTACTTACAATAGCATCAAAAAGAATAAACTAGGAATAAATTTAACAAAGAAGGTAAAAGATCTGTATGTTGAAAAGTATAAAACTCTGATGAAAGAAATTGAAGATGACAAATAAATGGCAAGATATATTGTATTCATGGATTGAAAGAATTATATTGTCAAAATGTCAATGCTACTCAAACAGATCTACAGAGTCAATGTAATCCCTATCAAAGTTCCAATGTCATTTCTCACAGAAATAGAAGAAACAATCCTAAAATCTGTATGGAACAACAAAATACCCTGAATAGCTAAAGCAATCTTGAGCAAGAACAAAGCTGGAGACTTCCTGATTTCAAATTATATTACAAAGCTATAGTAATTGAAATAGTATAGTATTGGCATAAACATAGATACATAGACCAATGGAACAGAATAGAGAGCCCAGAAATAAACCCATGCTTATACAGTCAACTGATCTTTGATAAAGGCACCAAGAGTACCCCATAAGGAAAGAATAGTCTCTTCAATAAATGGTGTTGGGAAAGCTGGATATCCACGTGCAAAAGAATGAAATTGGAACCTCCTTTTGCACCATAGATAAAAATCAACTTAAAATGGATTATAGACTTAAATGTAAGTTCAGAACTATAAAACTGTAAAAACAGTAAAGCTTTAAAACTGTATGTGTATACTTATATACATACATACACACACACATATATGCACATATTGGAATATTGTTCAGCCTTTAAAAAGAAAGAAATCCTTTCCTTTGTAACAACATGAATGAACCTGGAAGGCATTATTTTAAGTGAAATAGGCCAGACATGAAAAGACAAATATTGCACAAACTCACCGATATGTGAAATCTGAAAAGTTGAACTCATAGAAATAGAGTTCATAGAACTCATAGAAATATAGAGTAGTTAAGAGTGGTTACCAGGAGCTCAGGGATGGGGGGAGATGTTGGTCAAAGGGCACAAACTTTTGGTTATAAGATGATAAGTTCTGGAGATCTAATATTCAGCATGGTAACTATAGTTAATAATATTGTACTGTATTGTATACTTGAAACTTGCTGAGAGTAAGTGTTCTCATCATACACACATGAAAGATGTTAATTAGCTCGATTGTGGTAATCACTTCACAATGTACACATATATCAAACCTTCAAGTCGTACATATTAAATGTATATAATTTTTACTTGTCAATCATACCTCAATAAAGCTGAAAAAAATAAGAATTAAAACTCTCAATGCTGCGTCTCTTGTCCAGAGAATCTGATTTGATTGATGTGGGGTAAAATCCAAGCATGAGTGTTTTCAGGGCATGGGGGAGGTGGTAAACTTACTAAAAGTGTTTGCCAAAAAGTGTAACATTCATATAGTAACATGCACAAATCTTATGCACTCAGTTTAATGAATTTTACAAATCAAAAATTCATTAAAAACCTCCACCCAGCTCAAGATATAGAATGTCATTAGCATTCCAGAAGCCTCAGCACAAGATTTTAAAAATTAAACTTTAAAACAAAAATTAAAACTCTTCAAATTGCAAGAGTATAGCAATGACCTCAGCAAAGTTATTTTTAAAGCTTTTCATTTTTAATTTTAATTTGCGGACAGAATTGAATGAAATGTATGTTTTTTTTGGCCACACTTCTGGCCATGGAAAGCCTTTAGTAAAGCATGGGCATAAGGTTTTCATATTTACATTACTCATTTCCTAACCTGGTCATTATTTCTCAAGGTGTTGTAAACATAAAAGTTGATGTCAGCCTCCGACATTCAATTTTGTTGTGTCGTCATTGTTTTTGTAACATTTTCATGCATTGTTTATGATTCCCAACTTTCCCTCATTCTAGTTATATATGAATTAATTAGCCCTTGCAGCTATAAACAAGAAGTATCTTCAGTGTACTTTGGAAAAAGGAAGGTGGAGATCATGCTTATTCTTTGTGGGTTGGCCACCGACTGACTGGTGACAAGGCAGGAGAGAAAATCTGGAACCATCCAGAGTTCAAGGGCAGGGATGGGTGAAAGGCAGAGTCAGAAGAACTGAATCCCTAGTGAGAAAAAAACTAAAAATAAAAACAGTCTTGCCCGGGCTCGGTGGACACACGTAGGCTGCAGAAGCCAGTGTGAGTTACCTGTTTAAGAAGGGCAGCAGGTGAAATTCTGAGCGATATGATGGGAAGGGAGGACCAGGAAAGAGACAGCCATTAACCAGGGAGACAAGGGGCTCCAGAGAGCAAGCTCAGCGAGAGCCAAGGAGCAATGCTCTCATCAGAGGCTGAAAAGAGAACAAGGCTGGCCTGAAGGCCAGCTAAGAAGGTATTAAAAAAAAAAAAAAAAAGAAACAAAGAAAGAAAAAGAGAGAGAGAGAGAAAAAAAAATAAGCACTTCAGCTTTCAGCTGCTGTATAAATTTGCCAGGTTGAGCCCTCTGTGAGTAGTTGGCAGAGATGATAAGTGGGGCGGCACTTCTGGCTACCTACCTGGAGCAGCCCTTATTTGAATATGCACAAAGAGTATGAGTGGATAGACTAGCAGTGGCTCTGGAGCAATGATGGGTAAAGCTGGACTCTGCATTTCCTATTCACCCTCTTAAACATCGTTCCTATAAAGCAATTCCTGAATTCCTGAGTGGCTTTTCCACTTGAACCAGTGAGTTGAGTGCGGCATGAGTTAGACGCTGCTCTACCGAGGAAGGTTCTGAGGGTGGCTGAGGTCCTGAGATCTCAAATTAAAAAAAAAAAATCTTGAATTCCTTGGATGGTGGCAGAAGACAAGCCTCATGGTGGATATGGGGACCTGCCTGTATGAGGGCATCTCTGGCCCAGAAGTGACCTAAGAGTTTAAAAATGAAAAACTTACCCCTTGAGCTTGGCACCCTGAACTCAACATAAATGTTCAGCAAAGAAGTTCTCTTCAGGCCAAGTAACCAATTCCGTTAATCTTGCTTTTGTTGTTGTTAAATACGACTTCAGTTTTCATGTAACTTTTCAGGTTCATCAAAAGAAAGCGTGTGACATGATTTTGTAACTCAGCATGTTAAAATTCAGTTAAAAAAACAAATTAAATACATCTAAATACTAAAGTCTATGTCTGATTTTAGCAATGAGTCAACTTCGCCAAGGCTGCTTCCTAACAGAACTGTGTTTTATAATGAAATATTACCCTGTTCTAAAACAAAAGCAGAGAAATAAAAAATGAGCAAAGAATGAGTTTTTGAAATCTAATTTTTTAGGTTACAGCAGAGAGTGAGTTTCTGAAGTCATGTGGTTTTAATTTATACAGTATTCCTATTTTGCAAACTTTAGCCTGTTTGGGCACATGTGCACGTGTGTGTGCATGTACACACACACACACACGCAACTAGAACACTTCTCTCCCCTTTCCTGATATATTGAATTTGATTTCTGGATTCAATTAACCTTTCCATGCATTTCACTGCTTATAGATGAAGCAACTTGGAGCTTTTGGCTTCTGAGGGGTATTGCTCAGAAACATGCAACCTGTACAGATTTCTGAGGTGGCAGAAACAGTAAGAGCTTAGGAGAAACTGAGGAGGGGATCTGGGAGTGTGGACAGGTGCAGGCACCTCTAAAGTTCTGCAGTTCAACAGACCGTACAACAGGAGTTTTCCTGCTCCCATTCCAGTTCTGAGTTGCCAGAAGAGGTGGCGCTGATGTGGAGCTGAGCTTTGGACTGAGCCCACAGGAGTTGAGTAAAGGTACTTCTGTGTGTTTGATATGTATGGCAGTCCCAAGAACAACTATAAGTCATGTTGTCTTATATGCTGCTGCTGATCTGTGTATCCTCCCACCTCCACTTAGGGTAGGAGAGGCAGAGGGGAGAGGAAACCCCAGCATTGATAGCACAGAGGAAACAAATGAAAGAGATTACTTTAAACACAGTAAAATGCAATAGTACACTATGATGCTGTGATTATAATAAGAAACATATGTGTTGGTCATCATTCATGGTTTCTGACACAGAGCTCCTATTTCCTGGGAATTTCCTGGGTAATAGGAGCATCTTTTGTTCTAATGAGACAACTGTTGGTGGGCTCCTGAGTGGGACTGGTCACCAGAAAGACCAAGCCATGATCATAAGCTTGGAGCTTTCAGCTCCATCCCCATCCTCCAGGAAGGGGAGAGGGGCTGGGGATTGAGTTAATAATCAATCATACCTAATCAATCTTGCCTATAGAAACAGCTATAAAAATCCCTGAACTATGGAGTTTGGAGAGCTTTTGGGTTGTTGAACATGTGGAGGCACTGGGAGGGTGATGAGGTGGAGAAGTCATGGAAGCCCCTCACCTCTTCCCACATACCTTGCCCTGTGTTTCTCTTCACCTGGCTGTTCATCTACATCCTTTGCCATATCCTTTGCCATAAACTGGTGAATGAGAGTTGTTTCCCTGAGTTCTGTGAGCCATTCTAGCAAATGATCAAACCTGAGGATGGGGGGTATAGGAACCTCCCATTTATAGCTGGTCAGTTAGAAGTTCCAGAGGCCTGGACTTACAATTGGCCTCTGAAATGGGGGGCAGTCTTGTGGGACTTAGCCCTTAATCTGTGCCATTTGACTCTAACCCCAAGTAACATAGTGTCAGAACTGAGTTAAATTGTAGCACACCCAGCTATTGGAGAATTGGTCAGTGGGAGAAAACACCCCCATACATTTTGGTGACCAGAAATGTTGTGAAAGCATAGTAGAGGAAAATATTTTCCCCCCATTACATTCACATAACCAGAAGGGCATTTGATACAGTCTTACTTTATACAGATCTCTACACAGAGGGGAAAAACTCCTGGACACTATGAAAGGGAGAAACATGATGATGAGTAGTTTTTCTCAAAGTAGCCCTTAGAAGAGAGGAAGAAGACGGGAATGGAGCCTGAAGCAAAATGAAGTGACTGCCCAGCTGGTGCAAGGCCAGCCTCTTACCATAGTGCGGGATGATGGCCCAGGCCATGGCAGAGGCGTAGATGCCACCGATCATCCAGAACATGCAGAGCCAGCTCAGGTGTTCGCCCCGCTTTTCCCGGGCCAGCACTTCAGCAAAGTACGAGAACACAGTGGGTATGGCTCCTCCAATCCTGCCAAGAGGTACAGAGAATACATGAAATCAGGGTGTGGACAGCTCATGTGAGACGCAAAGGGCAGAGCCAAAGCAAACTCTAACAACACGTGCTTTCTCCCTATCCCAGCATATCAACAAACATATATTTTCTATTATTTTACAATGTAAAAATTATAGTCTCTATATTTAATATAGGTTTATTATCCCTCCAAAAACTTGAACCTGCAATTAAGCTATGTTACCAAGAGGTGGCAGTGGTGTTTGTCTCAGGTGGTTGATAGAGCTTAACATGAGATTCAGTTGGCTTTTCAGCTCATGGTTGAGTGTTTCGTGTGATATTTATCAAAACTTACATTGATTTCCTATAATCTAGTGAATATTTTAATTAACTTGTTTTTAAAAAGAGATGCTGTGCCATGTCCCATTCATGATGTGGGGACTTTGGAAACAGCTTCAGACACCTCTACGGTACTGTCTGCAATCTGTATTTACTCACTGCTACCCCACAGCAGCACTAAATTAGGTTAATGTGTTGACAAACATTAGTTGAAATGACTAATGGGGTCATTTCCAAGATTAGCTCTAGTCCCAATCCAGTAGATATTACTGCTAAATAAGTAAACGTGAAAGGGACACTTGTAGAATAAAATAAGGAGCTGGTGGTTTAGATATCAATAGAATGGAATATAATGCTTCTTTTCAGTAGGAGCTAGTTATGCAAGCTGCTGACTGAGCTCTGGGGAGATGACAGAAACAATGACCTCTACCCAGGGTAAGGGTGCTCAAATGAGTGTTTATGGAATCAAAATAGTGCTCATTTTTAGGAGATGGGCCATAGATTTCATCAGAATTTCAAATAGGTCTTGGCCCTAAAACTTTAGGAACCACTGCCTCAAAAAGCAAGGTAGTAAAGAAAAATATTACTATCACTTCAAGCAATATGTGAATTTTAAAGTATTTGTTTAAAAAGACACACAACATAAGTACATTGTTGAGATGACACAAAATCTAATAGAGTTAGGAAGTATGCACTGATTCATTTTTGTTCAGATTTCTGTAAGGTAAATTGCTATTGACATTTCATGCAAATTTGATGTCAAGGACTAAAGCATGTTTATTTATTTAGCAATAACTGATTTTCTTAGAGCCTTTGATATGATAAAGAAGTATTGGCAGTGTTCTTGACAAATGCAATTTAGGGCAAGGTCATTTTGGCAGCAAACTAGTGTACCAAATAAACCACAGGATTTACAATGTCATCCTGCATCAACTGGTAGGTGAAAATATGGCACCATTTCACGTATTTCCCTCTGTTTAAGGTGATGCCATAGTTATCCATCAGTGGACATAGGAAGACCACTTAGGCTGGTGCTTTTCAATCTATGGGTTGCAAAATTTAGTTTAGTAGCTATAAACAGTAAAGAGCATTTTTAAAAATAAGATAGTGATAAAAATATTTAAGTGCAACCTAAGTAATAAGGATAAGCATAAGTATCATTTCATGAAATTTGTGTTATAAACATATTTGTCATGTATAATGTACATATATTAAATATATAATGGGTCACTGTGTGTTTCTTAGTGGGAGTTCCTGTTCAAAGAGTTTAAAATTCACAAACTTTAGGCATCTATATCAGTTTCTCTGGGCTATGACAGCAGTGGTTCTACCTAAAATTCTTAGAGGTGTGACTCAACCTGTCTTCAGATTTAGCACCATCACACACAGAGGCAGCCAACCAAGTCCAAGTCCATAACCAAACCCTCAAACAAGAAACAAATGCATGTGGTGGGTGCTCAGAGCTGGCTCTATACTGCACCATATTAGACTCATACAATACTCTTGCCTGGGCTTCTTGAGGAGCTCATACAATGGATAGCTAGTTGAATTTTATTTTATTTTTATTTTTTGATGGAATGCAGATAATAAAATTGAAAGACATCGTTTAATTAATCTTCTGTGCCATGAGACTCCACCAGGCTGTCTACAAAGACCACTGGGAGGCTGAAGATCACTTGAACCCAGGAGTTTGAGGCTGTAGTGAGCCTTAAAGGGCCACTGCACTCCAGCCTGGGTGACAGAGTGAGGCCCTTTCAAGGGGTAAGCTGCATGCTTGCTTGCTATCTGTGATCATTGAAAGCCCTGAAAACAAATATCACATATTAATCATGACAAAAAACAAACGTGTGATGGTTATTGGTACAGTAAGCTAGTTAAATTTTAAAACTCAACAATATTTTGAACAGATTATAAGTGGTTTCATTATAACACACAATCCTAGTATGAAATAAAATGTCTGTGTCACAAATAATTTAATGCTACTCCTTTTTTTCATTTGATGTGAATAATCCATTTCTCTGCACCATAAAATCCCAGCTCCCTACTCTGTGGCTTCACTTCTCAATGCATAAAAATAGTCCTAGTTTTTACTGACTTTTCACATCCTCATTAATGTTTCATGAGGACTCTGGACATCCTCTTAATAGCTATAACTTAAACTTCATGAAGGCACTACTGTATGTCAGGATATGCCAGCCCCCTTTGGACCAAGATAAATGTACATCGGTGTGGCTATAATTTCTTTCTTTCTTTTTTTTGCAGTGTGGCTGTAATTTCAAGTGGAAGACTGTAGATTTGCCTGCTAGTTTTCAACAAATCATTGTTACATAAGAAAACACCAACTTGTAGGGGCTTCTAGGCAATCTGGCTGGTTTTTATTCAATGCCTCTTTTTCACGTGGTTATTTTTTCTGGATGTCTCTCAATACTTGTTTGCAAAGCAGGCTGCAAGGAACTGCTAAGGAATACTAAGGGATAAGTGAGTCTGAAGAATTAGAGAAGGCTTCTATTTAAATCCTTTGCAAAGTTATTTAGATTCAGCGATATATAAAACAATCCAAGCATTCACATTTCTTATTGTGGGCTGATCATCTATTTTGGGAAAAAATTACTCCTTGTCCTTCTGTGATGTCCTTTAAACAGAGAAGAAACTATTACTATTACTAGTGTTTCACACCCCATAAACCCCTTGAAGGTGGGGACTATATCATATTCATTCTTGAGTCCCCATTAACTGGCCCAGTGGATATGTGCTAAGTGTTTACGCAAAAGAACTGAATTTCCCAGACTCTTCAATGTTGTAGTTGGCATACCAAGTCTCCTGGAGTAATCTGTTCTGATGATTTAAAGATCTCCAGTGAATAGAAATATACACCTCACTTTCTGAACCAATATGACCATAATAGAAGTTGAGGGTGCTAGACTGAAAGTTTTGACAGCAATGGAGCCCCCAAAGAGTTCCTGAGTTGCTCTATGCCTTAGTTGCTATGGTCATCCCTTGACCAAATGACCCAGTGGTCCTTGTCATGGAGAGAGCTCCCTTGGAACTGCTCAGAGGACACTGGGCAATCCCACTGGGCATTCCAGGAGCTTCTATAACAACTGTGAGCGTTTCAGAAAAAGGTTGCAGATGCTATAATGATCATCAGAAAAATATTTAGGGAAGAGATAAAGCAAGAGCTTTCAGGTCTTACAACATAATTTGGTTCCTCTGGTAAGTTTTGAAGATAAGAAAAATCTGCCACTCCCCAACCCCCAAATCTTATAAATTAGAAAGAAGTTTCCCATTATGATTTTACCTCAATATTGCATGTGAGGGGTTAAAAATTTCCTTATTTGTTGTTTTTTGTTTGTTTATTACACTAAGATACAATTTCTGAAAATATAAGAAGAAATTAAAAAAATGTAAATGAAAGTCCTTAAATTCCCATGTATCAGTAGATCTTAAATAGAGCTGATTTTGCCCCTCTTTGCTCCCTGCAGATATCTGGCAATGTCTGGAGACCTTTAGGTTGTCATACCTTGGGGGCTGCTGCTGACATCTAGAGGGTAGAGGCCAGGGATGCTGCTAAACACCCTACAACTCACAGAACAGCTCCTTACAAAAAAGAACTATCCAGTCCAAAATATTAATAGCACTAGGGTTGAGAAACTTTTGCAGTGGGGGGCTAATGTGGAAAATATAACTGGCTTTATATAAAAGTCTATAATATAAGACACAAGTATCTTTTACATTAACTGATGGGTAACACATCCTTAAATCCAGTTTACATGGAGAGCTTAGTGCTCGTTATAGAATGATCAGTTAGCTACTGTTGAAATCTGTTTAAGTTCATTTTTTTCAAGTTAAATTTAATGGAACGTTTACATAAATGAAGCAATGAGATCAGAGTGGCTTATAAAGAACTTTTCTCAGTATTGGATATTAAGTCTATTTTATTAGCTGTCAAAAATGTCAAATCTTAATTATCCTTGGTAATAAGAGGCACAGAAGGAATAATAATAGAAATTCACACTCTACGTAGGTATGAGATTAGCCAGATTCAAAATAATTTAATTTATACAAATGAAATAGAATGTTTATGTTTGGAATTTCAGAGTTGGAGTTATTCCTTAAGTAATATTAGTTCTAGGTTTTTGCAACTTTAATGATACAAATATAAAGAAACTAAAACATTCTGTATTAAACACATTCCTAGAATGAATCAGAACCTCCCCAATGCACAGGCAAGCAGACACAGACACACACACACACACACATGCACAACACCTCAATAGGTCTGCACATGACTCAATACTAGGCATCTGGTAAATATCATGAAATATATTCATTTATTTTCCCCAATAATCTAAGGCAAACTCATAAGTGGCATATTGTGCAAGGCAAAGAATGTGTTAGCATTACAGACAAAATTTCTTCTCTGCTGGGAAATGTGAAGCACACAAGTTAAACCAGTTTAGCACAACAGGATGACAGAGTATGCCGAGTCTTCCTGTATGCACAAACCTCATTGGGAAACTGGGAAGCCTGACTGTGAATTTCAAAGCCACGCCTCATATTACTCCAGTTCAGATGGCAACCCAGTGGGGATTATGTTTGTTGCCGTGCTTCATCACACTGATGTATGCTGTTTCAGGCAAAGGTGGGGAGGGGTTTAGGTTTCTTCAATGAAATAGGGAGGTTATAGATAAAAAGAGTAATTGTACTTAAAATGGCTTGAAGCATGGCATTTTAGAGAGAAATTATGGAATGTTTGATGATTCTTTGTCTTGAGAAGGGATTCTACTGAGTAATTCTGTTCTGCTTTAATTTTCTAGCTAGTATGTAACAAAGAATAATTCATTCTAACTTATTTCACCATATAATTGTCAAGCAGTCCTTTACCTCAATCTTCCATTTCCCATTTCCACTGGAAAATGGGGCATTCTGCAAGAACATAATTAAGGAGAAAGTTGAATAATCATTGTAAAGTCACATGTTCAATACAAATAATAAACAGAGGGCAGAGTCTACCAAGAGCTGACTCTGGCAGCTTTTATAAGACAAGTATTATAGGATTATAAAAAGATTAGTGAATGGTCTGGCCTATGTCAGGAATCACAGTTACAAATAACTTGCATGAAAAATATTCTTTTAATTCTTACTCGGAATCAACAAAAAGGAGAGAAGACACTGAACTGTCAGGCAAATTGCAAAGCAATTCAGAGCCAATTTATTATGTTATAAATTGGACCCAGAAATAAGGGATTAGAGCAGCAGTCCAAAGATGAACCTTTCAGTCTCTTCCACTTTATGAAAGTAAATAGAGTATCACAGACCTTGGGGAGATTGTTCAGAGGCTTAGATGAAAGAGCACACACCCAATACTCTTTCTGAATAGGCTAGGTTGGCACAGAAAATAAGGTTGCTGTATAGATCAGAAGGCACATGTTTGCTATCAGTGATAAAGATAGAAATGGGAGAAAAACACATACTGGTAACTGAACTCATCAAATCAAGAACAAGAATTTCCTGTGCCCAGTGGCAATGCCAAAGGATGGATGATTTGGGTAGCTTTAGTCCTTCAATTTCCAAAGCCACAATTTGAAAAATAATATTCTTCGATATATGAAGTTGTCATTTTCTAAATATTACGTAAACTATGAATAGAATAATGAGTAGAAAATTTGGTTATTTAAAAAATATTGATCTTTAAGTATATAATTTGTGGGGAAAACTGCATTGCTAAGAAAGCAGCTGCAATTCAACTCCCTTAGCCCTGGTTTGCTATCAGATTGGTGGCCTAACCCCCTAAAACTGTGGAGGTCTATGCATCCACAGTAGCAGACTTAGTACCAGTGAGGGAAGTGGGGTAGTCATGGATCAAGACTTTAATACTGTCTTGAAAAAAAATCAGCTATTGATAGAGTTGGAAGAATGCCTTCCCATAGCATCTAAAGGTGCCATGAATAAAGACAGTGATGATCATTATGATGTTCTATAATTAATGATAAAACATGCAGATGTATCTAGCCTCTTGCTGTATACATTTCCTCATCCATTCCTGCACTCGTCCTCCTACCCACCCTTCATTTACCCATTATCCATCCATTATCCCTCTATCTACCCCTCACCCAGTCAAACTCTGGGCCGGGCACATCACCAGTTGTTGGAGGTGCAGGCATGAAGCACACAAATTCCTGCTGTGGGCTCCAGAGAGTGAATTCTAAAGAGTGCATATGGCTAATTTTTCACAATTATACATTGTGGGTCTGGAAGGTCTTTTGTTCTGTTCCTTCTCCTTTGTGATCAATAGTACCTTTGCTAAAGGGTATACTGGGAAACAAAATGTGTCCAAAAGGTCAGCCTTTTTGTTGGAAAGTAAAAAGCATTGCCTAAGATAGTGCTTTCAAACAGAAAATGTGAGCCACATATGTAATTTTAAATTTTTCTAGAAGAGACATTAAAACAAAACAATCACGTAAAGTTAATTTTAATATATAGTCACTTATCCCAATATATGTAAAGTATTATTTTAACTTGTAATCAATGTAAAATTATTGAGATATTTTGCATTCTTTTATATGTTGTAGGTCTTCGAAATCCACTGCTATGTATTTTATACTTACAACACATCTCAACTTGGACTAGTCACATTTCAAGTGCTTGGTAGCTACATGAAGCTAGTGGTTACCATGTTGGACAACACAGCTCTAAGAAAACACTGACACGCTGTTTACAATTTGGGTTTTATATTATTTTTGGATTAAAGATAATCTTGACTGTTGCCTCATTTTACATATTGGGGAAGATCTTTCCATTCTGATGCTCTGGAGCCAGAGATATTTTTGGACTGATCTGTTCAAACACGTATGAGCACATATCATGTATACATTGTGCCATATGAAATCAGAGACATTTCTGGTTGAGTCTGAAGCACAGCACAGCCTGATGGGTATGAGCATGGGCCCTGGAGCCAGACTGCCTGGGTATGAAACCCGATTACATTACTTACTGTGTGACCTCAGATAGGAACTTAACCTCTCTGTACTTCAACTTCCTCATTTATGACATATAGTTAAGATAAATGAATAATGAATAGCATCTTTCTCATCGGGTCACTGATGAGAGTCAATATTTACTAATATAAAGTGCTGAACACAGCATGTCTCACGCGGCAAGCACTATAGAAGTGTTTGATAAAATACGTTTTAAAAGTCTTAAACAATTTTAAATGACTGCATTTTTCCAATATGATTATTTTAAGAAAAACACTACTTTGAAGGGAAAAACCTCATAGCTCAGAATCAGACCAAAATTCAGAAGACTTGGGTGTCTGTTGAACATTTGGAAGCAATAATCAATCCGTGCCTCAATTTTCTTTTCTTTCTTTTTTTTTTTTTTGAGACGGAGTCTCGCTCTGTTGCCCAGGCTGGAGTGCCGTGGCGCGATCTTGGCTCACTACAAGCTCCGCCTCCCAGGTTCGCCATTCTCCTGCCTCAGCCTCCCGAGTGGCTGGGACTACAGGCGCCCGCCACCATGCCTGGCTAATTTTTTGTATTTTTAGTAGAGACAGGGTTTCACCGTGTTAGCCAGGATGGTCTCGATCTCCTGACCTCGTGATCCGCCCGCCTCGGCCTCCCAAAGTGTTGGGATTACAGGCGTGAGCCACCATGCCCGGCCTCCGTGCCTCAATTTTCTAATAAAAAAGGCACACAATTTTTACATGACAAATTATTTAAAACAATTGTGGAAATAAATGGGATGCTACATATAAAGCATTCTGAATAATTCCAGTTAATGGTGATGATTTCTACAAAGTCAAGGTATTCTTACTATAACTCAGTACAGCTAATGAATGAATATTGCAAATAGCTATGAAGTACACATTTGGTAGGCTCTATTCACAGAGGAAGAAACTACTATTCTTTCATTTACGATATACAGACACATTGAAATTTCATTTTAATTTCTGTTGCTGTTATATTTTTCTCCTGACCTTCCTGCTTAGCAGTGCCAGGCCCTCCGTGAGAAGCTCCCGACTCTGATATTGCCGGGCATCCAAAGTACTATCATTCCCATAATTAACAGTGACTGGATACAAATAATTTAATTCTGGGTCAAATGAAAATGGATCAATGGTGCCAACTCCATTTCCCATCTTTCTAATTTTCTATAACAAAAGAGGGGAGGAAAGTGTCTGTTTCTTGGTGTGAGATTCGTTTAGGAAAGTGACAGACAGATGAATGATTGGTGATGTCCTAGTCCTCCTTCCCACAAAACACTGTTGTCGCCAGGCAGGAAAATCATTCATTGTACTGAATAAACATTTAAAGTCACATACAATATGTCAGCTGGACATATTTGTGTTTCTAAGAAGATATGCTCATGACTTGGTTTGATGAATTAAGAGGAAAGCACATTTGGAGACAATAAAAATATAAACCTAAGTAGATCTCTGTTTAAAACAAGAGCTTGTCCAGGTGCAGCAGCTCATGCCTGCAATCCCAGCACTTTGGAAAGCCAAGGCCAGGAGGATTACTTGAATCCAGGAGTTTGAAACCAGCCTTGGCAACATAGGGAGACCTCGTTTGTACAAAACATTTTAAAAATTAGCTGGGTGTGGGCATGCATCTGTGGTCCCAGCTACTCAGGATGCTGAGGTAGGAGGATCACTTGAGCCCAGGAGGTCAATCAAGGCTGCAGTGAGCCATGATTGCACCACTGCATTCCAGCCTGGGTGACAGAGTGAGATCCCATCTCAAAAAACAAAATAAAACAAAAAATAAAATAAAATAAGAACTCCTTCCAGTCCCCTTTATATGCAGAAAGTGCTGCTAATGATGCTTCAGCAATGAAATAAGACACAGCAACTGGAAATCTGTAGCATTTTTGATAAAATCAACACACAGACAGGTAAACCTTGGATTCAGAATGTACAGTTTACTTATTTACGAGTTGCAAGTTTAAAATGACTTTAATTGCAATTGAAGTCCTAGCTGAGTTATTCCTGGTTCCACCACTGCACCTCAATCTGCAAAATGAAAAGTTTGGACTCTCTGAACTAGAACTTCTCTTTGTTCTAAAATTCCTAGTAAATGGAGCTGATGGACAGGCCCTGTACCAATTAAATGTGGGGATTCTGTACCAATGTGGGAATTCTGCCAGCTGCTGAGTAGGTCTGTTCCAATTATGCAGTCCAGAACTGTGGAATTAGGCACGGGATGGATTCAGTGCCTGACTCACTGGGCCCACTGTGAAACAGACCTGAGCTAAAACACCATTGATTACCTGCCTTCCATAAGCCCCTGCTCTGACTGGCTGACCACAGTGACATTTTGTGTCTCCTGGAATTAGTGTCAGTTTAGAGCCAGTGCCACAAGCCCTGAGAAGTCTGATTATTTGCTTTCTCCCATGCACACTCATCCTGGTAAAAGGCCTTGAGTCCCTTTGGGGAAGCTGGGAGACAGACTAACAGTATAAATATTTAGCTGTGTACCAAGATCCTTCTTCAAGGAGGCCCAGCCTCCCCTTCATTCAGTTGGTTCTGGGTCTGTAAACCAGCTCCAGTCTGGGAATGATGGAGGGGACATGACTTTGTTTTTATGACTCAAGTTAGATTTTCATTCACTTGTCATAGAAGTTTTCTACTTATACAGATCAAGTAAGAATTGAGTAGGCTTCCTATCTATTTCACTTCATGATTAACTAGCCAATGCCACAGATGGCTGCAAGTCAGACTATGCTGGTTGCTGCTTGAACTCCACTGTCTTTTACTATACCCATGTCCACTCTGCCATGGGCAATTAAGCAATGTTGAACAAGACGACAGTCCCAGCCCTTTGGAATTTACGTGCTGGTGGAGGAGAGAAAGAAGAACATAAAAAGTAAATATTTTCAGGCATCAATTGTAAGTGCTGCCAAGGAGACAAAACAGGAAACGATCTGAGACCCATTGGGTGTGTGGTCTCAGGAAACGCCTCTGGGAAGCTGTGAGTGGGAGGGCCCTGGGAGAAGAAGTTTCAAAGCAGAAAGGATGGCAAGTACTGTACTCCTAGGAAATGCGTGGAGTGTGGGGGGCTCTGTGCACCAGAGGCCCACAAAAGAAACATTCCCAACATTTTGGAACGTTATTTCATCTGGTTTTTCTCAATTTAAAAACTGGATCAGATATGGTTGGAGGGAGTTGTTTAAGTAGATATAACATGGTCTTTTATTTAAGGTCCCTAGGATGAGAATCTTAATTCTCTGGCTTAAGTTTTAATAAAGAAAGTTTAAATAAAAAAAAGACTATATAAAACTTCAGCTGCTTCTGTACTGAGTTAACAAGTAATAGGAATGAAGGGTTTAAATATGATATGCCTTTGAAGACAAGAAGGTCATTTAAATAGAAATTTTCTTATTCCAATGTTATTATTGTTTTCTCCCTCCTCTTTGAGATTCCCAAGCCCCTTGTGCCCTCTTTTCAGGCTCTGATTCTTGGAAGGTGGGGACTGGAAGAGCTGCCTGTCTGTACAGACTCTAAGCAACTTGAGGTGAGGGCTCAGCTATATCCATGAAAGGCCTTGCATGGTTCCAGTGAGTAGAGTAGGTGTTACAATGTTTTTTGAGTTGGATTGGAATGGAACTGGAGAAAAAGAGACTTTGATGAGACTCCTCAGAGATCCAGAAACAGAGTTTCCAGATAAACTCTAGACTGTTGAGAAAAACCCTGGGCCATGAAGGTAGCATTTCACAAAGCAAGCAAGAGTAAAATAGCCCATAAACTTTGGTGAAGAAGAAAAATATTGCAATGGTCAATTTTACATGTTAACTTGACTGGATTAAGGGATACCTAGACAGCTGGCGTCTTAGTCCGTTTTTGTTGCTATAAAGGAATACCTGAGGTGGGGCAGTTTATAAAGAAAAGGGGTTTATTTGGCTGTGGTTCTGTTGGCTGGAAGACTGGGCATCTGGTGAGGGCCTCAGGATGCTTCCACTCAGGAGAGAGGGCAAAGGGGAGCTGGCATGTGCAGAGATCACACAGTGAGAGAGGAAGCAAAAGAGAGGGCCGGGGGGTGCCAGGCTTATTTTTAAACAACTAGCTCTCATGGGAACTAATAGAGCAATAACTCACTCACATTAATCTATTCATGATAGATCCACCTCCAAGACCTAAAAACCTCCCATCAGGCCCCACCTCCAACACCGGGGATCAAATTTCAACATAAGATTTGGAAAGTTCAAACATCCAAACTATAGCAGCTAGTAAAGCATTATTTCTGGGTGTGTCTGTGAGGGTGTTTCTGAAGGAGATTGGCATGCAAATTGGTAAACTGAGTGGAGAAGTTCTGCCCTCAGCATGGGTGGGCACCATCCAATCGGTTGTGAACCTGGAGAGAACAAAAAGGCAGAGGAAATTCTAATTTGCTCTCTCTCGGAGCTGGGACATCCTTCCTCTCCTGTCCTTGGACAACGGATCTCCAGGTTCTCTGGACTTTGGACTCTGGGACTTGCACTAGCAGCACCCTGAGTTATCAGGCCTTTAGCCTTGGAATGAGAGTTATATTATCAGCTTCCCTGGTTCTGAGGCCTTCAAACTTATACTGAGCCATGCTACTAGCATCCCAGCATTTCCAGATTGCAGAAGGCCTGCCATGGGACTCCTCAGCCTCCATAATTATGTGAGCCATTGCTTTAATTAGTCCTCTCTCATATCTATCTATCTATCTGTCTATCTATCTATCTATCTATCTATCTATCTATCTATCTATCTATCTATCTATTCTATCCATTCTTTCCTATTGGTTCTATCTCTCTGGAGAATGCTGACCAATACAGATTTCTTCCCTCATTTTCCTTAATAACTTCATTTCTCAGGTCCTGTCAGCTGCTGGATCCCATAAAATTCTGCAGAGATTTTGCCACCTGGACTAAGGTAACTAAGCTCACATGAATCCCCCCTCAGCCCTGTCCCCAGCCTAGGTACTCACCATTTATTATAGAGATTAACTTGATTTATGCTTGATTTAACTTGCCATGTTTACTCCCAAATATTTTGTCCCTGATTAGGCCTTTCTGTTTCTTGCATGGACCAGACTTGAAATTTAAAAAGCCAGAAAGGGGTCTCTTTCTGCCTCCTCCCCTGCTGTCACTCCAAGGCCATCAGCATAGGACAGCTTAGCAAAATGTATGTGAGGAGGAACAAAGGAGATAAGAAATGCCAAACTATGAGTGAGTGTTTCTAAACATTCTCCTACATTACCTTCTCTACCTTGTACTTTCAATACGTCATCTCATTTGATCTTCATACTCCAAGGTAAGAATGCAAAGTCCTAATGTCTTCTTTTACAAAAGAAAAAGCAGGCAGGAGAGCCTGCATGACTTTCCTAAGACTCCATGATAATGGGCAGGAGCAGGGCACACCTGGATTTCTTGATTTCCAGCCCCCAGCAGTCCTGACCTGCTGGCTGAAGAACGATTTGTCTGCAGCAGGAATGAGGATAATATCAAGAATACATCTAAGTTGTCTCTGCTTTTATGTTGCCCTTGAATTCACTTCTGGACAGGCCATTGGTTTGGAATATTTTGCAGCCACCACAATGGACCTTTTTCTCTACAGTCTGTTGGGATGACCATGTCTCAATCCAGATTGGCAATTAAAATTGCTACAATAATTTGACCACAGTCATGTACTTTTGGGTTTGGGTCTTTGGATATTGCTTCAATTTTCCAAAAAAGATTGCAAACTGAAAGGACTGGAAAATTCAGCACTTATGCTGTTAGCCTTCTCTTGACAGGATAGTGGTATTATATAGATAATAAAAGGGAGAAGGAAGCTTGGCCTTTCCTGGTGGCAAGAATATCTTATCCTATGGACCTACTCACTGAGAAGGTCCTTTAACAAATAGCCCCAAGTAACATCTGTTCTTCATTCATTCATTCATTCATTCACTCAATCATTCAACATTTAGGTCTGCTGAAACCCTTTGAGTCCATGATCCAAAATCCATCTTCAAGTCAGCAGTGTATGTAGCCAATCTCACAGAAACTGAGCACCAAGGGGCTCCCCTGTGGAGAAAAAGCCTCCTGTCCCCTTTCTCCATTGCTACAAAGCAAATGATTGATTCTGAACATTTTTTTTTTCCAAGAACAAAATATTTTACACTTTCCCAGACTCTCCAGCCATCTTGGTTTACTGAAATGCAGTGTCTTCACTCTAAGGAAAGCTCCTAAAATTTGTGCAAGTTAGTCAAGTATTTGCTAAGTGCTCATTGTGTGCAGAAGGTAGCATAGGAGGAGCTATGGGAAATGCTACTATACATAATTAAGAAAGACGTGCTGTAGTCCTCTGACCTCTTTTTGCAAAACTGTGTTCTGCTTTGTAGGTTGTGGTGGTGTATCACTAACAACCACAACTGATAGCTTTTAAAGTTTATAACCCAGCCCCGTTTCCCTCATTTTCTTCATTTATTTTTAAAAATTGTATATTATTCCTACAGATTCATTTTGTGTTAGACATCTTGAAAAAAAGTCTCTAAGTTCTTAATCATGAATCAAAAATGTTATATATAGATATATTTAACTTTTAAGTTCAGGGGAACATGTGCAGGTTTGTTATAGAGGTAAACTTGTCTCATGGGGGTTTGTTGTACAGATTATTTTGTCACCCAGGCATTAAGCCTAGTACCCATTCGTTACAAAAATTTTATATTTTTACTATGTTTTTTTCTTATTGAAGCAAAGTTTCTCATATATTCCTTACTCAGCTATTAGGATTTTCTATGCTTATGGATTCATTTAGTATAGTTATAAGTGCTTTAAGCTCTTTAAAGAAAATGACCATCAGCTACACTCTACCACTGCATTTGGGTAATAGCACAACTTCTGTTAATTCAACAGAAGTCAGGAACTTACTAAAAATTACGTCTCGAGGCTTTCTACCAAGTTAAATATGCCAAGTTAACATAGATCAATAAAAGTGCATTTATTTGAGACACTCTAATCCTGAATTTAAGAGCACGCTTGAATGGTTCAAACCCTTAATTAGTTCATAACAGGTAGGACCAGAGCTATTTCCTACTTACGTTAAATTTTCAGAAGCAGCATATATGTGTGAATGTGTTCTACCATAGAAACAGCATTCCATTTAAAACAATACTCATCTTCTAGAAGTAATAATCAGCTATGAAAACATAGGTGTGTGTTCCCTTCTGTCCTGTATTTAAAGGTTGATAATTATATTTCTAAGAACCAGCATTGTGGTTTCCAGGGCTGACATGAGGATATGGAAGGAGATGTGTGAAGGGATAATTTCCTCCCAATAAGGTTCTCTAGAGTGGAGAATTATGAAGAACAAACACATTACTATAAAATATGAAGGAGAAAATCTTACCCGAATCCAGAAAGTAAGCGACAGAAGAGAAAGAAGCCATAACCTTGGACAAATGAAGAAAGGAAGGCAAAGAATCCGTTGACAGACATGCAAATCAGAAGAGACTGTTTCCTTCCCACTTTGTCTGCCAGTCCTCCCCAGAAGAACGCCCCCACCATCATCCCGAGGTACACTATGCTGCCTGCAACACACAAAAAACAAAGAAACACATCAGAGATTGGGAGTCAATGACACATGTAACAGCAAGTGAACAAGGAACAAAATACATTCCAGCATTTTGCATGAGGAAAATTTCCTTTAAAAATATAACCTTCAGGACACAGTAATCAGTTTTCAAGTTGAAGAGTAAGCAATATGGAAAAAACACTTGGCAAGGTCTCACGACCCTCACATCAATAATGCAGGGATGCTGTTTTGCAGATAGCTGAGTACACTCAGCTACAGTGAATGGTGAATGTTGTGAGCAATTATAAAATAAAAGTTGTCTTTATTTAGGCTGGGTTACTACAGAGAATAGGGTGGTCAACCTTTGCCTCGGTGTGGAGGGTATATTTTTCTCTGTACTATGGTGCTGACTATGGACAGATCATCCTTCTCAATAGAGATTCCTCATATCATGAGACCCAGTGTGTGTCCTGGAGACAATTTAGAGAATGTATCAGTGCAGCATGAGGGATTCCAAAAGCAGAAGGATTGACCCAGGGAAATGCCTATGTAGCAGATCTCTTATTTACAGCATAAGAGGCTCAAGTTTGCTGCTCATGCCTCTCAGAAGATAATCACTAGCTAAGCATCTTTATAAGAATATCTGTGTCTTTAAAAATGCCTACAAATCAGAAAGTGAACTTTTATAGATCAGGAGCGGCCTGTGGATGCTGTGATCTAAAGACTTGGGAGTCTTTCATATAGCTCCAGCCCAGGGAACAAAGCCTCCCCCATCCCCTTCTCCTTATGTCCTTCAGAACTGCCCCCACCCAGCCCCTGAGCCCTGGGGTAAGCCACCTTGATGGCAACAGTAAACCAAGATCTCTTGTGGTCCACCTGATTTATCTGACTACAGAAAGCATGAGTAACACAGAGACAAGCTGTCTGCATTCAATCAATAACCACTTATTATCTTTTAAAGATAATAGTAAACAACAGCCCTTGGTACTACTTTCACTGAGTGAGCATCTGTTTGTGCCAGGCACTCTTTGAGGAACATTCCATATGTTGGTTCACTTAATCCTCACCACAGTCCTGCAAAGTGAGTATTATTAACCCATTTTACAGATGAGAAAACTGAGGCTCAGAGAGATGATTCAACTTGATCTAACAGATAGTAAGTGGCTAGCCAGGGTTGCGAAATGATGTTTCTCTGACTAAAGCCTGGGGGTCTTTCTCAGGGCTGATATTCCATTTCACCAGGCTCAACTGCCCTGGCCCCTCCACTGGGAAGTCCTGGACTTTCCCTTGATCCAGCAACTAAAGGGTTAAAACCCGATGCTATAGGGTAAAGCTTAGAGCTATAAACATGCTATTTTGATTCCCTGGCTATCCTTGTTATTAATTATTTTGAATATTTCCACTGTTCTTTCTGCAAAGCTCAACTTGGGAGCCCCTGTTACGTGCAAACCAGAAACCAGGTGATGTGAAGCAAGGTCTTTAGCTGGGTGTTAATTTCTGCTTGAGCTCAACCCTGTTGTGTTTAAAGAAAATGCATCTGAGATCTTGGGGCAAGGCAGGTTAACCGAGATTCCTACTGCCCCCTAGACTATCACCATCCACTGCTTTCTGCATTCGTCCTACCACCTTTCCCTGAAGGCATTTGGACTGTCAGACTCCTGAGAGGATGAGATTTACAGTCTGGGGAAAGTGGCTTATCAAAAACGAAGGCAGAAGGGCCTCCCGGGATCATAGGATCGGAACAGAACAATGCAGAAGTGTAAACTCATGTACCTGTGCTCCAAGTCATCCAGATTTTTTTCCTCCTCTGTCAGGATGGCTTAAGGAGCTCGTAATTCAGAGAAGGACACAAACAGATACAAAACTAAATGAGCTCAAGCCCAACCATGTGGTGTGCACCCCAACAGCAGTGTAAATGGGAGCAGAGGGGCAGAAGGTGGCTACTAATTCTCACGTGGCCTCTGGGAAGATTTTACTAACAAGAGAACATCAGCGGGGAATCCGAAGGATAAGAAAGATTTCAAAATGGTATTAAATTCCGCCATGACTGACACAGTTAGTATAAAAAATGTCACATCAAACTGTATCTTTACTTGCACTCTGTTTAAAAATATTTTTAAGATCTAAAGGTAGTAATCTTTTGTGACTACACTTAATTTGTATTGAAAACTGAACTGTTCCATTGGGCATTCTGTGGAAAGAATTAATCCTACCCAACAGCTTATTGGAGACAAACACAGCACAATTAGAACGTTCATTTGTGGGTCGTGTGATCTAATTAAAGCCAAAACTTTAAATGTTGGCAAAGGCATCAGGTGAATAATTGTAACCACTCTGGGATTGTCAGACACAAACTGTATTTCCTTCCCTGTTTGCATTCACTTTTCCTTTCTATATTCACAGTGTTATAACGGGGAGTCCTTAAAAACTCAGAGCAGACATCAAGCTCTAGACAATCTCCAGCCTTCTCTCTCTCTCTGCACCTTGAGATGCTGCAGACGGGCAGACTTAAAAGGTATCTTCATCCAAAGCCCCTCGTTTTACAAGTAAGAAAACAGTTGTCAGAAGTCAGAACTTGAAATCAGGTCTCTTAGATCCTCACTTCTCAAAGTATGACCCCTGAGCCAGTGAAACCAGTGCCCCCCTCCCCTGTCCTGGGGAGCTTACTGGAAATGTAGACTCTTAGACTCCACTCCAAACCCACTGACTCAAAGTCTGCATTTGAATAAGACCCCCAAGTGATCTGTGTATACCTTAGAATCTGAGGGTGCTTTCCAATAAAAGAGACAACATTTCTAATACATTTTTAACTTAAAATTTGTATTTTTTTAAATACATGTTTGAGGGGAGGAGATGAAGGCTACAGAGTATTTTAACTCCAAAGATGTGAAACAGGCAAGACCTGCTAGATGAGCTGGAGCTCTCAAAAGGGCAAGCAGGAGCTGTGGAATTAGAAGCTGCTCACCTCCCCTGGGACCTGCCTTCCACAGAACTAGAAGCTGACTTTCCATTCAATTCCAGGAGAGCAATATTAAAAGAGGCCAGGCTGTGACTCTTGTATCCTTTCATGAATTTAATGAAGACTTTAATTCAGCTGGGATTTCAGGAGGTTGAGCCTGACCTGAGAAATAAACTCAACCTACTCTTCCTACCATAGTTCTGGTGAAGGTCATTCCTGGCCAGTCCAGGCTCTTAGTCTTTCAGAAGATGACACAAAGGCCTCAAGTATGACCTCCTCATTAAGGTATTTTCTGACATGGAGGCTGGTTCCATTTTATTTAATCATACCCTCATTTCCCCTGATAAATATCACATTTACATTTCTGTCTCTTTGCTAAGCTGCTTTTGATTCTTTCTGACAATCCCTAAGGGGACACGTCTTTTCCCCAACACCATTTTAAACCATATTTAAACAAAACAGAACAACTTTAGGAAATGATATATAGTGTTTTTCTCATACCAACTTTTAGTCCGTCAGTTTTTAAAAATTATCTTAAGCACTTCAGTAATGCATGGCTAATGCATTACTCTAGAATTCCTTGCACCATTTATTTATAAACTGATTTTCAATGAAAAATATTCTGTATTAGTATTCTGAATTCATTGATGATAAGGTTTGGGTCTGTTTCCCTGCCCAGATCTCATGTCAGATTGTAATTCCCAATGTTAGAGGTGGGACCTGGGAGGTGATTAGACCATGGGGGTAGATTTCCCTTTTGCTTTTCTTAAGATAGTGAATGAGTTCTCACAAGATCTGGTTGTTTAAAAGTGTGTAGCACCTTCCCCTTCTCTCTCTTCCTTGTGTTCCAGACATGCAAGACATGCCTGCTTCTTCTTCTCTCTCCTCCTTCTGTTCCAGACATATAAGACATGCCTGCTTCCCCTTTGCCTTCCACCATGATTGTAAGTTTCCTGAGGCCTCCCTAGCCATGCTTCCTGTACAGCCTGAAGAACTATGAGCCAATTAAACCTCTTTTCTTTATAAATTTCCCATTCCCAGGCATTTCTTTATAGCAGTGCGAGAATGGACTAATACAGAAAATTGGTACCAAGAAGTGGGGCATTGCTATAAGGACACCAAAAAATGGGAAGCAGTGTTGGAACTGGGTAATGGGCAGAGGTTCGACCGTTTGGAGGGCTCAGAAGAAGATGGGAAGATGAGGGATAGTTTGAAGCTTCCTAGAGGCTTTTAAAATGGTTGTGACCAAAATTCTGATTTCAATAAAGACAGTGAATTCCAGGCTGAGGAAGTCTCAGATGGAAATGAGGAACTTATTGGGAAATGGAGCAAGGGTCACTCTTGCTATGCTTTAGCAAAGAGACTGGTGGCATTGTGCCCCTGCTCTAGGGATCTATGGAACTTTGAATTTGAGAGAGATGATTTAGGACATCTGGTGGAAGTAATTTCTAAGCAGCAAAGCATTCAAGATGTGGCCTGGCAGCTTCTTTTTTTTAATTTTTATTTTTCCATAAGTTATTGGGGTACAGGTGGTATTTGGTTACATGAGTAAGCTCTTTAGCGGTGATTCGTGAGATTTTGGCGCACCCATTACCCGAGCAGTATACACTGCACCATATTTATAGTCTTTTATCCCTTGCCCCCCTCCCACTCTTCCCCACAAGTCCCCAAAGTCCATTGTATCATTCTTTTTTTCTTTTTCTTTGTTTTTTTTTGAGACGGAGTCTCGCTCTCTCACCCAGGCTAGAGTGCTAGAGTGCAGTGGCGCGATTTTGGCTCACTGCAAGCTCTGCCTCCCTGGTTCACACCATTCTCCTGCCTCAGCCTCCCGAGTAGCTGGGACTACAGGCGCCCGCCACTACACCCGGCTAATTTTTTGTATTTTTTAGTAGAGACGGGGTTTCACTGTGTTAGCCAGGACATTGTATCATTCTTGTACCTTTGCGTCCTCATCGCTTAGCTCCCACATAT